>NC_044351.1:0-323500 GCF_007364275.1 Archocentrus centrarchus
AACAGAAAAGGAGGAAACTAGAAATTGTGAAAAGTAAACAAAAGCAAAAAGGCTAAGAAGAAAGCAGAAACAGAAAATACTAAAAAGATTCGAGCCCAAGCCTGAAGAAGGCCCAGAAAGGCCGAAACGTCGCGGCGGGCTCGACAGCATGCTACAGCCCCAGTTGGGCAATTTTTTGAACCAGGGGTGGGTGGGTGACTTCCCGACCGTCCATGGACCGTGCACTCCCTGGGGGTTTCCCCCAGGTTCTTTTCTAAAACCCTAACCCTAACCCTAACCCCTAACCCTAACCCTAACCCTACCCTAACCCTAACCCTAACCCTAATACCTAATCCTAACCCTAACCCTAACCCCTAACCCTAACCCTAACCCTAGTCTAAACCCTAACCCTAACCTAACCCCCAACCCTAACCCTAACCCTAACCCCAACCCCTAACTTTGACCCTAACCCTAACCCCTAACCATAACCCCAATTTAACCTCTAACCTCAACCCTAATTGGATTGCCCTAACCCCAAATACCTTCAACCCTGATGGGCCAATCATTTCATAAGGGGAAAATAATTTTAAAATTGCAGGGGGAGTGGAAAAATTAATGTAGGAGTTCGGAGGTTAAGATATACATTTATATATTAAGCACATGGCGTGGGATTTATGTTAAAAATGAACAGAGGGGGCTGAAAAGTTAAAAGGTTAAAAATGGTTGGGATAATTAAAAACATATGTATTAAGGGTAGATAAGGGTTTGGTAATTCATATACTGATGTAGTTAAAAAAGGGGGAATGTATACAGGGTCGAGCTAAAAAAGGAAGGGAGTATGTACAATTTAAAACGGGTTTTGTAAAAGGCGAACGCTACAAAACGAGCGCATTCGCTTACAGAGCTCATTGTTCATTTGGCTTTCACCGGATGAACTTCACGCTCTTCCCAGCCATTCGAAAGCTAGCCTTTTCGAGTTTTTTGGTGTGCCAGACCTGAAGAAGATCCAGAGAGGATCGAAACGTCGTTTTTTTTTGGCACACCCTTCCTTAGTTGTTTATATAATTATTTTTTGAAGTAAACAAATATTTTAGTTGAACTTGTTTCTTTCCCCTTTTGGGAAAGCATTTTTTGTTCACATTTAAAAGACAGAATTATTTTGACAAACACGTAAAAGACATTAAAAGTAATATTTTATTTTTAGCACTAGTTTCTTCCCCCTTTAGGGGAAGCATTTTTTGTTTACATTTAAAAACATAAAAACAGACTACATAAACACACAAAGACAAACATGGACGGCTGGACAGTGGTGCGCCGTGGACGGAGGCGCCAGCGTCCCCGTCAGGTTGATGGAGACCAGGGGTACTGGAGGTCCGACGGGTGGATGGACCGTGCACCTTCTTTCTCCTTTGGGAGAAGGGCCCGAACCCCATATCTAACCCTAACCCTAACCCCCTAACCCTAACCCTAACCCTAACCCTATCGGCCTTTAGACGTAACAAAAATTTGAGAGATTACGTGGTCACAGCAAGACTTAAGCCAACACAAGCGAGGAGAACCAGTAAAAGTATTATACCATTTTGCAAGTTGGCTTACATTAAGAACAGAACCACAAATAGAATCTACAAACTGTCACAAAATTTCAGTCCACGGACAACTAATTGTGTTTATATTATTTTTTGTACGGTGTGCCATATCCAGTACATAGGGGAAACAAAAAACTCAATTGCCACTCGAATGGCGCAACATAAATATAATATTATTCACAGAAAGGAAAGCCATACACCTCTGGTCAAACATTTCATCCATCATGGCATACAATCACTCAAAGTGGCAGGGGTTGAAGGAAATTTTTCCTGGTTGGATGGAGAGAGGAGGCGATGTGAGAGCAAGTGGATTAGATTGTTGAATACATTGGATCCGGCAGGCTTGAATGTTAGACGGTGATGAGAAGGGGAGGAAAGGTTCAAATTATTGGGATTTGGAGTCATTTTACAGATCCACCATTTTCCTTACCCTGACCCAAATCTTGGCCCTAAACTTAACCCCAAAAGCCCACCCCGGGTGTTAAACCTAACCCCAGCCCTAACCCTAAACCTAACCTCCCTAACCCTAACCCTATCCCCAACCCTAACCCTAACCCTGACACTAACCCTAAGCCTATCCCCCCTAACCCTAACCCCAACCCTAACCCCAACCCTAACCCTAACCCCAGTCCTTACCCCCAACCCCTAATCCTAACCCTAACCCTAACCCTAACCCCAATTCCAACCCTAACCCTAACCATACCCCCAACCCGAACCCCTGGCCCTAAATCTAATCCCAACCTCAGCTCAGGCCCCAAACCTAACCTTACCCCTCACCTCTGACCCCGACCACTAACCCTCACCAGGGATTCCTATGCCAGCAAAAACTCAGAACAGGGGTTTCTGGTTTTTCATCAATTTGGTCACAAACAATTTTTTCTTGTTTCCCTTCTGTTAAAAAAATTTTTTTTAGTTAATAACTCTATAAATACATACATGAATAAACACACAAACAAATAAATAAATAAATAAATAAATAAATAAATAAATATAGAATAAGTTCATCAATGCATATAAACTACTATTAAAAACACCATTTCCTTAAGAGGAGTTAATTTACAGGAACACAATTGGGATTGGAGGATAGATTTCTCCTTCTATGGAAGAGACGCATTGGGAGAGGGAGAGAGCAGGAGTTTTGCAGCCAAGGGGTGGAGTCTAAATACCGAGCACGGCTGATTCCACTCTCACTCTGCTTCTGACCCTCAAACAGAGCACACCTCAACCAGGAGAGAAACAAAGGACAAAGTTGATTTTTCTTCCTTTCTTTTTTCTTTTTTCTTTCTTCTCTTCTTTGCTTTGGTTTACTTTGTTGTGTGCCTTCGCCTGAGGAAGGCCATAATTTGGCTGAAACGTCGCGACTTGGCACACGGTGAAATTTACATATAAGACAAATTCGTTTGCATTTCTTGTTCGTTTGAAAAAATAAAAAAATAAAAAAAACTCAAAAATAAAAAAATATATTTCTTTTAAATACACAAAAAACATTTTACAAAAAACATTAATTTTGTTTTCGTTTTTTTGTTCTTTAGTTTCTTTATTCAGGATAATAGTAGCAAATACATTTACTTTTTCATACATACAGAACATAGAAACAATATTGTTATTGCATAAATATCAAAGCCAATAGAGATAGAAACGCTCTTAAATACAGTTCCCCAGGGAAGGGAATGTGGACTACGGTCCGGTACGGGAAGAAGGCTTCCCAACGATCTTTCGGGGCGCGAAAGGGAGGACCTTTTGGGGGGATGGACACTGCCCTCCCTGTCTCCGGCCGGAGACAGGCTCAGTTTCCCCAACCTAACCCTAAACCCTAATTTATCCTCCCCCCTTGACCCTGAACCCTAACCCTAAGCCTAATCCTTCGCTAAACGCCCCCTTGGCTAAAGGAGAAGGAAACAAAAGGTTCCTCCCCCCCATTTAAAGCCCAAAAAGAGGAATATGGGAGATAAGGAACCTTCCCCTCCCGCAGCAGGATAGGGGAAGCCGAGAAGGAAAGGAGGAAAGGTGACAGAGGAAAAACATCAAAAGGGAAAATTGGAGGAAAAAGGGAAATTGGAAAAAAGGAAAAGAACACAGGGAGGGAATTAAGGGAATAAAAGGAAAAGAAAGGGATAGAAAAAGCAAAAAGGGAAAAAGGGAAATAGAAAAAGAATAAAGAGGGAAATCAGGACAACATAAAAAAGCCAAGACAGGCGTTTACAAAAATCATTCAGTCCCAAGCCTAGCCTGAGGAAGACCTATACCGGTCGAAACGTCGCGACAGGCATTGGACATTTTTCACTAAACCCAAGATGGGGAATTTTTTGAACAGGGGAAGGGTGTTGTGCCCGACCGGATGGCCAGTGCATAGGTGGGGCCTGGTGACCGCTGGGCCCCTACCTCATACTCAAGGTTCCTAACCCTAACCCTAACCCTAACCCCCTAACCCTAACCCTAACCCCCTAACACATACAAGGGGGAGAAGGAACATACGAGGGAGGAGTGGAAAGAGGGAAAGATAGAAAGGAGGAAAAACATTAGAACAGAAAAACAAACAGAAAAACATAGAAACCAAGTAAAGGTACAAACAGAAAAACAGAGAGAAAAGGAAACAAGCAGAAAAACATAGAAACCAAGTTACGGTACAAACAGAAAAACAGAGAGAAAAAGAAACGAACAGAAAAACATAGAAACCAAGTTACGGTACAAACAGAAAAAGAGAGAAAAAGAACAAACGGACAAACGTAGAAACCAAGTTACGGTACAAACAGAAAAAGAGAGAAAAAGAACAAACAGAAAAACATAGAAACCAAGTAAGGGTACAAACAGAATAAGAGAGAAAAAGAGAAGAAAAAGCACATAATTTATCTTGAGTCCAGCCTGAAGAAGGCGAATAGACGCCGAAACGTCGCGACGGACTCAAGACTGCATGCAACAAGCCAAGATGGCTAATTTTTTGAACCTGGGGTGGGACTCCTCGGACTCTCATGGCCAGTGCCTTAAAGTGGGGGGTCTCCCCCACTTTTTCTTTTGTTCACCTAACCAGCCCGTGCCGGGAGACTGGGGGGTCCCCCCCACCCACTAACTAAAGCCTAATTCTATCCCCTTTCCCTTCCTAAACCCTATTCCAACCCCACCCTCTAGCCCTAACCCTAACCCCCTTGACCCCCACCCCTAATCCCCTTAACCCTAACCCAACCCCTAGCCCTAACCCTAACCCAACCCCTAGCCCTAACCCTAACCCCAGTCGGGGAAATAAATAAAAAACAAAAATCGAACGGGTCTAAAAGGAAATAGGGAGGGTAAATCAGAAACAAACATACAAGGGGAGGGGAAACGACAAACATGAAACATAAGGACAAAAAGCACACAAGCACAAAGTACAGAGAGGGGAGCTTAAGGGCAGACAACGGAAGGGCCAGCTAAACAAAAGGCTAAGAAAGGCACAAAGAAAAGTCAGGGAGCCCGAGTCCGGCAGACACAGAGAGGGTTACATAAAAACACATACAAGGGGGAGAAGGAACATACGAGGGAGGAGTGGAAAGAGGGAAAGATAGAAAGGAGGAAAAACATTAGAACAGAAAAACAAACAGAAAAACATAGAAACCAAGTAAAGGTACAAACAGAAAAACAGAGAGAAAAAGAAACAAACAGAAAAACATAGAAACCAAGTTACGGTACAAACAGAAAAACAGAGAGAAAAAGAAACAAACAGAAAAACATAGAAACCAAGTTACGGTACAAACAGAAAAAGAGAGAAAAAGAACAAACGGACAAACGTAGAAACCAAGTTACGGTACAAACAGAAAAAGAGAGAAAAAGAACAAACAGAAAAACATAGAAACCAAGTAAGGGTACAAACAGAATAAGAGAGAAAAAGAGAAGAAAAAGCACATAATTTATCTTGAGTCCAGCCTGAAGAAGGCGAATAGACGCCGAAACGTCGCGACGGACTCAAGACTGCATGCAACAAGCCAAGATGGCTAATTTTTTGAACCTGGGGTGGGACTCCTCGGACTCTCATGGCCAGTGCCTTAAAGTGGGGGGTCTCCCCCACTTTTTCTTTTGTTCACCTAACCCTAACCCACTATTTTATTAGTTTCCTAACCCCCTAACCCTAACCCCCTAACCCTAACCCTAACCCTAACCCACAGGGTGGGGGATGGTTTCCCGACCCCGAATGGCCCGTGCATTGTGTGGGGTTTACCCCACACCACTTATCTCATCCCTAACCAGCCAGTGCCTCGGACTACGGAGCCCCCCCACCCACTACAAAAACCCTAACCCTAACCCCTTCCCTTCCTAAGCCCTAACCCTAACCCCTTCCCTTCCTAACCCTAACCCCAACCCCAGCCCCAACCCCTAATCCTAACCCCTAACCCCCTATCCTAATTCCTAACCCTAACCCTGAACCCCAGCCTGGAACAACTTAAAAACAAATTGGACGGGAACAAAAAGGAAAAGAGGTGGGAAATTAGGAACAAACAAAAGAGGGGAAAGAAAGAAACACAAGGACATGTAGGGGAGCCCAAGGGCAGACACAAGGGGGTGCCAAAAAACCAAAGTAAGGCCGAACAACAGAAACAAAGAACAAAGGTCAAAACGTAAAACCAAACGGAGACCGAACAAAAGGAAGAAATAAAGGCCAGTATAAAAGGACAGAAAGAAACACAAAGGAGCGTAGGGGAGCCAAAGTAGGCAGACAGAGGGGGTGCCAAAAAAGGAAAAAAAGGAAAAAACAGAGAAGGAGGAGAAAGAAAAGAGGGAAATTAAAAGCAAAGAAAACTCTTGAGCCGAGCCTGAAGAAGGCCAAAATAGGCCGAAATATCGCGATGGCTCAAGTTATGCATGCAAACCCATGATGGGTAATTTTTTGACACAGGGTGGGGTGTGGTTTCCCGACCCCGAATGGCCCGTGCATTGTGTGGGGTTTACCCCACACCACTTATCTCATCCCTGCCCTAACCCTAACCCTAACCCCCCCCTAACCCTAAGTATGGAATGCAAAATATGCATTCCATACTTGGATGATGTCCTGGTCTATAGCAAGACATTCTCACAGCACGTAGAGGATGTGAGGTCAGTTCTTCAGCGTCAGCAAAGCTGGGGAATCAAACTAAGACCAGATAAATGTGACCTGTTCAGGAATGAGGTGCGCTATGTTGGGAAGGTGATCTCTGCTGAAGGTTACAGAATGGATGAGAAGGAAATAGCTGCGGTACAGGAACTCAAAACAAACCCCCCAACCAACATTAAAGAGCTGCGCAAGCTCCTTGGGTTCCTGGGTTATTATCGAAGCTATGTCCAAGATTTTTCTCGTCATGCAAAATGCCTGTATGACTTGCTGTCAGTGAATGGGAAAGCAGGCCCTGATACAATGTCAAAGTGCCAGGCAGCCAGGGGAGGGCAACCCCTCCCAAACCAGAAAATAACTTGGACTGACACTCAACAGAAAGCTCTGAACTACCTGATTGATGTTCTGACTAACCTGCCTGTAATGGCTTATCCTAAGTTTGAAGACCCATTCATCTTGCACATAGATGCTTCAGAAGAAGGACTGGGAGCAGTCCTATATCAGAGACAGGAAGGCAAACTCAGAGTTATTGGGTATGGCTCACGAACATTGACACCAGCAGAGAGAAACTACAGGTTGCATTCTGGGAAACTGGAGTTTCTAGCACTCAAGTGGGCAGTGACAGACAGGTTTAGGGACTATTTGTTTTACGCCCCCTCTGTGACAGTGTACAGCGATAATAACCCAGTCACTTACGTCTTGAGCACAGCCAAACTGAATGCAATGGGACATCGCTGGGTGTCTGACCTGGCTGATTTTAACATAACTCTGAAATACCGACCAGGAAGAAGCAATATAGATGCAGACTTCCTGTCCCGCACACCTGTGAGTATGGAGTCGTACATGAGTGAGTGTACGGAGCACTGCCCTCCTGAAGTATTAGGTGCAATATTTAGTGCAGTAGAGACACGGGACCAGTGTGAAATGGACTGGGTCTTAGCTGTCACCTGTAGCCCGCAAAGTCAGGAGATGGCTGCTCACCATGGGTCAGACATAAGAATAAAACACTCTGAGCTGTTACATGCACAACTTCAGGACCCTGCAATATCACGTGCCCTCCACCTGAAGAAGTCTGGGGGGAAACCCAACAGGGGGCTCGTAAACAAAGAAACTACAGAAGTCAAGCAACTCTTACATGAATGGAACAGACTGTGTGTTTCCCATGATGGTCTGCTGAAGCGCAAAACAGCAACATGCACTCAAATTGTTCTGCCAAAACAGTACAAAGAACTGGTGTACAAATATCTTCACTGTGAGATGGGTCACCTTGGGGTAGAGCGCGTTTTACATCTTGCTAGGAGCAGATTTTACTGGCCAGGAATGCAAAAAGACATTGAGTTTTTTATAACTAAAGTCTGTAAATGCAATATTCAAAAACAACCCGCAGTGCAGAGCAGAGCTCCCATGTGTCATGTACCTGCAACAGCACCATTTGAAATGATTTCCATAGACTATCTTCACCTTGAAAAAAGCAGGGGTGGGTATGAGTATATCTTGGTGGTTATTGACAGCTTCACAAAGTTTGCCCAAGCCTACCCAACCCGTAACAAATCAGGCAAAACTGCAGCAGAGAAAATCTTTAATGATTTTTCCTTAAAGTTTGGGTTTCCTGCTAAAATACACCATGATCAAGGCAAAGAATTTGAGAATCCGTTATTCAGACAGTTGCAGAAATATTCAGGAATTGGGAACTCAAAAACGACTCATCATCCACAGGGGAACCCAGCAGAGAGATTTAATCGTACTTTGTTATCAATGCTGCGGACCCTGGATGAGGAGAAAAAGGGAAATTGGGGTGACTATGTCAATAAGGTTGTACATGCCTATAATTGTACTACCAGTGAAGCGACTGGGTATGCTCCATTTTACTTGCTTTTTGGGAGGAATCCCCGTCTGCCCATCGATCTGATCTTTGGGCTCACTAACGAGGAGGGATGTAACTCTCACCAGGAATATGCTAGAAAATGGCAACAGCAGATGAGAGAAGCATATGATATTGCATCCAAAAACATCCAAAAGTCCACAGCAAGGGGGAAGGCATACTATCATCAAAAGAGACAGAGTGCAGTGCTCTCACCAGGTGACAGGGTCTTAGTGAGGAACCTGTCAGAGCGGGGAGGGCCGGGAAAGTTGCGCTCCTACTGGGAAGATCAGATACATATTGTGGTCTCACAAAAAGGGGAAGGTACCCCAGTGTATGAAGTGAGGCCTGAGCGTGGCACAGGGAGGATTAGAATCCTCCATCATAACATGTTGATGTCATGTAATGCCTTGCCTTTTGAAAAGCCAGCACAGTGTATTGGGGAAAGTGACACCCATGTGAGGCGGAAGGAAAGGCAGTATGACAAAGCGCATGAAATTGCAGATGACCCAGTGAGCTCAGATGAAGAGGAACAATATTGGGCTCAGAGGGTTGGATGCCGCCACCACCGGTCCGGAAAGCAGGATGTTACACCAGCGGTCACCCCGGAAACTCCTGAAATAGTGCATCAGTTTGAGCAGGGTGCGGAAGCCGAGGACCCCACATCGGAGACACCAGTACAAGAGTTTTTGGACAATAGCAGTACTGGAAGCAACGCCACAGGAACAATACAACCTGGTCAGTGTGCAGATCTGCCCAGTGATCAGGAGACAGACTTGCCTGACACACAGCCCCGCAGGTCCCAGAGAGAACGACGACCTAAGGAGATATTAACATATGAAACATTAGGTCAACCAGTTCATCGTGTGGTAGGGGCTCACACCAATCCACTGTATGTAAATGCACTGACACCATCATTTGGTTATTATAATCCACCCTGGGTACTTCCACAGATGTTTGGATCACCTATAATTTATCCTACACTTGCCCCAGGATACTGCTAAGAGACAGGCAGAGAGTTTATGTGGATTGTTGTTGCGCACCGTCATTGAACCGTCATTGAATGATAACAGGCACTGTTTGTAAATCCAGTGGTTACTGCCCTTGATGTGCATTTTCAAAGAAAAGGGGAGTAACTGTTAATATGTTATTGTAATGTTCACCAGGTTAAAATTACTGAAGAAATGTTCTGGTTATGCCTGAATGGCACTTTAGATCAATTGCCACTAAATGTGTAATGTAAAATGTCTCTGCCTTACACCTTATACTGTTATATTTTGTACTATTGGGCTTTTAGCTAATGTTAAACTGCAAGTCAACACTTATGTTGAGGACAACATTTATTTTGCAGGGGAGGAATGTGGCACCTGTAGAGTGTATTTTCTTGTGTGTTCAGATACCTGTCTGGTGTTCGTAAACAAGGGTTGCTCCATTTAGTTTAGTTTAGTCATTTATGCCATGTTTATACTTGCCAGCAGGGGACAGAAGGAGCGGTGGGTGATGTTTGGGGGTCCAGAGTGTGGGTGATCAGAAGAAGTGTATGCCGCTGAACTTGTGGTGTCCAGCTTGCCTCTTGCAGTGTGAAGTAATAAACAAAACGTTCTCTACACCTAACATCGTCGCCGTCTGAGTGGTGTAACATATACATTATACCATTTTTTCAAAAATCATTGCATTGTCTGCCTGTTAGTTTATAAAAGTCTTAATAACCTTATTTGTCAAATTAACTTTTAAAAGGAAAGAACCAGCTAGATTCCTCAAGTCTTCTGAGTCTAAATAAGATTTTTGATTGATTTAACAAAAAATAAAATAAATTAAAAAAGTGGTAGTGGAAGAGGCCCCGTGGTAGACCCAGGACACGCTGGAGAGATTATGTATCTCGGCTGGCCTGGGAACGCCTTGGGGTCCCTCCGGATGAGCTGGAGGAGGTGGCTGGGGAGAGGGAAGCCTGGGCTTCTCTGCTTAGGCTTCTGCCCCCGCGACCCGGCCCCAGATAAGCGGAAGAAAATGGATGGATGGATGGATGGATGGATAAAAAAGTCAAAATAGGAACATGACTGAAAAATATTTAATGCTAGATGTTTTCTTACCTAATTTGTGGACCCCTTCATCAGCAGTCCAGGATTTCTTGAATTTTGGATGTAGAATGGCTACAGCAACCAGCTCTGGGTCAGACATCATTTCCCCAAATCGTTTCTTCAAACCTTCTTGCAGGGCATCAATCAGTGGCTTACAGAATTTCAGCAACGCTCTGGTTTTGTCAAGCTTGGAGACGAGGGCGTTGATTGTAGGGAGCAGACATCCCATCTGAATATTGGATTCTCCCTGAAGTATGTTTATTGCCTTTGCAACTGGACCCATGGTGTTGGCATATTCACCCAAAAAGGCGATGTCAGCTGGACTGTACCTAATGCACACAAAAACAAATATGTTTAAGTGAATGTAATACATACTGTAAATTGCTTTGGATAAAAGATGCTATAGAAGAAAATTTACCATTTTAAAAAAAGGAACCATTACTTTTCTGCAAGGCTTCTGACAAATTCCAAGATTTACTTGGAATAATTTCTATAGGTTCAGCATAGGGTAATCATCAAGTATTAAGTAATAGTGTGGGTACTGAAACACCCAAACAAATATTCACTACTTACATTGGAACATCAAGGGCAGCACAGACAGCTCTCACAGCTCCCTCTCCTTGTACTTTGAGGATTCTCAGGATCCGCTCTACAGCCAAGTAAAAGGAGTTCCACCTTGTTGCATTAGGTTGTATCAGCTGAAGTTTGCAGTGTTCTTCAACGACCCCTGCAGCAGTAGTAGACCTTGCAGTCTTGTTCCAGAGAGCCTGACATTTGGAGAAGGCAGACCTCGACAATTTCTTGTAGGCCTCTACCTTGTTTGCATTATTTGCATCCACCATAGAAACCAGATTCAACAAATGGCAAGCACACCGATGATGCTTTGGAAGTTGGTATTGGAGACCATCATCTTCAGTCATAATGCTGCCAATGTCAATGAATTCCACCTCCTCATCCTGATCATCATGTGTTGGACCTTCATCAGTTACCTCCTCAGCATTAACATTGTTGTTTTCATCTTCTCCAAACACTCTGAATGCTTTAATGAAGTTTGAACCATTATCAGTTGTGGTTCTGATGATCTTCTCACGGATTTCATATTCTGAGTGTATGTCATTCATCGCACTTGCCAAGACATCAAATGTGAGAGTGCCCTTTAACTGCCTGCATGCAAGACCAACAGAATGCCTCTCAAAGCTGCTTGGATCCAGCCAATGCGCAGTAACGCCAATGAAACTCCTCCTCTTTGCAGTCCAGCAATCAGTTGTTGTAGCTATGTATGGCACCTTCCTCATTGCTTCCTTCACCTGCTCCTTCATCGCTAATGTGGCTTTATCAAGCTTGCGCCGCACAGAAGTTCAAGATATGATGGAGCAGTTTGGCTGCAGATCTTGGACAAGACTCTGAAATGCTGGCTGCTCAACAAGAGAGAATGGCTGGAGACCATGAACTATAAAGTTGAGTACTGCCTTGTCAACACTCTTCTGAGAGACTTGCTTTGTTTCTTCTAGCTTCATCTGTTTGAGATTCGTGGAAGACGTCTCACCCTCAGATTTTCTCTTGCAGGCTGCTGTAGTCAGTTCACTATATTTCTCCAGCTGTCTTGTATGCTTCCTCTATAAAATATAGAACTTCAGTTAAAAATAGCTAACTCAAATTGGCGTCAAAAGGATAACACACATTGATAGTGAAAACTCAGTCAATATACTCACCCCTGTGCAGATGTGTGGATGAAGATCTTCAGTTCACGAAACACTGCAGTCTCAGCAGAAAACAACCTTGCAGCCAAAGCCAGTTTTCTGCTGAGACTCCAGGAGTGTTTTGTGACTTAAAGATATTCACCTATCCACACATCAGCAAAGGGTGAGTAGATATTAATTTTTCACAATACAGTATGGTGAACTATACTTCTATGAGGTTCATTTCTATATGTACACATTTCTTTCAGGAATTTTCTTTCCACTTCATTGTTCCTAATCACCAAACATTAGTAGTGGGGTATAAGATTAGCATCATGTATATTTCTTTAATCGCCAAAGAAACATATGATGCAGGGCTCTTCAACTCCAGGCCTCAAGAAATCAGATGGCTAAATTACCTCCTCAGTATGCAGTCAAGTTCTCCAGAGTCCTGCTAATGACTTCTATATTTGACTCAGGTGTGTTGAAGCAGAGACATATCTAAAACCTGCAGGACACTGGCTCTCGAGGCCTGGAGTTACCCACCCCTGCATTGAGTAGTCTCCTTCTCATTTGCCAGCGCAGGTGTTCTGACGATCTGTGCTACCTCATCAGATTTTCCTACCGTAGTGTATCTAGATAGCTATGTCTAACGCTTGGTGCTACCTTTCGAAAACTGCTTCCGACATGTTTACATACAGAACACTGGCCGCTCAGTTACCAGTGCCAGCCTCTTAATCAGATCAGTAGCTGGCTTCAGAATGGATATAGCCTTCTGCGACAAGAAAGTAGCCACCACTGGGTGTGCAATATTTGTAATTTTGGCGCTGAAACCGCACCATAGTTTCCCTCTCACTTGTCGCCAAGCTTACCACATTAATGGTTGGCTTTATTTCAATCATCGGTCATGGCATTAAACTGCAACCACTTAAATCTCAGTCAACGTCATTTGAAGTTTTTATCTAAATTAAAAAAAAAAAGTTTGCTTACATACCTCAATGTGCTTTCTCAGGTTGGATGGCAAGTTCTTAAATGCAGAAATGTAGTTTGTTCGCGGTAAACACAGAAGACATTTAAACTGATATGAAGAATTTTTTAGTCCTGAAATCTCAAACATTAAGCTGAGATATGGCCATGGATGCGACGGTTTCTCCGCTTGACTTTCTCCAACCGTCTCCATTGCTGATTTCTGTTTGAATGAAAGCGGGAGCTCAGCTCAAGTCAACGATGGCGTAATTCCAAATCCCAGGTGGGAGCGGAGACTGTGATTGGTTTCCCTTCTTGTGAAGATCATAGCGTGTGGCCAATTGCATTTCAGTAAAGAAAAATAGCAACAGCGGACTACAAAGCTATGCTGAGCCAAAAGGAACAAGTAACGACAATCTTTTTAGAAATGTAGTGGAGTCGAAAGTACAATATTTGTCTTTGAAATGTAGTGGAGTGGAAGTCATAAGTTCACCAAAAAACAAATACTCAAGTAAAGTAAAAATACTCAAAAAATGTACTTAAGTACAGTACTCAAGTAAATTTACTCCACTACTGTCCACCACTGCCCACAGGTGGGTCAGCAGTGTGGAGGTTTTGGGAAAAAAAAGCGTCAGCCGGAAGATTCCCCCCGTAAGCTGCATACGCGGCGGGGCTGGGGCTCGCACCGCTACGATGCACAGGGGGGAAAATCTGTCGTAGGACGGCTGCGTCGGACGGGGCGTCTCGATTTCGCTTCCGAGGCAATCGCTCCCACCTCATCCCAGCGCAGGGTTATAACCTGGCATGCGTGCGGGCGCACCGTCCTGGAGACGGGGCGCAGCACGCAGAGGAAGGAGCCTCCGCGCGCCTCGCAGCGCGCCGCGTTACTCCCCCAGACGCCAGGGAAAAGAACCAGAGGTCGGAGGTGGAGCTGGAGGCAAGCCCGCAGGCCGGAGGAGCCCGCCGCTTGAGAGCAACCGGCACGACGGCCGGAGGCTCCAGCGGCTGCCCTCCGATGGCGGGCCACGTTTGCCGTTCGATCGGTGAGTGAGCGAGGTGTGGAGCGTGCTGCGCGCTCCTGTCTGTGTGTGTCTGCATCGCAAGGTTTGAGGAATGGCAGGTGGGAAGAGCTGGAGGCCGGCGGGGGAATGTCCCCGGCCTCCTCCCACTGCAGCACGGGCACGCTCCGAGTCGCACGCCGGAGCTCGATCCACATAGCATTTAAGCTAGAAATCACCTCTGCTAATAATGTCGGAGGAGGTGCTCCGGCCGACCCACCCCAAAACGAGCCCATGAGAGAGATGGGGGAAACGTCTGTCTTCAGGGACCTGCCCTGAAGACGGGCCCATCTCCTCATTGAAAAACTTGGAAAAATTTCCGCAGAGGAAATTATCAATGAGAGAGATGGGGGACCGTTCTTCAGGGACCTTCCCTGAAGAACGGTCACCCCATCTCTCTCATTCACACTGAAGAGGAAAATGAGAGAGATGGGGAGACGGTTACTCAGGGACCTTCCCTGAAGAACGGTCCCCCATCTCTCTCATTCACACAGGAGGGGAGAATGTGACCCTCCTGCCCGCCCCAGGCTCACTATAGCCCGGCCACGGGTCTCCGCTCACATCCCCCGGATCCTCCACTTTAAAAAGAGGCCGCACTCTCCACGCTCCTGCTCGCCCCAGGCTCACTCTGGCCGGGCTAAGGGTGTCCGTGCGCATCCCCGGAATCCTCCACTTTAAAACGAGGCCGCACTCTGCACGCTCCTGCCCGCCCCAGGCTCACTCTGGCCGGGCTAAGGGTGTCCGTGCGCATCCCCTGGATCCTCCACTTTAAAACGAGGCCGCACTCTCCACGCTCCTGCCCGCCCCAGGCTCACTCTGGCCGGGCTAAGGGTGTCCGTGCGCATCCCCTGGATCCTACACTTTTTTTTTTTTTTTTTTTTTTTTTTAAAGCCTGTCATGTCTGGTAGATCTTACAAGCAGAACTGTGATCTGAATGCGTTGTTGTGCCAAACATATTTGCTATTTCAAGATGAGCTCTATAGGTTCTCAATAGGCTCTTCTTGTTGATGTTTTAACCCTTTATTTTATTTATCTGAGTTATTTTTCCACATACTATGTAACAGCCAGAGCTGACAGGCTGAAGAAGAGGAAAATAAAGAGAAGAAAAAGGGAGAGAGAAAGGGAGCAAAAAAAAAAAAGGGGAAAGAGCACAAGTCTATTAATCAGATACTTCATCACTTTAACATATAAAAAAATACTATCAATACTTGCAAAATAAATTTGTGTGTGAAAAACAAAACTAACAAAGCATGTTACGCACACCAACAATTTTGTTGAGTTGTGATTGAGTGGGCGTTTGTGTCTGTGTCATGTTTGTGTCTGTGTCATGGAACGTACTTACCAATGAGGGCAAAACGCTGCAGCTCCATCCATCAGAAGCCAGAGGCAGGTACGGAAAGCCCCCGGAACCCCAGGCCACCAGCAGCCCACCAAGAGCCAGGAAGACCCCCGGCCACTCAGTCCAAAGACAACCGCACACCTACCCCAGCAGACGGGAGAGGGTGGTCTCAGACGGAGCCCCCCCAGTCAAGGAGCGAGGGATCCAGGGAACCCAAGGCGATGAGAAGCCAGCCCCCCCCCAGCGGCCAGCCCCCTGCACCGGCCGGCGGCAGGGCTCCCGGGCCCACGGCACCCAAGGACCGCCCGACCCTCCACAGAGCCCCCCCCCACGCCGAAGAAGCCAACGCAGCCCCGCACCGCACCCCCAAGGGGGGCAGGCCAGCACCCACGCCAGAACACCCAGCCCCACCCAGGAACCCCGAGGCACCCCCATCCCAGGGGGGTAGGGGGGAGGAGGCAACCAGCAAGGAGCGGCCAGGAGGCAAGGCACAAGGCCCAGACCCAGGTCCAGCCATACATACAAACACACCCAGACACCCGTGTACACATTTATACACAGATACTCATACATGCCCATACATACTTACCCACACACAGATATGCCATACATACACATTCACTCACCCACCCATACTCACGGAGACGGTGACAAATACACAAAGACACACATTCATCCATAGCTACCCACCCTCTGAAGGCGGGGCAAGTGGAAACCACCCCAGGGCCAACAGCGACCCCAGGACGCCACCAGCCCGGTCCCCAAGGAACCACCCGACCCCTACCCCGGGCGAGACGCAAGAAATCGGGGTGTAAGATGACCCATCCACCCCTCCTCCTCCCCAACTAGTAGGTCTATGTGTTAATGTTTGTGAGTGAATGAAGTGTATAGGGTGCAGTTAAAATTGAGGGGACAGTTGTGCCACAAGCACCAACTGTTGGTCGTCAGTGCTTGCCCACACTGCCCCCCCAAAACCCTCCATGTCTAAAGTGCAAATAAAATTTGGAGACAGACAGTGACGAGGATCCGAGTGGGGCCACCTTAGCGGCCCATCTCATCAACCTCTGAGTAATATGCCTGCCCCAAAGGTCCTATGTGTATCAGGTTATAAGTGTGTATGTGTTGTGAGTTATAACGACTAAAGTGCAATTAAAACGGAGAGGCAAGTGGTGGTGCAGCTCTCCACGTGGCCTCTCCATCCTACATCTGTGAGTGATGTGTATTCTGTGTGTGTGTGTGTGTGTGTGTGTTTGTGTATGGGGAGGGGGAGGGGGGGGGGGCATATGACCAGGAAGAATCCTGGAAGAAGAGAGCCAGCTGTCCGCTGGCTCAATAGGCACCCCGACCTCCCACACCCCAGCACAGGGCAGGGGGAGGTGAGCCCGGGGCCGCGGTGACAGCATCCCGGAGCACTGCAGCACCCGAGGTTGGCGCCCTCGCCCCCACTGCAGAGGGCGGCCCGCTCCTCCTAGATGCCCATTTACTCAACAATAGACACAAACAGGCGACAGGACATACTGGCCTGGGCATGGAAATGCAGTGCCCAGTCCCCCCCAACCACCCCACCGCGGCCCCATCCCCCACCCCACCCCCCCGCAATGCAGGCACCCCAGGGCCCCAAAAGCGTAGACCGGACATCCCGACGTCAGGCCAACCCACCCCACCCGGCGGCGCGGCCGGGACAGCAGAGGCCCCCCCCGCGCCAGGGGGGGCCCACCGGGAGCCGGCGCGGCCCCAGTGCCGGGGCCCCAGACCCCAGCCCCCAAGCCACACAGGGAAGACCAGCCAACCGACCGAGGGCCGGCACCACCCCCCCAAGCACCCCGCCCACACCCCAGGACCGAAGGCAGCACCATCCAAGCCCCCACCACCATCAACCAGGACAGGCACACAGACATCACCAGAAGGTCGCCCCAGGACTCCAGCCTCAGGAGGCTACCAGCTACCCAGGCCCCCGGAGTCCCCCCCCCACCCCCCCACAAAGCACATCAGGAGCAGAGCCCGCAGCCCACCACCCCCACTAAGTAATGGAGCTGAGCAGTGGGAACCAAAGAGAGTCAAATTCCTCCAATTTGTTTTTAGAAGAAGCAGACATTCTCTCTAAACTAACATGATCTACTAATAAATTTCTGTACTGAGTAATACATAGTTTATTTTTTGTCTTCCAGTTCATGAGGATCATCTTCTTAGCGATGCACAAGGCAGTAAGAACTATGTGTGATATATTTAACTCCATAATTAATTCACTGACATCACCTAAGATGCATAGTCTGGGGAAGTTGGGATACGACAGCTAAACCATGTGGATAGATCTTCACAAATCCTCTGCCAAAATCTCTGAACTGGTACACAAGACCACAGAGCGTGTAGATGATTATCCTCTGAATTGCTTGTTCAGTGGGTGCATATGTTTGAGTGTGTAAGGCCCATTTGGAACATCCTTTGTCCAGTGTAGTATGTTCTATGGAGAATCTTATATTGTACAAGTTGTATTTGGGGTCTTTTAGTCATTTTGAAGATATTTAAACATATTTCTGTCCATAAATTTTGATCCAGGTTGACAGAAAGATCACGCTCCCATTTTGTAATTGGGAGGGAAACTGAATCATCAGTTTTTATTAATAATTTATATAATTTTGATAACAATTTTGGGGTACAGAGGTTAAGAAATTCTGTTACCCAAGTAGGCATTTCTAGATTCAATTGATTAAGGTTAAATCTTCCCTGTAGGACGGACTTAACTTGTTGATATTCCAGAAATCTACCGTTGCCAATTCTATATTTTGATATAAGTTCTTGGAACGTGATAAAATTTCCATCTTGGATAATATGTTCTAAGTTATTTATACCCTTATCACGCCATAACGGAAAATTCAGCATTTTCTTTTTCTGACAAATATCTGGATTGTTCCAAATGGGTGTTAGTTTACAGGGGATGAGTGAAGACTTAGTTATTTTTAAAAATTCCCACCAGGCTGTCAGAGAGGTATTTATACTAAGGACTTTATAGCAGTTATGATGTTTAATACTGGAACTAATGAAAGGTAAATCTGAGATTTTTATTTTTCCACAAAACGCCTGTTCTAGATCCAGCCATGGGTTGTCTAATGAATTGGATTTGATCCACTTTGAAATATACTGCAATCTACTGCTTAAGAAATAGTAATAAAAGTTTGGTAATTCTAGACCTCCACTGTGTTTTGGCTTTTGTAAAGTTTTTAAGCTTATTCTTGACGGTTTGTTTTTCCATAAAAATTTTGAGATGTTTGAATCTAGTGACTTAAACCAAGGAAGAGTAGGTTTATTAGGGATCAATGAAAATAGATAATTAATTTTTGGTAAAACCATCATTTTAATGGCAGCAACTCTCCCCATGAGTGATATAGGTAAACTGTTCCAACGTGTGAGATCATCCTCTATTGTTTTTAATAAGGGGATATGATTTAATCGTACCAAGTCTGAGAGCCTGGCGGAAAAATTTATGCCTAAATATCTAATATTTCCTGACTTTAGTGGGGTCCTAGAGGTTCTCTGGAAATTACAATTCAGAGGCAAGACTGTTGATTTACTCCAATTGATAGAGTAATCAGATATAGATGAGAACTTATCTATCAGTGTGATAGTCTTCAAAAGAGAGCCTTGTGAATTCCCAAGGAAAAGTAATACATCATCAGCATAAAGGCTAAGTTTATGGTCCATATTTTCAGTTTGAATCCCTTTAATATTTACATTTTGACGGATTGCTGCTGCTAGCGGCTCAATGAAAATTACAAAAAGAGAGGGAGAGAGTGGGCAGCCCTGCCTAGTGCCCCTCTGCAGACTGAAACTTTGTGAAATGAGATCATTTGTCCTAACACGTGCATTTGGGGAGCTGTGTAGTGTTCTGATCCAGTTTATAAAGGATGAACCGAATCCAAATTTTTGCAGAACTGCTAGTAAGAATTTCCAATTTACCCGATCAAATGCCTTCTCTGCATCTAAAGACACGATTGTCGTCTCTAATTTGTTAATAGAACAATAGTCTATTATATTTATCAGTCGACGTGTATTATTGGCTGAGTGCCGACCCTTGATAAAGCCTGTTTGATCTGGATGTACAATAAATGGAGTAATACTTTCTAATCTTTTGGCAAGGGCTTTGCAAATTATTTTAAGATCTACATTAATGAGAGAGATTGGCCTGTAGCTGGATGGGAGTGTGGGGTCTTTGCCTGGTTTAAGAAGCAGGCTAATGTTAGCAGAGTTTAAGGTTGGAGATAAGATGTGGTCATTCTGAATCTGAGTTACCATTCTGAAAAAAATGGGAGCTAGCTCAGACCAAAATTCTTTATAAAACTCGGCTGGAAAACCATCTGGGCCTGGGGCTTTATTATTTGGGAGATGCTGTACTGCTTCACTAAGTTCAGATAATGAAAGAGGTAAATCCAGAGCTGCAGCCTGGCTGTCATTTAGTTTTGGTAGATTTATATTATTAAGAAATTCTTCAATTTCAGTATCAGATGGGTTAATCTGTGGTGAATATAAGGCTTCATAGAAGTCTTTGAAAGAGTTATTTATTTGTTGTGGGTCATGAGTAATAATACCAGTCGAGTCTTTAATAGAAAAAATAGCTGTTTTTTCTTTATTCAGTTTTAATTGCTTGGCCAGGAATTTTCCAGATTTATTTCCATGCTCAAAGTTTTCCAAACGCAGCCTCTGCAACATAAATTGTGTCCTTTTATCAATTATTTCATTTAGCTCCAGTTTCAGTTTCCTCAGGCTGATAATTGTATGTTCTTGTGGTGAAGCGGCATAGGCAGTTTCTAAAGATTTAATTTTTTGTTCTAATTCTAACACAAGTGCTTTTTCTTTATTTTTCCTATGCGAGCAGTAAGATATTATTTTGCCCCGCATTACTGCCTTTCCTGCTTCCCAAAGAACACATGGTGATATTCCTGGAATATCATTATATTCTAAGTATGCTGACCATTCCTTTTTGAAATAATTAATAAAATCTTCTTCTTTAAGTAATGATGTATTAAATCTCCAGTTCCTGATTGGTGGTGTGACTCTTTTCTGTGTCAGAGACATAGACACCGGTGCATGATCGCTAATAATGATAGGGTGAATCTGAGTGTCTGTGATATCCATCATTATGGAGCTGCTAACTAAAAAGTAATCTAAGCGGGAATGAGATTTGTGTACTGGTGAGAAATAACTATAATCTCTCAAAGTAGGGTGATGTGAACGCCAAGCATCGCAAAGTCCAAAATCCTTCATGTACTGTTTAAGAATGTCTGCAGACTGCCAGTTCCTCTGACTCACTGCTGTACTGAGCCTGTCAATATCTGCATTAAGTACCAGGTTGAAGTCTCCTCCTATTACAAGTGTGGTGTCAGAGTGATCTGAGAGTGAAGTGAACAAAGCATGAAAGAAGGAGGGATCATCAACATTTGGTCCATATATACTAGCAATACATAAATCTGTATTCTGTATAGATAAATTAAGTATTATAAATCTACCTTCAGGGTCTATTGTACTGTTGCTAATGTTAAAGTTTATCTTCTTGTTAATCAATATAGCTACACCTCTTTGTTTGGAGTTATAGCAGGCTGAGTACGTGTGAGGGAACTGTGGAGAGGAAAGAGTGAGCACAGATGTTTTGGACACGTGTCTCCTGTAGAAAAACAACATCTGCTTTTAAGTCTTTTAACCGATTAAAAATTTTTAGTCTCTTTTCCCTCGAACCAGCCCCGTGCACATTCCATGAGACAAATCTGAGTGTGCTCATATTTAAACTAACTGATGGACTGTTGTGTGCTCACTAAAGATGTGTGTGTGTGTGTACATATGTTCTGTATGTTGGCGTGTGCCCTTTATATTGATGTGTGCGTGTGTATGTGCGCTGTATGTTGGTGTGTGTGCATCTGCGCTGTATGTTAGTGTAGTAAACTGTAGCATTGTAAGTGACGTAAACATATTGCTGAGTGCAGAAAGAAAAAAGACGTGTAAAAAGTGACCTAAGTGACATAAGAATGAAATTAGATGAGGGGAAAACAAAACAGAACAAACAAACAAACAAACGATCACGGCACTATGCTGACTCGTCGGCGTTAATGGTACTACTTAGACAGATTTAGACTATTTAATGGTACTGTTTAGATGGTTGGAAAAAAAAAACTCAGAAAAGAACGTTAATATGGACACAGATCACCTGATCGATCAGCAGAGCCATGGCGTGGTGTTTTTGTCTCGGTAAAGCTGTCCGTTTACATACAGTTTGTCCACGGCGATGACAGCCCGGGAGCCTCCCTGCATGAACTTCTTCCGGATGGGGAATAGAGCCTTGCGTCGCTCCAGAATCTCCTTTGGAAACTGGTCGTTGACGCTGAAGTCCGTCCCTCTCAGCTCCCGGCCGCGGCTCTTCACCAGCTCTTTTTCTTTGAAGTGTTCGAATTTGGCCACGATCGGTCTGGGTCTGCGTGCTCCGGGTCGCTTCCCTCCCAGGCGGTGGACTCTATGGAAGGCGATGGTCTTCACGGCGTCCTCCGGGAGCTGCAGGTGAGTTTGGATAAATTCCTTCACTGTAGCCTCCGGGTCCTCCTCTGCCTTCTCCGGGATACCTGAAAACACAAGATTTTCTCTCATGCTGCGGGCCTGAAGCTCGATAATCGATTCTTTAATTTTCTTATTTTCTTCTGAGAGCCGGGTCGTTTCCTCGGTGAGGGAATTCACCGACTCTCTGAGGACAGCGTTTTCAGCAGCCAGTGTTTCCACCTGATGCTGGCTGAACTCGACTGACTCCCGCAGGGCCTGAAACTCCTTGTGAAGGATTTCAACCAGGGCCAAGCGGGCGTCAAAGCTGGACAATTTGTTATTAATGGACTCCAGAATGTCCACAATATTGGTGGTGGGTGGCGAAGTTGCCTCTGGGGAATCTTCTGGGCGGCTTCTTTTTGTGGACGGCGTTGCTTTGCTGGTGGAGGGAGTCGGCGTCTTGTCTGTTTTCCCCATGACGACTCGCTCAAAACACCCGTCGATGTACCGCAGCAAACTATCCAGGTCCTCTTCACCGTCCTCCAGATTGTTGAAAATAATTTAAGTTAGGCTAAGAAACTACCTATATTTTTTAGTTTTAAGCCTGTCTAGTTATAAATTGGCGAAAAAAAAAAAGGCTAATCACGCAAATGTTTGCTGATAGAGTCACGCCGCCATTAACGATACTGCCGAGATTCACAAAGTCTCGCGTGACTACAGCATAGTCTCCCCTGACTACAGCATAGTCTCCCCTGTTGCTTAGATACAACAAGAGCCTTAGATACAACAAGAGCCGAGGCTAAGGGTGTCCGTGCGCATCCCCTGGATCCTCCACTTTAAAACGAGGCCGCACTCTCCACGCTCCTGCCCGCCCCAGGCACACTCTGGCCGGGCTAAGGGTGTCCGTGCTCATCCCCTGGATCCTACACTTTAAAACGAGGCAGCACTCTCCACGCTCCTGCCCGCCCCAGGCTCACTCTGGCCTGGCTACAGTCTCCACAGCATCTCCCGGAGGAGCTCCGGGAGACAGGGAGAGCCTCCAAACACTCCTGCCCGCCCCAGGCTCACTCTGGCCCGGCTACAGTCTCCACAGCATCTCCCGGAGGAGCTCCGGGAGAGAGGGAGAGCCTCCAAACACTCCTGCCCGCCCCAGGCTCACTCTGGCCCGGCTACAGTCTCCACAGCATCTCCCGGAGGAGCTCCGGGAGCCGGGGAGAGCCTCCAAACACTCCTGCCCGCCCCAGGCTCACTCTGGCTCGGCCACGGGTCTCCACAGCATCCCCTGGAGCTCCCCTGGGAGACAGGGAGAGCCTCCAAACACTCCTGCCCGCCCCAGGCTCACTCTGGCCCGGCCACGGGTCTCCACAGCATCCCCTGGAGCTCCTCCGGGAGACAGGGAGAGCCTCCAAACACTCCTGCACGCCCCAGGCTCACTCTGGCCCGGCTACAGTCTCCACAGCATCTCCCGGAGGAGCTCCGGGAGACAGGGAGAGCCTCCAAACACTCCTGCCCGCCCCAGGCTCACTCTGGCCCGGCCACGGGTCTCCGCTCACATCCCCCGGATCCTACACTTTAAAAAGAGGCCGCACTCTGGACCCTCCTGCCCGCCCCAGGCTCACTATAGCCCGGCCACGGGTCTCCGCTCACATCCCCCGGATCCTACACTTTAAAAAACAGTGGCCTGTTTTTTTTGCACAGTACTGTATGTTCACAGGCAAACCTTAAAAATACATTCAACATGCCATGTTGGAAATACCAAAAGTATAACAGTCACTGAACATCCTCACAGACGTTCATTGAACGTTCAGTGAACGTTGTCAGTGAACGTTCACCAGATGTTCAGTGAACGTTCATCAGACGTTCAGTGAACGTTCATGGTGAACGTTCACTGAACGTCATATGGTGTTGCAGATTTACGTCTGGTGAACGTTGTCAGTGAACGTTCACCAGACGTTCAAGGCGATGTTCACTGAACGTTGTCTGAACGTTCATTGCTAGCTGGGTGGTACGTAGTTTGAAGTCTGCACTTTCGATTCATGTTGAAATGGAGACTCAGTGCAGCAGAGTCCCGATGCTACATCTTCTCGATATCATTTTGACGTACCGGTGCGTCTGTGGACCCCAGAGGTTTAATTAGAGCCAATTAGCTAGTTTAGTAACTCACTGAGCGTTGTTAAGGTTTCAACAGTTATATTTGGCAACAACTTAAACTCTGTCTACAGTTTAAGGCAGAGAAAAAGTGATATATTATCATTTATCAGCAACTCCTTCAATTTCTTAGAGTAATTTTGGGTATTTAAAATCCTTATAAACTCACTCTCACCTTACCTCATCAAGCACGCCACACCGATGAACATCAAAGGTCCTGTGTGAGCCAAGATGATAATCTCCGGAGCGAAGAAAGTCCCGGATGTTCAGCTTACCATAACGCTCCGATATTCGTATCAGAACCTTTGTATTTCCTCCATAAACAGCACGATCCTTTTGGAGACTTTATAAAATAATTCTATACTGACAATTCCTACATGTAATGTTATCACAAGTTTGCTATTGAACTTCTTTGTATTGAAAATTGCTAGCCATCCGCTTAGCCTTTGCCTGAGTGTATTGACCAATCAAAGGCAGTGTTACTGAATGTAGGACCAATCAGAATGATCGCACAATTCATCTCAAATGCAGTACAATGTGGAACACTGCAAGATATATCCCTCCGTATACTTGTAGTTAGCAATATATATATATATATATATATATATATATATATATATATGGGCGGTCTATTTTGCCATCCAAGCTTGGGTCCTCTACCAGAGGCCTGGGAGCTTGAGGGTCCTGTGCAGTATCTTAGCTGTTCCCAGTATTGCGCTCTTCTGGACAGAGATCTCAGATGTTGTTCCAGGAATCTGCTGGAGCCACTCTCACAGTCTGGGGGTCACTGCCCCGAGTGTTCCGATTACTACAGGGACCACTGTTATCGTCATCTTACACATCCTTTCCAGCTCCTCTCTGAGCCCTTGGTATCTGTCAGGCTTACTGTATAATTATATTTATATCTATAATATTTATCTCCAACCTTCCTTTTCTCTCCAAAATTCTTGAAAGAGTTGTTGTAAAGCATCTAACTTATCATCTGCAGAGGAACGGTTTATTTGAAGAGTTTCAGTCAGGTTTCAGAATTCATCACAGTACAGAAACAGCATTAGTGAAGGTTACCAATGATCTTCTCACAGCCTCTGACAGTGGACTCATCTCTGTTCTTGTCCTGCTGGACCTCAGTGCAGCTTTTGATACTGTTGACCATAACATTTTATTACAGAGATTAGAGCATACTATAGGTATTAAAGGTACTGCACTGCAGTGGTTTGAATCATATTTATCTAATAGACTATCTAATAGTCTTCCAGCTCATAGGGGGTCGTTTTGACTGTTGGGTTTTCTCTGTATTATTGTAGGGTCTTTACCCACAATACAAAGCGCCTTGAGGCGACTGTTTGTTGTGATTTGGCACTATATAAATAAAACTGAATTGAATTGAAATGAAATGAATTGAATTCCGTGTGACAGCTTCCTCGCCTGTGATTGGACATACAGATCACATGCGGTATCACGCTGAAGGTCTCGCAAGACCAAAGGAAATCAGTGCGGTCGTTCTCTTCCGTTCAAACTGAATGGCGTTCTTTGTCTACGCTGCTTTCCTGGTACGACAATGGAGGTCGTCTATATTTTCAACACCCCAGAAGCTCCTCGTGAAAGGGGGCCTCTCTACTGGCCAGCTCCAACCAGCCCCGCTGCAGACGAGAAGACGCTGCTGGCTGCAATGAGTGGGTTATCTCCTCAGTTACTCAAGTTTCTACTAGCGCAACTGAAAGACAAGATGGTGTCTATTGTGTAGAGACTCGATGCTCTGGACTCTAACAAAGCCTCACCTACAGAAGGACTCAAGAGGAAAAGACGGCAGCACAATTCGAAAACTGTGGTAAGACTTGGTCATTTCTAAAACAAAAATACTAAGAGTAGCGGAATGGTCACAGTAAGCTGACAGACGTATTGTGATTTGGTTTCTTATTTTTATTTGGTTTCATCTTATAGGAAGCAGTTCGCGGCCTGCACAACTCTGAATCCAATAAAAGCTGGTATGATCCTCTGCAGAGGTAAGAATCAGAAACAAAGCAGCAGTATTCAATGTGGAGAGAAGAACTTAAAATGTTTCTATTGTTATTTATTTTCACCTTTATTTTCCACAGACTGTGTGAGTGTTCCTAATGCGTGGACAGTGATATAATTGTGAGTAAGTATCTATTGGTGTTGTTTGCGTGTTTTTTGCCTAAATATGTTTATGTATGCACTGTGTTTACACTCTTTATTTACAATGTACAAAAATGTTTTCCAGCTTCTTGCAAAACCTACGAGATGGTCCGCCGCAACCTTCCCCAGTACACTGTGGTTATAGGTCTGTTCTGGTGGCTACAGCTGACATACAGAAAAAATAAACAGCTGACATCCTCTGCACAACACGCGCGCACATTCAAACATGTGCACTCACAGCACAGAGAAGTGGGGGCGTGGAGAAACATCTCAGCGATCCACTCGTGTTAAAGGGTCGTTTTTGGGTTTTTTTGTTTTTTCCAAATGACGGAAATCTGTTACAGCGATGGAGAACTAATGTGGAGGAAATGCTCCGCTTACACGGAGACACCTGAGCTGCAGAGTTGAAACAAAACATCAAAGCAACAAATTTGTGTTGAGGATTTTAATAGTCGAATTGCGTTACTCCAAGAATCGTTGCAGCCCTACAACTTGCATTGAATTTTAAGTTTGTGTATCAAAATACATGAAGGTTGGTATTTACCTTTCATGATGGGATTTTTTTGTTGATATATTGATATTTCCAGAGCTGTGGTCTTGACTGGTCTTGAAATAAAATCCCGAGTCTGCAATGTCCGAGTCCATGACAAGACCAAGACCATCAAAAAGCGGTCTCGAGACCAAGACCGATCTCGAGTACTACAACACTACCTCCCAGGACAGTTTCAGTTCAATTTTCAATTTATTCACTCAAACCATTAAATCAAACATTCTATTACAACACTTGCTATACATGAGTGAAAAGGGAGCAGGAAGAAGAAAAATTCTTGTGAAGACCTGCCCCTTTCTCAATAATTCCAAAAAATGTTTTTTTACATGGCTGTATACTTTAAATCAATAATATAAGTTGCAAACAATTATCATTCTCTTCATTACTCACTTAGAATTGCATAAGATTTAATAATTTTTTTCTTATAAAGTCTTTTAAATTGATTTATTATAGAACATTTTTTTAGTTCATCTTCCAAACTGTTCCATAATTTTACTCCATAAACAGAAATGCACATTTGTTTTAAAGTAGTACGCACAGATTTACTTATAAAATCATGCTTCCTTGTATTGTGTCTATCACTTGAATTTAAAACAAAATCTTTTGTAAATTAATTGGCAATAGCCTTTTTCTGGCTTTAAACATAACTAATAACATCTTTAAATTAACCAAATCTCTTAATTTTAAAATATTTGATTGAACAAACAATTTATTAGTATGTTCTCTAGCATTCACATTGTGTAAAACTCTTATAACTTTCTTTTGCGTCACAAACAGCAGCTTGATGTCAGTTTTATGTGTTGCCCCACACCTCTGTACAATAAGTCAAATATGGAATGACAAATGAAGAACATAATGTCCGAAGTGTTGACAGTTCTAAAATGTTTTTTACTTTGTTTAGAAGTCCAATACTTTTACAAAGTTTTTGTTTTATGTGTTTTAAATGAGATTTCCAATTAAGTTTATGATCCAAAACAACTCCTAAAAATGTAAATTCATTACTTGTTCCACCAGATTGTCATCTATAGTCACTGTATTAGAATCAACTATTGTTTTGTTACCAAAAATCATAAATTTTGTTTTTTTTCCAGTTTATCAATAATTTATTGTAATTAAACCACTCATTAAGTTTAGACATCTCACAAACCATATGGTCCATGATGTTTTTTAATTCATTCCCAGAACAAAATTAATTTGTGTCATCTGCGAACAAAATGAATTGTAACATTTTAGACACCTCACAAATGTCATTAATATACAAAATAAAAAGCTTTGGTCCTAACACTGAACCTTGGGGGACTCCACATTTTATTTTTTGAAGATCTCATTTTTCATTTCCTAGCTGTACAAATTGTTTCCGATTAGTCAAATAACTACTTAGCCAATTATGAACTATGCCACTTATCCCATAATCCTGTAATTTGGAAAGTAATAATGTGTGGTCAATGGTATCGAATGCTTTTTTAAAATCAATAAACATCCCCACTGTATGTAATGTATTGTTGGAAAGTGCGTGTGTGGTACGCGTTCTGTATGTCCCTAATGGGTATCCGTACCTAGCGGTTGGGGCAGTCAGGAAAGCGGCCCGGCCATGTTTGTGGTATAATAAAAGAATGCGCCAGTTGAGAACAAGCTCGTTCCTGTCTATTTAGTACACAATATAAGTACATTACATGGTGTCAGAAGTCTAGTAAGAACGGCAACCACGCCGCCATGACTACGCAGTTTGAACACCCGAAGATTGACTGGGATGCCGCGGATTTATATCAGGAGTTTCAGCGGTTTAGCTGCCACGTTAGCTTCGTGTTCGCAGGACCCCTCGCCGCGCTGGAAGCAAAACAGAAAGCCGGCTGGCTGGGTACGTGGATAGGCGAGCAAGGGAGAGAGATTTACAAGACGCTTCAGTGGGCGGATGGCGAAAAAGACGACCCCGCGAAAGTGCTGGATAAGTTCACCGGGTACATCAGACCGAGGAAAAATAAACGGATCGCCAGACACCGCTTCAAGCAGAGGAAGCAAGGCGCAACAGAAAGTTTTGACCACTTTGTGAAGGACCTGAAGCTGCTTCTAATGGACTGTGAGTATCCAAACGCAGATGACATGTTGATCGATGCAATAATAGCAGGAGTCAGAGAGAAACGTGTCCAGGAGAGACTGCTGGATAAAGGTGAGGATTTGACACTGGCTAAAGCAGTTGAAATTCCCCAGCAATACGAAATGTCTCAAATTCAGATGCGAATTGTTAGAGAGGAAGATGCACAGGTGGCGCATGTGTCAACCAGACCGAAGCACTATAACCAAAACAAAAAAACTTACAGTCACAAGCAGCATAAGCCCACACAACCAATGCAAACTGCACCAAATAAAACAAACAATTGTTCAAGATGCGGTAAAGATAGCAAACACAAGTGGAATGGAGGAAAATGCCCAGCAAAAGGCTCTTTATGCTCATGCTGTCAAAAACCAAACCACTGGGCATCAGTCTGCCGAAGCCGATTAGTAAGTGCACTTAATGCAGAGTCACCCTCCTTCCAGAGTGACGAGGACATTCTGGACATAAACCTGACAACAGAGGATGTTCCCATAGCAATGCTTACAGACGATAAGTGGTTGGTGGACATTTCTGTTCTGGCTCACAAAGTGCAGTTTAGAATAGATACAGGTGCTAAATGCAATACGCTGACTCTGAACTGTTATCAGTTGCTGAACCACATGGGGGAGCTAAAGAGTTCCAAAAGAGTGCTGAGAACCTACTCCAATCACAAAATAAAGCCAGTAGCTGCAGTCGACCTTCCACTAAAGTATAAGGACTGTAAATGCACAGCGGAGTTCGAAATAGTGGACATTGCACAAGAGAATGTGCTCAGTGGCACAACAGCCGAGGCCTTTGGCCTAATTGCTAGACTGGACTCTCTAAATGTCGGCAGAGTGGCAAACGATGTGAGCACAGTTAACAACACCGCCACGAACCCGAGCCCACCTGCTGGTCTAGAAAACTTTCCTGAACTAACACGTACTACAGGAACATAGCCAGGCAAATATACAATAAAGATCGACCCTGAAGCAAAACCAGTGGTGCATCCTGTGCGCCGACAACCAGTAGCCCTCAGAGCAAAGATAGAGAATAAGCTCAATGAGATGGTAAATGACGGCTACATCACCAAAGTTAACCGACCAACTGAGTGGGTGAGCTCTATGGTTGTGGTCACAAACAAAGACAAACTCCGAATATGCATAGATCCAAGTGACCTGAACCACGCTATCAAACGGGAGCATTACCCAATGCGCACAATCGAAGAGGTTGTAGCTACTATGCCCAATGCAAAGGTGTTCTCTGTACTAGATGCAAAGTCAGGCTTCTTGCAGATTGAGTTAGACGAAGCATCATCTTTCTTGACAACATTCAACACCCCTATTGGGAGGTTCAGATGGTTGAGGCTACCCTTCGGCATAAAGTGTGCACCGGAAATATTCCAGCGCATCATGGACCAGATGCTGGAAGGCGTCAGTGGGGCAACTGCCATAATGGATGACATTCTCATCGCAGCACACACAGTGGAAGAGCACGACAAAATACTCAGAAAAGTTGTAGAGAGAGCCACGAGCTACAATCTGAGGCTAAACTTCAGCAAATGCCACATCCGGCAGCTAGAAGTGCCATATGTGGGACATTTAATAACAGCTGACGGATTGAAACCAGATCCTGCTAAAACAGAAGCTGTGCGACGCATGCCACCACCAACTGACAAAGACGGTGTTCGCCGCTTCTTGGGATTTGTGACATATTTGTCAAAGTTCATTCCAAACCTTAGTGAGATTGATGCTCCCTTACGACAACTTACAAAAAGCGATGTGGAGTTCTCATGGGATCCAGCACAGCAGCAGGCATTTGACAAACTTAAGCACTTATGCACTCGTCACCCCGTGCTGAAGTTTTATGATGTGACAAAACCTGTGGAGATATATTGTGATGCAAGCAGCACAGGACTGGGAGCTGTTCTGATACAGGATGATCAACCAGTCGCCTTCTCATCTAGGTCTATGACGGATGCCGAGACGCGCTACGCACAGATTGAGAAGGAGATGCTCTCCATTGTTCATGCCTGCGCCAAGTTTCACCACTACATATTTGGGAAACATGTCACAATATACAATGACCACAAGCCACTGGAGGACATCTATAAGAAACCGTTACTGTCAACTCCGATGCGCATACAGAGGATGCGCTTGCGACTGCAGTGGTATGACATCACGGTTAAGTACAGAAGAGGGAAAGACATGGAGCTCCCTGATACACTGTCCAGGGCACAGCTGCCTGATAAGACCCCAGAGGCAGGCAGCCTGGAATGTGTCTCAATGCTCAGCTTTCTGTCTGTAAGTAGCGATAAGTACGCCGAACTGCAGCAATACACCAAAGAGGAATTAAGTCCTCTCCAGCAAATCATCCAGCAAGGTTGGCCAGACAACAGGAGGGAACTACCCATCCCCGTCCAGCCGTACTGGGACTCAAGAAGTCAGCTGACTATAACCGACGGCGTAGTGTACAAAGGAATGCGCATCGTTGTCCCCCCCACCATGCGAAGACACATGCTGGAGCTAATACACCAGTCTCACCTGGGCATGGTGAAGAGCAAACAACGAGCACGTGAAGTGTTATATTGGCCAGGTATGAGTGCCGAAATTGAAAACGCGATCAGAAATTGTTGTAAGTGTGCTGAGATTCAGAACAGACTTCCTAAGCAGCCACTCATTCCAACAGAAACACCTGAGCTACCATTTGAAGTTGTGGCCTCTGATCTGTTTGAGTTTGAGGACAAACAGTACATCATACTAGTGGACTATCATTCTAAATACATTGAGGTTGAACTGTTAAGAGACCAGCACAGCCGCACTGCTATTGAAGCCCTGAAATCTCAGTTCAGCAGACATGGAATCCCTGCCATTCTGCGGACAGATAACGGCCCGCAGTATGCTTCAGAGGAATTCAAAGAGTTCTGCGAAAGCTACAGCATTCTGCACAAAACATCTTCACCTCATTTGCCACGCTCCAATGGCGAAGCAGAGCGGGCAGTACAAACAGTTAAGAAATTGTGGAGCAAAGCAACTGACAAACATCTGGCTCTACTGGACTACAGGACAACTCCTCTTGAGTCAGTCGGCCTGTCGCCAGCACAGCTGCTCATGGGCAGGAGACCCCGCAATAAACTGCCAACTGCTCGTGCATTACTTAGACCGATGACCTATGACCCCCTCAAAGTAAAGCACCTACTAGACAAGACTAAAGACACCCAGAAGTTCTATTATGACAGAAGAGCAAGCCGCTCGCGTCCAGACCTACGTCCTGGGGACGAGGTCAGGATGGCACCGTACCCAGGCAATCAGAGATGGGCCCCTGGAGTTATCACTCAGCAGCACAGTTCACCTCGGTCGTACATTGTGGACAGCAAGGGCAAGCTGTTTCGGCGCAATATGCAACATCTCCGCAGAGCCACTCAAACTGCCAATCAGTCCCGGCATGATCTGCCTGATGAGCCCTGGCACGAACCAGCAGCTGAGGAGCCACAGTCATCGGCAGGCCCGCCAGCGTCCCCTCTGTCACCCTCAGAGGTACCCCGGCTCACGCAGGCCCAAACAGGTGGACTCTTTCGCACTAGGCTGGGCAGAACAGTAAGACCACCTGAGAGGCTCAACTTATGAACTGTCTTAGTCAGGGACAGGCGTGGTAAGACGTCTGTTAGAAGTGATGTGCTAGTAACCTCTCCTTCCTAGTTTAGTTTGACTACTTGTTCAGTAATAAGCTTAATATTCACTGTATTAAGATTACAGGTATCAGTGAAAGTATTGTTCGGTTATGGTTACACTGTTGTGAAGCTAAATGATAATTTCAGTTGGGGTAGTGTTTAGGGGAATGCTTCTTTCAGTTTGTTACATGTAGCACTGCATTTGTTTTACTGTTGAGAAAGGGGGATGTAATGTATTGTTGGAAAGTGCGTGTGTGGTACGCGTTCTGTATGTCCCTAATGGGTATCCGTACCTAGCGGTTGGGGCAGTCAGGAAAGCGGCCCAGCCATGTTTGTGGTATAATAAAAGAATGCGCCAGTTGAGAACAAGCTCGTTCCTGTCTATTTAGTACACAATATAAGTACATTACACTGTATATTATTTCCTTTCTATTGCTGTTGTAATTTCTTCATTTAATTCTAATAATGCGAGGGATGTTGATTTTTTTGACCTAAACCCATACTGACTCTCACTCAGCAAATTATTTTTTTCGATATAATTATCTAATTTCTGAACAAACCGTTTTTCAAGCACTTTAGAAAATTGGGGGAGCACAGAAATCGGTCTATAATTGTCACAGCTATGTCTATCACCATTTTTGAATACTGGAATTACTTTTGCTAATTTCATTTTCTCTGGAAATTTGCCACTTTGGACAGACAAATTACAAATATATGTAAATGGTTTAATTATACATTCAATAGGTTTTTTTAATAATCATTATATCAATCCCATCACTATCAACAGATGTTTTAGTTTTACTTTTCCTTACTATATTTAGAATTTCATTTTCACTTTTCGTCAGCTGCAGTGATTATTCCTCGCCAAAGGGTGGCGCTGCCGCGCCGCGACGTCGCGGTGAGCAGCAGGAGAAGAAGCTCCGCTCGGAGGTGTTTTGAAGCTGAAACTTCCGTGAGCTGAAATCAGCTGTTTGTTTTTGAACCTTTGACCTTTCTTCCGCTCTCAGATGCTGCGGGATAGGATTTTTATTTTCAGCGCGAACAGGAGGTCCGAAGTGTAAGGTTTCTGACCTTTGACCTCAAACGGACGAGTCGGAAGCGACTCACCGACGTTAGCAGTTAGCAGTTGGAGCTAACCGGTCCGCTCGCCCTTCTGCCGCCAGAAGATATTCATCCGGAGCCTGGCGCTGACAGTCTACCAGCTGGGACCTCTGCGCGTTTCCTCCGGGGCTGCAGGGGAGTAGAGACCCGTTTCATGCCACCCCCGCGGCCGATTTGGACTCTTTAATGGGAGGCGGGTCGCTTCGGGGGATCGGACGCTGCCAGATTGGAAGAACGCGGAGCTCCTGGCCTCCTCTCGGGCTCTCATGGAGTCCCTGGCCGGGTATGTGTACAAGGCGGCCAGCGAGGGCCGAGTCCTGACCCTGGCCGCACTGCTGCTGAACCACTCCGAGGCGGAGACGCAGTTCCTGCTGAGCTACGTGACCCACCTGAGCGGCCAGAGGTCAACCCCGCTGATCATCGCGGCGCGGAACGGCCACGACAAAGTGGTCCGGCTCCTCCTGGACCACTACAGGGTGGACACGGAGCAGACCGGCACGGTTCGGTTTGACGGGTAAGAGCCATGTTACACCTGTTGTCTGCTCACCTGAGGGTACCTGCTGTTCCACTGTCAGGACTATTATTCAGAAATAGCCAGTTTCGGTGGCTCAGACAGGAAGAAAGTGCCACAGACTTCAAATTATTTGTTACAGAACATTTGAGGAAAACCAGAATGTGATTTAGCAAATTCAGTTAAGCTCTGCTGCTTCAGGAGGTTCACATCAGGCTTTTCCATAAACCCTCACCTGCTAACATGTCAGTCACACCTGTGGGTTAGTGCTCCAGATGTTTCAGACATGAGCCACAACAAAATGAGTAAATATGCAGCAATAACCAAAAATGTGCATTTAAATACTTAAAATGGACTAAAGAACAAAAAGAGTGCATACAAAAATAAATTAGAAAATAGATTTATATTATTAAACTAAACACATGTATATAGATATATATGTATATAGGGAATGGGTCAACTTTAGGAGAAAATGCAAGAAAAACAGGTAAATTACAAAAAACAGTGAAATCAACAAGGAAAAAAATTATGAAGCTTTAAAAAAAAAAATGTTTTCTGAAACATTCCCAAAAAGTGACGTTATTTAAACCAGAAACTCTAAGTAACATAAAGCTGGATAAAATGCAAACAAAAGTGTACAGTAGTAAAAAGAACTAAATACTATCTAGAAGCTGGAAAGTATATTAAAGTAAAATAAGAACCCAATTCCACAGATCAAGGAAATCCAAGCTCGGGAAAAGTGCTGTTTGCTGGAGGACATGAGGTGGAATAGGTCACAAAGGGGTCAACGGTCTCTGAGCAGTAGTGAAACTTGGAAAAAGTGGGACACAAACCTTAAACAGAGACTGTTCATCTTCAAAGTAAAAACTGTAGTGGTAAGACAGCTTTTACTTTGAAGGTGAGCATTCTCCATTTCCGGTTTGTGTTGCACTTTTAACACAAGTTAACCTAACGAGCCTGTCTTTGGACTGTGAGAGGAAGCAGGAGAACCCGATGGAACCCACGCAAACACGTGAAGAATGTACAAACTCCCCGCAAAACGAACCCAGCCGGCCAGTGGATTAAAACCCAGGACCTTTCTGCTGTGAGCACCACGCTTCCCTCAAAATATAATAATGAACAGAACCTGTGAGGAAAATTTTAAGTTTTTGCTATAAATGTCTAAATTTCTTTCAGGATCAATAAAATCTCAAATCTATCTGTGAGCATTTGGGTTTCAGTTAAGGCAAATCAAACACAAACCAACTGAAGTCTTAAGTTAGTGTTTTGTTTTTATAACAGAGTGGGTGCGTTTGCAGCAGGAAATGAGCTGAAACATTTTGCATCCTCTTTGTTACAATGGAGTATGTGTAACTGAAGGTTAATATAGTCGTGTGCAATTAGCTGCACTAACCAAGCGTTAGTGCAACTAATGTACTTAAATGTTCTCGGAATCGTTGCATTCTGGTTAAACTAAAGCAGGTCAACTGAAATAATTGTTCAAAGTTAATCAAAAATCTGTTTAACTTAAAGATTTATTATTTAATTTATTAGTACTTTTCAAAGCAAATTAAAGGTACAGTGTGTAAAATCTTACCACCAGATGTCAGTAGATTGCAGTCAACTGAGTTCTGTTTCCTTACCCCTCCCAATTCAAGTGCATAATCGTAGCTACGTTGGCCACTGTACAACAAACGTGTTAGTAATGGACAAGTTCTTATATAGCATTGTTCTACTCAAGCTGAGCACTCAAAGCGCTTTATGCAACACATTTGCATTCTCCCATTCACACAAGCACTGTTTTCTATGTCAAAGCTTTCCATCTAATATTCACACACATTCATACTCTGATGGTTACATTGGCGATCAACTTGGGGTTCATTATCTTGCCCAAGGATACTTTAACATGCAGACTGGAACAGCCAGGAATTGAACCACCAACATTCTGATTAGTAGATGACCTGCTCTACCTCCGGAGCCACAGCCATCCAAGAGAGAGCTAAAACCTTACGTTTAGACTGTTCCCCATAACAGCCGAGGCCAACAGCCTGTTTCTACTCCTGCTTGAGTGTAAAACTAATTTTGTACACAGTATATTAACATAATTTACTAATATCAATGATTAGTAAATGATCATGAATAAAAACTGGATATATCTCAATTAAATATTTTAGGATAGTTTTTGTTTTTAACCCTGAGTCACCTCAAAAAGTCTGACTGCCATTCATCTTAGAGTGTAGGCTGTTTACCTCAGCTGGTGCCCACGTCTGTTTACGCTGGAAGCTGTAAAACTTTGAAAGGAGTCCGATAGGAGTCGATGAGTCAGTGAAGCTCACTCCTGGCAGCGATACTGAGGTGAGCTGTTGAGGATATGCTGAACTTTTCTCTCTGTAAGCGTTGCTGTTTTTGCTGCTGTTAGCCCGCGTTAATGAATCTTTGAAGGATTAAACTCGCATATGATGTGAAAATGTAATCAAAATTTATCACGGGAAAGTGGGATTTGAGGTGAGAAGATGATGAAATGACTGACTGTACCTTTAAGTTTACACAACCTATCTGCTTTATTACAGTCAGATTTCTGCGTTTAAACATGCCATTAAGTGTTATTCAAACCTTTATGAGAGGAGGTTAAAGTCTCATTATGATTAGATAAGCAGAACATCTTTAAGGCGATAAGAACGCTAAGAAACCGGATCATATGGAAAGATCAGGGACTTCACCGGTGGTGGTTTTGGTTTCATTTCTTAAAACACTGAAACCAAAAGCTTCATTCAGCTGCTCATTATCTCACTCACTCAAAAGCCATGGTGTTGTTTTTTTTATATTAGTTTGTTCAGGAAACAGATGAACAGCCTGAGGGGTCATAAGAAAAATAATTTCAGAAATAAATCTGCACATACAGCAAGTTTGCTGCTGTTATTTCTACGTGATGATTTACTGTCACAGTGGAAAAGCACAAACCTCAACAGCACTATTTTACATCTTTATGGTCCAAGCATCTCATGGAGGTCTAGAAATATATTTAAAGCAGAAGCAGGAATCCCACTTTAGTCCTCTGTGCTGACCTGCTGTAAAGGAAAAAGGGTGCACTTGATACATAACACCAGACAAAAATTAGAGCTTGGTGGTGAAAATAAATTTTATATGGATTGTTCTATTATCAGAGCTTATTAAAATGAACTAAAACTAAAACTGGGACCTTCTGTAGATTATTCCTGGACAGAAACGACTGCAGGTTTTCATTATTATTGTGAAAATGCAGGTAAACATATGGAGGACATTGTAAAAAAATTCCAATTCTGGCAACTATTTTAATCAGCTGTTACTATTAATGATGATGATGATTATTCTGGCAGTAACCTTTAATAGAATAATGACAATGTGTTAAGGTTTATTATCTCTTGTTTGTCCTGCAGCTATGTCATCGATGGTGCCACAGCGCTATGGTGTGCAGCCGGCGCAGGACACTTTGAGGTGGTGCGTCTCTTGGTGAGTCACCACGCCAACGTCAACCACACCACCATCACTAACTCTACCCCCCTGCGGGCTGCCTGCTTTGACGGGCGCCTGGACATTGTTCGCTACTTAGTGGAGCACAATGCTGACATCAGCATCACCAACAAGTTTAACAACACCTGCCTGATGATCGCCGCCTACAAAGGCCACACGGATGTGGTGAGGTTCCTGTTGGAGAAGGGGGCAAACCCCAACGCCAAGGCCCACTGCGGCGCCACTGCACTGCACTTTGCAGCTGAGGCAGGGCACCTAGAAATTGTCAAAGAGCTGATGCATTGCCAGGCAGCCATGGTGGTGAACGGGCACGGCATGACACCACTGAAAGTCGCTGCAGAGAGCTGTAAGGCTGATGTGGTTGATCTGCTGCTGGCACATGCCGACTGCGACCCTCACAGCCGCATCGAGGCCCTGGAGCTACTGGGTGCCTCTTTTGCCAACGACAGGGAGAACTACGACATACAGAGGACATACCACTACCTTTACATGGCCATGATGGAGCGCTACCGCAACCCAGACAACATCATCACCAAGGAGCTGCTTCCGCCCATTGAGGCTTATGGAGGGCGCCGGGAGTGTCGAACGCTGCAGGACCTAGAGGCCATCAGAGTGGATCGTGATGCTCTGCACATGGAGGGACTGATGATTCGGGAACGGATTCTGGGCTCGGACAATATTGACGTATCGCATCCAATAATCTACCGTGGCGCCGTCTACGCTGACAACATGGAGTTTGAACAGTGCATCAAGCTGTGGCTGCATGCGCTCCACCTGCGGCAGAAAGGAAACCGGAATACACATAAGGATCTGCTGCGCTTTGCCCAGGTGTTCTCGCAGATGGTCCACCTGAAGGAGCATGTGTCGGCCGCCGCAGTTGAGCAGGTGCTGGGTTGCAGTGTGCTGGAGATTCAGCGCAGCATGGCTCGTGTGGAGGCTGCTGCCGAGTCCGAGCTGCCGCAGGCCATGGACAATTATGAGTCAAATGTATTCACCTTCCTGTACCTGGCGTGCATCTCCACCAAAACCACCTGCAGTGACGAAGAGCGCGCCGCCATCAACAAGCACATCTACAACTTGATCCAGCTGGACCCACGTTCACGTGAGGGCTCCTCGCTGCTCCACCTTGCCATCAGCTCTACAACGCCGGTCGACGACTTCCACACCAATGATGTGTGCAGCTTTCCCAACGCGCAGGTCACCAAGCTGCTGATTGATTGCGGGGCGCAAGTCAATGCCGTTGACAATGAGGGAAACACACCGCTGCACGTCATCGTCCAGTACAACCGGCCCATCAGCGACTTCCTCACACTGCACGCTATCATCATCAACCTGGTGGAGGCCGGTGCGCACACGGACATGACCAACAAACAGAAAAAGACGCCGCTGGACAAGAGCACGACGGGTGTGTCGGAAATCCTGCTGAAGACGCAGATGAAGATGAGCCTGAAGTGCCTGGCGGCACGCGCCGTCCGGCAACACCAGATCACCTACCGCAACCAGATCCCCAAAACACTCGAGGAATTCGTGGAGTTCCACTGAAGTGGAATGGGTGCTGTGATGTTTTTAAAAAATGATTTTTCTAACAGAGCCAAATGGTGCTGAGTGCAACAGTTTGAATAATTTTTTGAGCATTTTTATAAAAAATAAAGTTTTCTCTTTCTTTTCCTTTTTTTTTTTTTCTATTTGAACTGCAAAGCATGGACAGCAGCGGTGCCCCAGGCCTCTTCCTGTTTTGCCTTACCTTCCTGCCAGGGAGCCACTGTGTGCACCGCTGTGTCGATACAATTTTGCGAGAAGAAATGATCAGACAGAACAAACGAGTGCCTGTAGAAACGCCGACAGACGACCGAGCTCGCCCACCAATCAGCTGCCACACAGGAGTTTTTAATTCAACAGAAGTTTTTATCGGGTTTATTTCTGCTGTCAGAGGACTGTGAGGGGAGAAAACAGCAATGACAGAATAAAATCACATCAGCTGGCTGCCAACATCTGCTTTCTGGTTTATTATGTTTAATTTAAGATTTTCATCTGGTTCATTTCACTGAAAATAAACTGTGACCAAAACTATGTGGGCACTCCTGCTCTGAATCCTTCCACGATCTTTTTTGATTTGGGCCTTTCTTATTTATTGTTTGGGGTATTTATTTGGGGCTGATGTTCAGCATTTTTATGATCATCTATCTTTTGTTTTTGTTTTTTAAACCCAATTCCTATCAAAACAAAACCAAGCTGCTTTGGCTTTCTCTCTCTCTGAGAAAGAAGTTCCTGAAGTAAAATGTGTGCTGGTGGTTTAATTTTGAGAGGGGGAGAAAAAGGTTTTGAATTAGAATCAGTGAATGTTTTAAGCAGGATTTTATCAGATTTGGCTGATAAATCCAGGTTTTATGTCCCAGTAATCATTGAAACTTAATTTAGATACTGCATCAAAGTAAGTTCCCAAAAGACCTATTTGAGAATCTTGAGAAGCAGGTCATTGATATTGATATGATTACCAGTTTGGCCCTCAGTGAAATCAATGTGTCTGTGTAGTTTAGTGCAAATAAAGCCCTGAAAAAGTCAAGCAGGATAATTTTTGTCTGATTCAGTTGATATTTGGATATGATTTGGATCAGATATGATATTTGGAAGGATAGATTTTATCTGCATGCTTCTCCTTGCAGCTCCATCACTTTGAGATTTCACTGTAGCTGACGGGAGCGGTGTCTGACCTCGATGTAAAAACTGTGTACATGTTAAGATGCTAAAATCAACAGGCATAAAGTTTTCCTGCCATAACATGTTCATATCTAACATGTAAAATGCAAAGCCCCCCAAAAAGGCACATCAGTGGATTTCTTATAGTTTAGGAAATTGATAAATCTAAATTAAGCACCACCACCACCCCCTTTCTTTTTTTACCCAAGAGAAGCGTATGTTTTAGAGATGGATAGTTTCAGAGTGGAGCCTTTTATAATACCTGTGGTATTCAGGTGTCCATATACTTTTGGCCACATCAGTCTGTTTATTGCCCTGGGAATATGCTGTGATTTTCCTCCATCCTCCTCACGGGCTCTTAGCAAACTGCAGGCGTTTTGAAGGTGGAGCTTTTAGATGGAGGTACTGGAGCAGGAACAGCTGCCTAAACGACATGTGCAGAGCTGGTGTGTTACATTGCAGCGTCACCTGGACGTCACCTTGTGATGTTTAACCTTTCCTGACCAAGTTTGTGTCACTCTGACACTTGCACACTTGCATGGAAGCAATAACGCCCACATTAGAGACTTATTTTGAAAACTGACCAGGTGTAGAACCTGCTTCGGTTAATGTGGCCTGACAATCGTATAGTGTTGTACTTTTATTTGAATGTGAAGATGAAAATGTTGTGTTTTAGTGAACCAACAGAAGAGCTAAATCTTTCAAAAATAACTTATTAAATGAGGATTGCAGATCTACAGAATCAACTGTGGCATTCACTGTAATATTTTACCACAGGTGAGGCATGACGATAGCTCATTTAAATCACAAAGAGTGGAAGTAGAGAGAAGCTGTAATTAAAGGAATCCAAAACTAAATGAGTAAAAATCTTCATTTTCTTTGGTGTGTTGGTCAGAGTTGTGAGGAAAGGTTTCAAATTTCCAGATATTTTCACTCCTGCGTAGTGCTGGCGTCACTGACATCAGCAGTACCTTTTAATTAAACCACCAGAGAGTCATAACTTCATCCGGTCAGGCTGAATTGAACCCTCTGGTGGGCCAGTTCTGGACTTAAGCTTCAGAAAGCTAATGTTAAAAACATTTTTAAAGTCCACTCGGTGCTATTTTTTTAGCAAAATGTTGTGAGTCACTTCCAAATCTGGTGGAATTGCCAGCGTTGTCTGATGTATTCCTGGGCTTAATTGTTCCGAATATGAACCGCAATCCTTCGGAAGGACTTTAGAGGATGTTTTTGATTGATGCTTCGTGGGTGTTGTTAGGGATTATTTTTTTACTCAGTGAATAAAGAACAAATGTTTAAAAATAAACTCCAGCAAATTCATTAATAAACAGTGGCTCAACCAAATAATACATTAGACAGAGAGCAACAGATACAAAGTACTAACTTCTCTGTCTCAATGCATCTTATCTTGAGGTTCAGCTACAGTACGTACAATTAAAACATCACCATGTTCTGTTATTAATCTGGACAAGATTGCTCTGTATTGATTCAGTTGAAACAGCAAGAGAGAAGATGTGCTTTATGACTCCACTGCTGATGAGAGGAATCTGGGTCATGAAAAACCAGCTTGAATAATGTTTAGATAAGTGGCAGTAACAACCTGTTTACCTGTCAGTGTTTTTATTTAGAAAGTTTAAATCAGGGATGTATTATCACTGGCCAATCCTAACTCAACAAGGAAGACAGGGAATGAAAGGGGGCACAATGATGACAGCTTCCTTTGCTTACTAGCTCCTGCCTCTTTAAATTAGGCTTGTTGGGAAGCTTTTATTGCCTTATCTGTCTGCTGCACTCCATGTGTGAGCAGAACAGGAAAGACTTGCATTCACCTGAAATCAAACCAGCCACAGGAAATGAACAAACTCTTTTGACCCTCATCAGCTGATCTAGATGGAAAAAAGTCAGATTGGTGCATCCCTGCTTAACATCACCGAACACCGATGCTGAGGTGTTCTCTTTATTTGGGACCAAGTCTGATTCTCCTCATGTCCCTGAAGCTGCCTTTGACCCAAACCTAAACTAATTTCTGGCCGTTGTTCGGTCTATAAAATGAATGAGAATGGGTTAAAAATATTCATTACAGCTCATTAAACCCGCCTTGTTTTGTTCAGAGGTGATCATTTACAGCCAGATGAGACGTTTGTTTTTAAAAGTTTGTCTTCTGTGACTCAATGAATCCGGCAGAGCTGTGGATATTCCAGCCAGTTCTTTCCTCTTAGGTTCAAAGGCCTTTCTCTCACTTCTCTGGTTTTATTTTTCACACTATAAAATGGTTGCATGCTGGTTGGCTTTTGGGATTTTAGGCGCCAAATCTCACCTGCTCTTGTGTTTGTTGCAATAATTCAAATCTTCACATATGAACCCATTGGGAGAGAAAAATGTTGGAGATCAAAATGTTTAAGGATTGTATCTTCCTTTACCTGCTGCCGTTATAGACTGTGTTTCAAGGTCTGAGCGTCTCCTGTATTTAGAGTTCAACTTTATGGTAACACCTGGAACAGTCAAAAGACTTTTGACTGTTAATGTTTGGACCTGCAAATGATTGTTAAATGTCAGATTTAACATGCTGATCGTGTTGGAAATGTTTTTGAGGCTCTGTAAAGTTCTGTTTCGTCCACTGTTTGTTGTGTGAAGTGTTGGAGAATGGCACCTCATGTTTGTTCTTTGGGGTTTGATGAACACAGCAGGTGAGCATGATGTCAACCAGTGCATCTACACATCACATAAATGCACCGTTTGTCTGATTTTAACACAACTGTCTTCGCGGATTCAAGCTTTTGTTAACCATGTGATGATGGGGCTTTAGGGTCTGAAGGTTTGAGGTTTTGAGGTGATGATGTGCCATCCAGAGAGGTCATTTTTGTTTAACTCTTTTTTTTTTAATGTCACACTGCAGGAGCGTTTGCATCCTGATGGAACATTTTTGAAAAGCTGGTTTCTTGGCTGAAATGAAGCCAAAGATTCTCGGTGTGCCGGGAAACTTTTAAAGATTATCATCTGTTGGGGACTTCCTGCAGAGTGAATGCTGTTAAATTAAAGTGTTCTGTCTGAGCTCAGCTGCTGTGTCCTGTCATTGAGTTACTGAGTATTTTTTAGAATAGAATAGAATGCCTTTATTATACAGGATGTACAATGCCATTGGAGGGCCACTCCTGTTCAGTGCCATGCAATAGAAAGTCAAACTTTTCTAAAATAAAAATATAATGATCTAATATAATTTAAAAATATATAGAAAATAAAACAGTATGTATAAAAAATACAGAAAATAAAATGTATAAAAATACAGAATAAGAGAATGTATAAAAATATATGTTTTAAAAAATAAAATAAGTATACATATAATAATGAAGATGGTGAGAATTGCACTTGGTGAATGAATATTGGATATTACACAATATAGGAGTGATAGATATTGTTCAGTATGAATAATATAATGGGTGTTGCACAGTTACAGTGGGTGAGTGTGTGAGTTCAGGGTGGTGATTGCTCTGGTGAAGAAACTGTTCTTGAGTCTGTTTGTTCTGGCTTTGATGCTTTGATGAGAGAAGATTTAATTCCAATAATGGTAAAGAGTTTTAACTTTATCCTTAAAGAGAGGGTTCTCCCCCCATTATGGAGTGAGGCCACCATTTCAGTTATCCCTAAAAAGGGGAAAGACCTGACAAATGCAGTTCGTATAGACCTATCAGTGTTCTGAATCAGGAATACAAAGTTTTTGCAGCTATTTTATCCAAAAGGATAGAGGAAGTGTTGCCCTTCCTGATTGATGAAGACCAGACAGGATTTATTTGTGGCAGGCAGACTCAGGACAATATAAGGAGGACTCTCCATATAATAGAATACATAAAAAGGAAAGACCAAAAGCTATTCTACTAAATATGGATGCGGAGAAAGCATTTGACTCTGTGAGTTGGGAGTTTCTCTATAAAGTCATGGAAAAATTTGGCTTCCATGAGAACTACATTCAGTGTATCAAAACGCTATATACAGGCCCTACAGCCCGAATTAAAATGAATGGGAGCCTCTCTGATCCTATATCTTTATTACGTGGGTGTCGTCAAGGCTGTCCAGCCAGCCCAGGGCTCTTCGATTTATTTATTGAGCCACTTCCTCAAGCCATTAGGCAAGATCCAGATTTACAGGGTATATTAATAAAGGGCTCAGAATACAAGATATGCCTTCATGCGGACGATGTTCTAGTCAGCCTCATGAACCCAGAGACTGGGATCCCTAGGCTAATGAACTTGCTAAAACTGTACGGCAACTTATCAGGTTATACTCTGAATATTGGAAAAACACAAGTATTAGCCTTTAACTTTAACCCTGCATCTGATTTTGAAGCAAATTATACATTTAATTGGCACTCTATTAAATGTTTAGGGGTAAGACTAACAAAGGAGGTATCCGAACTTTATGCTGAAAACTATCTGCCTATTTAACATTCCTGGGGTTCATGTTCCCGTGTATTTGGGCCCTTATAAGGGCCCTAGGATTGTTAAAGGGTTTTAATAGATGCATAAAAGCAGACCTAGATATATGGACCCCTCTGTCATTACACTTAGGTGATAGAATAATGGTGATAAAAACAAATATCTTACCCATACTGCTCTACTTGTTTCTATCATTACCCATTCAGATTCCCGATTGCCAATTTAGAGAATGGGACGGGGCCATTTCTTGTTTTATTTGGAATGGTAAAGCCCCCAGAATAAGATTCAAAACTTTACAACTACCCAGATCTAGCGGGGGAATGGGCTTGCCATGTCTCAAAGACTACTACATAGCAGCACAGATAAGACCAGCCATGCTCTGGTGTAACAACGATATACAGCAAAATGGAAAGCTATAGAGCTGTCACAGTCAAACAAGCCATTACAGAGCTTATTAGGCAACCCAGTAGCTGCCAAACATAATATCCAGAATCACTTTATCAAACTCACAATAAATACTTGGTTAGACATCGTGAAACAGTTTAACCTCCAAAATGAAATTTATGTATTGAGGTGGCCAGCACATGATCCTGACTTTGAGCCAGCTTGAATGGACAGAAGTTTCATCCAATGGGAGAAGCAAGGGATCACTACGATATGCCTTTTAATTGATAATCTTGAGCTTATTGATTTTCAAACCATGTGTGAAAGATATACTCTAAATCGTCAGGATTTCTATAGATACCTCCAGCTCCGTCATTACTACACCAAAGATATTAAATGTTCTCTTAAAGGGAATATCTCAACCATCACACAAATGTTTATTAAGGCTTATAAATCAAAACTGAACAAGAAAATAATTGGAAGACTTTACCGGAACATTACTGAGTTACGAGGCCACTCAACAAGTTATATTAAGGAGAAATGGGAGAAAGAATTGGACATTATTATCACACATGACACTGCACGAAAAGAAGCATATTCGTCCCCCGTATGTGCTGTCACTTGGTGTTGGCTCTCACTGCGGTATTGTATCACTTCCTGTTCCTGTTTTGGAGCACAGTCGTGTTTTGCTGTCTGTTAGCTGTTAAGTTTGTATAGCTCGATCCATCTGGATAACAACATATTTTAGTGTAATCTTCACCTACTTTATCTAGAGCACACTCTTTACTGAATCACCTGTATTCACATTATTGACTTGATTTGTTTTTAGAAATTTGCTAGCTTAGTGCAGCTAGTAGCTTAGCTCTTAGCCGACTCACTACCAGCATGGCTTCTTCTCCTGTCTCTCCTGCACTTTCCTGCTCTGGGTGTCACATGTTTAGTTACTCCTCGGCCTCCTTTAGCAGTAACGGTACTGGTAATAAATGTAGTCTGTTTGTAGCTCTGGAGGCCAGGCTTTCTGAACTGGAGACTCGGCTCCGCACCCTGGAAAATCCTACATCTAGCCAGGCCCCTGTAGCGGGTGCGGACCATGGTAGCTTAGCCGCCGTTAGCTCCCCCCCAGCAGATCCCGAGCAGCAGGGAAAACAGGCCAGCTGGGTGACGGTGAGGAGGAAGCGTAGTCCTAAGCAGAAGCCCCGGGTACACCACCAACCTGTTCACGTCTCTAACCGTTTTTCTCCACTCGGTGACACACCCGCCGAGGAACAAACTCTGGTTATTGGTGACTCTGTTTTGAGAAACGTGAAGCTAGAGACACCGGCGACCATAGTCAAATGTCTTCCAGGGGCCAGAGCAGGCGACATTCATGGAAATTTGAAACTGCTGGCTAAGGCTAATCGTAGATTTGGTAAGATCGTTATTCACGTCGGCAGTAATGACACCCGGTTACGCCAATCGGAGGTCACTAAAATTAATATTGACTCGGTGTGTAACTTTGCAAAAACGATGTCGGACTCTGTAGTTTTCTCTGGGCCCCTCCCCAATCAGACCAGGAGCGACATGTTTAGCCGCATGTTCTCCTTGAATCGCTGGCTGTCTGAGTGGTGTCCAAAAAATGACGTGGGCTTCATAGATAATTGGCAAAGTTTCTGGGGAAAACCTGGTCTTGTTAGGAGAGACGGCATCCATCCCACTTTGGATGGAGCAGCTCTCATTTCTAGAAATCTGGCCAAATTTATTAACCCTCCTAAAAACTGACTACCCAGGGTTGAGACCAGGAAGCAGAGTTGCAGTCTTACACGCCTCTCTGCAGCTTCTCTCCTCCTGCCATCCCCCCAAAACCCCATCCCCATAGAGTCGGTGCCTGCTCCCAGACCACCAAAAACCAAAGCTAAAATCAGCAAAAAGCTATTTAAGCATAAAAATTCAAAAACAATAAATAATACAGCTTCATCAACTGCACCAAAGAATAAAACAATTAAATGTGGATTGTTAAACATTAGGTCTCTCTCTTCCAAGTCCCTATTAGTAAATGATTTAATAATTGATCAAAGTATTGATTTATTCTGCCTTACAGAAACCTGGTTACAGCAGGATGAATATGTTAGTTTAAATGAATCAACACCCCCGAGTCACAGTAACTGTCAGAATGCTCGAAGCACAGGTCGAGGAGGAGGATTAGCTGCAATCTTCAATTCCAGCTTATTAATTAATCAGAGACCCAGACAAAGTTTTCATTCTTTTGAAAGCCTGACTCTTAGTCTTGTCCATCCTAATTGGGAAAATCAAAAACCTGTTTTATTTGTTATTATCTATCGTCCACCTGGTCCCTACTCAGAGTTTCTGTCTGATTTCTCAGACTTTTTATCTGATTTAGTGCTCAGTTCAGATAAAATAATTATAGTGGGTGATTTCAACATCCATGTAGATGCTGAGAATGACAGCCTCAACACTGCATTTAATCTATTGTTAGATTCAATTGGCTTCTCTCAAAATGTAAAGGAGCCCACCTACTGTAATGATAAGTGTTAACTAAGGTGTCACCAGCAGGTGTCAGTGTTGTACGAGAGCCCACGTAGGAGGGGTGGAGAAGAAGACAAGGAGTTAAGATGGCAGTTCATGTTACATGTCAAGTCTGAGTCTTTTAATAAATGGCTAGCTGAAGCTAGCCCAATGTTCTTCAAGCTCTTTTATTATAAATAAGACAAGAACATTACATGGTACCAGGATCGGGGTCGAGTAAAGGAAGCAACACAACAAGATGGATGCAGTAAAACCGCCGGGTCCGCTGAAGCTGACTGGAAATGTGGATGCAAGTTGGAGAGCTTTCAAACAGCATTTGCAGCTGTACATGGCGGCAGTCGGAATAGATCGATGAGCAGAGGAAAGAAAAATCGCCGTGCTCCTCACCGTTGCCGGCCCAGAAGCGATAGAAGTCTTCAACACTTTTGTGTTTGCTGAACCTGCCGACAAAGACAAGTTTGACGAGGTCGTAAAGAAGTTTGATGAACACTGCCTGACAAAAAAAAATGAAACGTGTGAAAGATACGTGTTTCGCTCACGCCTACAGCAACAGGGTGAGTCATTTGATAATTTTCTCACAGACCTCAAGATTAAAGCTCAGTCATGTAACTTTGGCGATCTGAAAGACTCCATGATAAGAGATCAAATAGTTTTTGGGACTAATGAAAAGAAGCTCCGAGAGAGATTATTGAGGGAGTCAGACCTCACATTGGCCGAGGCTGTTAAAATATGTCAAGCCGCTGAGTTAGCACGATGCCAGATGCAGACATTTCAAGGCCCTGTGCTAGGAGAAAAGCACCAACAAAATGGCGTAGTGAACGCTGTGGCGCCAAAAAGGACGCAGCGGAGCAAGTTTAATGACAGTGCCGACAGGAATAAAATGAATAATAAAGGGATGTTCGCTTGCAAGCGATGTGGTGAAAAACATGAAGCTAGAAGGTGTCCTGCCTTTGGTAAACGGTGCATGAAGTGCAAGGGACTGAATCACTTCACCAAAATGTGTTTCTCAAAGGGGAAGGAACAAAGCGTGCATACAGTCCAGGAAGACATTGATGACAGTGATAACTTGAGTGAAACCTTTTTCATAAAGACGGTGTCACATGGTGAAAATGTGACTGTGCAGTCCTTAGCTGATGTAAGCCAAATGGTTAATGTAGCAGCTAATGATAAATGGACTGTTCCTTTGCTAGTTAATGGGACGGTGGTGACATTCAAAATTGATACTGGAGCCAAAGCTAACTTGATTAGTGAAACGGATTTCCAGACATTGAAAGAGAAGCCTAAAAGGTTTGCAGAAAAAATCGCTCCTTTGAAAGCTTATAATAATCAGCCGATTCAAACAAAAGGGGGATGTAATCTAAAGGTGACAGCTAAAGGCAAACAGCACAACCTGCTGTTCACCATTGTGCCTGCTGGACATGAATCGCTGCTAGGAGACAAAGCATCAGAAGACTTAGGTCTGGTTAAAAGGATTTACCAGATAAACACAGGCAGCCTGGAGATAGCTGAACAAAATAAAAGTGGTACACCGCAGCACTGTGAAGGGACTTCTGCTATAGTGGAAAAGTTTACCTCTGTGTTTCAAGGACATGGAACATTGCCCCAAACTTACAAAATTCAGCTGAAAGAAAATGCCAAGCCTGTAGTGCATGCTCCAAGGAGAGTACCAGCGCCACTTAGACCAGCTTTAAAAAAAGAACTGGAAAGAATGATGCAAATGGGTGTCATTGAGCGTGTGGAAGAGCCTACAGACTGGGTCAACTCTATCACATGTGTCAAAAAAAATACAGGTGACATTAGAGTGTGCCTTGACCCTAAAGATCTCAATGAAAACATCAAAAGAGAACATTATCAGATTCCAAAACGAGAAGAAATCATGAGTGAGATGGCTGGAGCTAAGTTCTTCAGTAAACTTGATGCCTCACATGGATTCTGGCAACTGAGACTGGACCCAGAAAGCAGCAAATATACCACCTTTAACACACCATTTGGGCGTTACTGTTTTCTGAGGCTTCCATTTGGCATCAAATCTGCTCCAGAGATCTTTCACAGAGCTATGGAATCTGTAATTGAGGGTCTTGAAGGTACCAGAGTCTACATTGATGACTTGGTCATTTGGGGAACAACAAGGCAGCAGCATGATGAAAGGTTGAAAAAACTCTTGGGGAGGGTCAAAAAGAATGGACTCAAACTGAACAGGGACAAATGCCTTTTTGGGGTCACGCAAATGACCTTTTTGGGTGACAAGATCACAAGTGCAGGGGTGGAACCTGATCAGTCAAAAGTGCAAGCTGTACTTGACATGCCAGCCCCTACTGATAAGAAAGGTGTACTGCGAGCCATGGGAATGATTAATTTCCTAGGTAAGTTCATTCCTAACCTAGCTGTCAAGACTACATGCCTTAGAGAGTTGCTACGTCACAACACGGTGTTTGAATGGACAAGGCGACATGAGGACGAATGGCAGAGATTAAAGCAGACTGTTGCTGTTGAGCCAGTGCTCACGTTCTTTGATCCAACAAGGCCAACAAAAATTTCCACTGATGCCTCAAAAGATGGCTTAGGAGCTGTCTTGCTACAGATGCAAGAGGACAGTTGGCAGCCGGTAGCGTATGCATCAAGGTCAATGACAGAGACTGAACAACGTTATGCTCAGATTGAAAAAGAGACTTTGGGCTTAGTGTTTGGTTGTGGAAAATTTCACAGTTATGTCTATGGCTTACCAACGTTTGCAGTAGAAACTGACCACAAACCGCTCATAGCAATCAGAAAAAAGAACCTCAATGACATGTCACCCAGGATTCAACGCCTGATGATGTTTCTACAAAGGTATGACTTTGAACTGATTTATACACCAGGCAAATACATTGTTCTGGCGGATGCACTGTCACGAGCACCAGCTCCAAGTGATGACACACAGTGTAGCCCTGTGTCTGTTGATGTTGAAATGCACATAAACATGGTGACTGCTTCTCTCCCGGCATCAGATGTAATGCTACAGCAAATTGCGCAGGAGACGGCGAAAGACCCGCAACTGCAAAAGGTAATTCACCTGAGCCAGAATGGATGGTCACGAGGTGTTTGTCCGGGTTGGTATCCTGTGCGTGCAGATTTGTGTGTGGCTAATGGTCTGCTTCTGAGACAAAACAGGATTCTCATTCCACAGTCTATGCGTCGAGACATGCTACAACGCATTCATGAGGGACACTTAGGAGTGGAGAAATGCAAAAGGAGAGCGCGAGAAGCTGTGTACTGGCCAGGAATCAACAGAGATATAGAGGAGATGGTTCAAAAGTGTGAAACATGTCTTAAACATCGGTACAAGCAACAGAAAGAGCCGATGCTGATTGCAGATCTTCCCACTGCACCATGGCAAAAAGTAGGTACTGATTTGTTTCATCTACATGGAAAGGACTATCTTCTAGTGGTTGACTACTACTCTAATTATCCTGAAGTAGCGCAGCTTTCCAGTACATCAGCACAGTCTGTCATCACACACATGAAAAGTTTTTTCTCAAGACATGGGATTCCCCATTGTGTGGTGAGTGACAATGGTCCACAATTTGACTGCGGTGAGTTTCGTGATTTTGCAGTTCAGTACGGATTTGAACATGTCACCTCTAGCCCTTTGTATCAGCAGGCTAATGGACAGGCAGAGAAAGGGGTCCAGGTTGTGAAACGATTGTTTAAAAAAGCGAGAGAATGTAATGCTGACCCTTACCTGGCTTTATTGAGTTACAGAGCCACTGCCCTGGAATGTGGAGCATCTCCTGCTGAGTTGCTCATGGGTCGCAAACTGCGCACCACACTTCCTCACATGCCAAGGAAGGATGGCTACAGGAGTGACAACAAGTGGGCTGACAAAAGAATGAAGCTCAAGCAAAGACAGAAGAGGAACTATGATAAAACAGCAAGGAATCTGGTGCCTCTGCAGGAAAAGGATGTTGTGAGGATTGATGGTCCTGAGCTGTGGGACAGAAAAGCAACTGTACTGCAAGAGGTAGGACCCAGATCGTTTGTTGTCGAGACAGAGAATGGTCAAGTTTTAAGGAGAAACAGGAGGAGTCTGTTAAAGATTCAGAATGGTGAGAGTCAAGAGAAAGAGACAGGATGGGAACAAGAGAATGTTGCGACAGAAGTGCAACACAGTGAATCTTCTTCATCATTGCCAGTGACTGTAACACTCAGAAGGTCCACTCGACCTAAGAAACCACCTGAGAGGCTCATAGAACAAATATGAATGAAGTAACGGGTTAACTGTGTAAAGAAAGTGGTAAAGCGTTGCTGACTTTAATGTGTTAAAATGTGTTCCTAATGGTTACAGTTACAGGAAGTGAAAGAGTCATAGTGTAATTTTAAAGACCAATGCTAGTTTGTTTGTTGAAATGTGTTGAAAATACCAAGCATGAATATATTTCTTTTGAGCCATATGCATACATTGAGTTACAAGACATAAGGAAAGTTCATTACTGAAACATGTATGTTGTTGCATTCTGTTTAATATGTAAGTGCTAGTGAAGACTATGTGAATGAGGAATAACTGCTGTGACACTGAGGTAATCTTTTAAGCAGCTGAAAAAAAAAGGGGGATGTAATGATAAGTGTTAACTAAGGTGTCACCAGCAGGTGTCAGTGTTGTACGAGAGCCCACGTAGGAGGGGTGGAGAAGAAGACAAGGAGTTAAGATGGCAGTTCATGTTACATGTCAAGTCTGAGTCTTTTAATAAATGGCTAGCTGAAGCTAGCCCAATGTTCTTCAAGCTCTTTTATTATAAATAAGACAAGAACATTACACCCACCACTTTAATCATACTCTGGATCTTGTCCTAACATATGGCATAGAAACTGAAGACCTAACAGTATTCCCTGAAAGCCCCCTCCTGTCTGATCATTTCTTAGTAACATTTACATTTACTTTAATGGATTACACAGCAGTGGGGAATAAGTTTAATTACAGTAGAAGTCTTTGTGAAAGTGCTGTAACTAAGTTTAAGGATCTAATTCCTTCATTGTTATGCTCTTCAGTGCCAACACAGTGCAGAGCAGCTACCTAAACTCTGCTCCCAGTGAGGTCGATTATCTCGTCAATAGTTTTACATCCTCACTGCGTATAACTTTGGATACTGTGGCTCCTCTGAAAAGGAAAGCTTCAAATCAGAAGTGCCTGACTCCGTGGTATAATTCACAAACGCACAGCTTAAAGCAGATAACCCGAAAGCTGGAGAGGGAATGGCGTCTCACTAAATTAGAAGATGCTCATTTAGCCTGGAAAAAGAGTTTGTTGCTCTATAAAAAAGCCCTCCGTAAAGCTAAGACATCTTACTATTCATCATTAATTGAAGAAAATAAGAACAACCCCAGGTTTCTTTTCAGCACTGTAGCCAGGCTGACAAAGAGTCAGAGCTCTGTAGAGCCGAGTATTCCTTTCACTTTAACTAGTAGTGACTTCATGGATTTCTTTACAAATAAAATTTTAGACATTCGAGAAAAAATGATTCATAACCATCTCAAAGATTATTCTTCATGTTCGGCTGCTTTCAGCACTGCTGGTATTTGTTTAGACTCTTTTGCTCCAGTTGATCTTTCAGAGTTAACTTCAATAGTTACTTCCTCCAAACCAGCAACATGTTTATTAGATCCCATTCCTACTAGACTGTTCAAAGAAGTCTTTCCAATTATTGATGCTTCAATCTTAAAAATGATCAATCAGTCTTTATTAGTTGGCTATGTACCACAGACCTTCAAGGTGGCTGTAATTAAACCTCTGCTTAAAAAGCCATCACTTGACCCAGCTGTCTTAGCTAATTATAGGCCAATCTCCAACCTTCCTTTTCTCTCAAAGATTCTTGAAAGAGTAGTTGTAAAACAGCTAACTGATCATCTGCAGAGGAACGGTTTATTTGAAGAGTTTCAGTCAGGTTTCAGAATTCATCACAGTACAGAAACAGCATTAGTGAAGGTTACAAATGATCTTCTTACAGCCTCTGACAGTGGACTCGTCTCTGTTCTTGTCCTGTTGGACCTCAGTGCAGCTTTTGATACTGTTGACCATAACATTTTATTACAGAGATTAGAGCATACTATAGGTATTAAAGGTACTGCACTGCAGTGGTTTGAATCATATTTATCTCATAGACTCCAATTTGTTCATGTAAATGGGGAGTCTTCTTCAGACAGTAAGGTTAATTATGGAGTTCCACAGGGTTCTGTGCTAGGACCAATTTTATTTACATTATACATGCTTCCCTTAGGCAGTATTATTAGAAAGCACTGCATCAATTTTCATTGTTATGCAGATGATACTCAGCTTTACCTATCAATGAAGCCAGATGACACACATCAATTAGTTAAACTGCAGGAATGTCTTAAAGACATTAAGGCCTGGATGACCTCTAATTTCCTGCTTCTAAATTCAGATCAAACTGAAATTCTTGTTCTCGGCCCCACAAATCTTAGAAACATGGTGTCTAACCAGATACTTACTCTGGATGGCATTACTTTGGCCTCCAGTAACACTGTGAGAAATCTTGGAGTCATTTTTGACCAGGATATGTCCTTCAATGCACATATTAAACAAATATGTATGACCGCTTTTTTGCATTTGCGCAATATTTCTAAAATTAGAAACATCCTTTCTCAGAGTGATGCTGAAAAGCTAATTCATGCATTTATTACTTCTAGGCTGGATTATTGTAATTCATTATTATCAGGCTGTCCTAAAAGCTTTCTGAAAAGCCTTCAGCTGATCCAAAATGCTGCAGCTAGAGTCCTGACAGGGACTAGAAAGAGAGAGCAGATTTCTCCCATATTGGCTTCTCTTCATTGGCTCCCTGTTAAATCTAGAATAGAATTTAAAATTCTTCTCCTCACATACAAGGTCTTGAATAATCAGGCACCATCTTATCTCAAAGACCTCATAGTACCATATCACCCCAATAGAGCACTTCGCTCTCAGACTGCTGGCTTACTTGTGGTTCCTAGGATACTTAAGAGTAGAATGGGAGGCAGAGCCTTCAGCTTTCAGGCCCCTCTTCTGTGGAACCAGCTTCCAGCTTGGATTCGGGAGACAGACACCCTCTCTATTTTTAAGATTAGGCTTAAAACTTTCCTTTATGATAAAGCTTATAGTTAGGGCTGGATCAGGTGACCCTGAACCATCCCTTAGTTATGCTGCTATAGGCCTAGTCTGCTGGGGGGTTCACATAATGCACTGTTTCTCATTCACCTTATTTACTTTGTTTATACTCCACTCTGCATTTAATCATTAATTGATATTAATCTCTGGCTCTCTTCCACAGCATGTCTTTCTCTCCCCTCAGCCCAACCGGTCGCGGCAGATGACTGCCCCTCCCTGAGCCTGGTTCTGCTGGAGGTTTCTTCCTGTTAAAAGGGAGTTTTTCCTTTCCACTGTCGCCAAGTGCTTGCTCATAGGGGGTCGTTTTGACTGTTGGGTTTTCTCTGTATTATTGTAGGGTCTTTACCCACAATACAAAGCGCCTTGAGGCGACAGTTTGTTGTGATTTGGCGCTATATAAATAAAATTGAATTGAATTGAATTGAATTGAATTGAATTGAATTGAATTGAATTGAATGTTTAGCCGCATGTTCTCCTTGAATCGCTGGCTGTCTGAGTGGTGTCCAAAAAACGACGTGGGCTTCATAGATAATTGGCAAAGTTTCTGGGGAAAACCTGGTCTTGTTAGGAGAGATGGCATCCATCCCACTTTGGATGGAGCAGCTCTCATTTCTAATAATCTGTCCAAATTTATTAACCCTAAAACCTGACTACCCAGGGTTGAGACCAGGAAGCAGAGTTGCAGTCTTACACGCCTCTCTGCAGCTTCTCTCCTCCTGCCATCCCCCCAAAACCCCATCCCCACAGAGTCAGTGCCTGCTCCCAGACCACCAAAAAACAAAGCTAAAATCAGCAAAAAGCTATTTAAGCATAAAAATTCAAAAACAATAAATAATACAGCTTCATCAACGGCACCAAAGAATAAAACAATTAAATGTGGATTATCCTGGCCGCTCCTTGCTGGTTGCCTCTCCCCCCCTGCCCCCCTGGGGTGTGGGTACCTCCGGGTTCCTGGGTGGGGCTGGATGTTCTGATGTGGGTGGTGATCCGCTTCCCTGGGGGCTGTGGCGCAGGGCTGCATTGGCTTCTTCGGCGTGGGGGGGGGGCTCTGTGGGGGCTCGTGCGGCCCTCGGGTGCCGGGGGCCCTGAGGCCCTGCTGCGGGCCATGCAGGGGGCTGGCTGCTTGGGGGGGCTTCTCGTTGCCTCAGATTCTTTGGCTTTGATGGCTTTGACCTGTTTGACCTGCTGCCCTCTGGCAGGCGCTACAGGTGCATCAAAGCCAGAACAAACAGACTCAAGAACAGTTTCTTCGCCAGAGCAATCACCACCCTGAACTCACACTCACCCACCATAACTGTGCAACACCCACATCTCTGTGCAATATTATATTATTCATACTGAACAATATCTATCACTCCTATATTGTGTAATATCCAGTATTCATTCACTAGTGCAATATTCATTCACTAGTGCAATATTCATCATCTTCATTATTATATGTATACACGCATTTACTTTCTTACAATGTACAGATGCACCAATGTAGGTATGTATGTATATATTTTTATACATTCGTCTCTGGCTCTCTGGACTCTAGCCCCTGGATTGTGGGGGTTCCGTCTGTAGCCTCCCTCCTTCCTCTTCTGGGGAGTGTACGCGGTTGCCATCGGGATGTGTGGCCCCAAGTCTTCTGAGCTCCTGTGCTGTGGATGGCCTGGGTCCCCTGGGTCCTTCCCTATCTACCTCTGGATCGCGGGGGGCATGGTTGCAGTTTTTCGCCCTCATTATCGAATACATTGCATGACAAAGGCGCATACACACACATTACTACAAACAATAAACTTGTGTGTGTGTGTTTGTGTGTGTGTGTATATGTAGGTGCATATGGGTGTGTGTATGGATGTGTGTGTGTGTGTGTGTGTGTGTGAGTATATCAACCCCTTTTATTTTTATTTATTTATCTTTTTATTTATTTTTTTTTCTATCTCCTTTCTTCTTCTTTTCTCCCCCACCCCCCCCCCCCCCCCCCCCCCTTTTCTCCCCCCCACCTCTTGTTCTTGCCCCTTCCTTGTTGCCTGTCAGACTTGGCATGAATAACTAAATAAAAAGATAAATAAATAAAAATAAAATTGCAAACATTAACAAGAAGAGCCTATAGGAAACATATAGAGCTGTTCTTGTCAAAGCAAATATGTTTGGTACATCAGTGCATTCGGATCATCATTCCGATTGTGAAAGATGCCAGACATGACAGGCTTAAAAAAAAAAAAAAAAAAAAAAGCCAGAACAAACAGACTCAAGAACAGTTTCTTCGCCAGAGCAATCACCACCCTGAACTCTCACACTCACCCACCATAACTGTGCAACACCCACATCTCTGTGCAATATTATATTATTCATACTGAACAATATCTATCACTCCTATATTGTGTAATATCCAGTATTCATTCACTAGTGCAATATTCATTCACTAGTGCAATATTCATCATCTTCATTATTATATGTATACACGCATTTACTTTCTTACAATGTACAGATGCACCAATGTAGGTATGTATGTATATATTTTTATACATTCAATTTTTTGTATATTTTACACATTGTTTATTTTCTATATATCTCTTGTTCATATTGATTATACTAGATTATAATATTTTTATAATATTTTTATTTTCATTTTAGAGAGTTTGATTTTCTGTTACATGGCACTGAACAGGAGTGGCCCTCCAATCTCATTGTACATCCTGTATAATGACAATAAAGGCATTCTATTCTATTCTATTCTATTCTCTGGTGTCCTTGCTCCTTGACTGCGGGGACTCCGTCCGAGACCTCCCTCCCCTGTCTGCTGGGGTGGGTGTGCGGTTGTCTTTGGAATGAGTGGCCACGGGTCTTCTTAGGTCTTGATGGGCTGCTGGTGGCCTGGGCTACCTGGGGTTCTCTTTGCCTGCCTCTAGCTTCTGATGGGCGGGGCTGCGGCTTTCTGCCTTCATTGGTAAGCACATTTCATGACACAAACACATACACCCACATAATAAAACAAATGGTTGGTTTGTGTAACTATGCTTCTTCTTTTATTTTGTTTTCCCCACACAATCTTTAATTTTGCAAATATTGTCAATATCTTATGTTTAACAAGTGACGAACTATTTGGTTTACCTACTTGCTCTCTTTCCTGTTTCTTTTTTCTATTTTTCTCCTTTTTTTTCTCTTCTTCCTCTTTCCCTTTCTCTTTTCTTTCTTTTCTCTTTTCTATTTCTTAAGCCTGTCATTTCTGGCACAATTTGTTAAATAGCATGTTAAAAATAATTCAAATAAAATAAAGGGTCACACAGTAACAAGAGGAGCCTATAGAGAACCTATAGAGCTCATCTTGAAATAGCAAATATGTTTGGCACAACAATGCATTCAGATCACAGTTCTGTTTGCAAGATCTGCCAGACATGACAGGCTTTAAAAAAAAAAAAAAATGTGGATTATTAAACATTAGGTCTTTCTCTTCCAAGTCCCTTTTAGTAAATGATTTGATAATTGATCAACATATTGATTTATTGTGCCTTACAGAAACCTGGTTACAGCAGGATGAATATGTTAGTTTAAATGAATCAACACCCCCGAGTCACAGTAACTGTCAGAATGCTCGAAGCACAGGTCGAGGAGGAGGATTAGCTGCAATCTTCAATTCCAGCTTATTAATTAATCAAAGACCCAGACAAAGTTTTCATTCTTTTGAAAGCCTGACTCTTAGTCTTGTCTATCCTAATTGGGAAACTCAAAAACCTGTTTTATTTGTTATTATCTATCGTCCACCTGGTCCTTACTCAGAGTTTCTGTCTGATTTCTCAGACTTTTTATCTGATTTAGTGCTCAGTTCAGATAAAATCATTATAGTGGGTGATTTTAACATCCATGCAGATGCTGAAAATGACAGCCTCAACACTGCATTTAATCTATTGTTAGATTCAATTGGCTTCTCTCAAAATGTAAAGGAGACCACCCACCACTTTAATCATACTCTGGATCTTGTCCTGACATATGGCATAGAAACTGAAGACTTAACAGTATTCCCTGAAAGCCCCCTCCTGTCTGATTATTTCTTAGTAACAGTTACATTTACTTTAATGAATTACACAGCAGTAGGGACTACGTTTTATTACAGTAGATGTCTTTCTGAAAGTGCTGTAACTACGTTTAAGGGTCTAATTCCTTCATTGTTATGCTCTTCAGTGCCAACACAGTGCAGAGCAGCTACCTAAACTCTGCTCCCAGTGAGCTCGATTATCTCGTCAATAGTACGACTTTGGATACTGTGGCTCCTCTGAAAAGGAAAGCTTCAAATCAGAAGTGCCTGACTCCGTGGTATAATTCACAAACACACAGCTTAAAGCAGATAACCCGAAAGCTGGAGAGGGAATGGCGTCTCTCTGTTATGTTGTGCTATTACATGTAAAGGACACACGATGGAGCTGTGACTGTGAATGAAAAGAGATGCTGCATGTTGAGGAGAAATGAAGAAAAAGAAAGTAAAAAAACCTGAAGCTGATCCACATGTGATGTCGGTTATTCTTACTATTTCAACATAGCCACTACACAATATTGGCGACGAGGATGTCTATTTCTGTGCCTTTACCTGCTCCATTTATGCCTTGCCCGGGGGAACCAGCGATAGCATTTCCAACATGGCTAAAGATGTTTGACAACTACATGTTGGTGATAGCGGCGTCAGGGGATGGCTGGCCTGATGCTAGAAAGCGCGCGGTTCTACTTCATGCCCTGGGAACGGAGGGCCAAAGGCTTTTCTACACCCTGCCGAATACCGGAGACACGTTTGCTGCTGCTGTTACTGCCCTAAAGGAACATTTCGTACCGAAGGTGAACGTCGTTGCTGAACGTCATAAGTTTCGACAAAGAGCACAGAGACCGGATGAAACGGTAAATCAATTCCTAGCTTCTTTACGGGAGTTGGCTGCTGCATGTGACTTTGGTAACATGGAGGAACAAATGCTACGTGATCAGCTGATCGAGTGGATTGCTAACACTCGCGTAAGAGACAGATTGTTACTTGAACCTGACCTCACACTTGCTAAAGCTACTACATTGGCGTTGCAAATTGAAAGTGGATTAAGAGATGCTAACGTTCTCTCTGATGCTGCTGGCGCTTCCGCTCCAGTACGGACCATCCAGAAGCAATCAAAGTCGAGCCGCTTCTGGGATACGAAGAAGAAGCCACCGGATCATGCTCCTTCCACTGCTCAAGCCGCCAGTAATCGTCGTTCCTGCTTCCGTTGTGGATCTTCCAACCATCTTGCTAACAAACCCTCCTGCCCTGCTGCTAAAGCGACCTGCAACAAGTGTGGTAAAGTAGGACATTTTTCTCGAGTATGCCGTTCAGCCCAAAAGGAGGTACGTGAGATCATCATTAATGAGCCCACAGTTCTTTACATGAACACTACAGTGCAAGATAAGATCCTCTGCACAGTTCAAGTGACTGTTAATGGACAATGCGAAGATGTTGAGCTGATTGTAGATACAGGCTCATCTGTGTCCATTATACCAGAGAACATTTATCGCACCTTATTCGCAGAGTGTGTCCTAACTGAACCTACATTTGCTCTTGTTACCTATGCAAAAGAGAAAATTTCTGTGAAAGGGTGTTTAAAAGCTACTATTTCTCATGGTAATTATTCTACTGTAGGTACTCTAGTTGTGGTTGACTCAGGTGCTGCTCTCCTTGGCTTAGATTTATTTCAGGCACTACACATGAAACTTGATGGTCGAAAAGTTGTTACTATTATTACTCCTACTGCTGCTACTGTTCAACCTGCTGTGCCACAGATGGTACCAGACAATGCCCCAGAAGTGTCAGTTCAGGAAGTAGGCTATGCTAAAAACTTCATACACAAAGTACGCACACTGCCAAATGCTGTTCCAGTGCAACAAAAACTCAGGAGACTTCCATTTTCAGTGAGACAAGCTGTTTCGGAGGAACTCAAAGGCCTTGAAGATAAGGGCATCATTGAGCGTATTGATGCTTCTCCTTGGGTTTCTCCCATAGTTGTGACACAGAGGAGAGATGGTGGAAAACCACGCATGTGTGTTGATTTAAGGGAGCCAAACAAGGCTATTGCTGCTGATTGCCATCCATTACCACACATGGATGAACTGTTCTCAAATCTGAGAGGGGCTACTGTCTTTTCCACTATCGATTTAGCTTCTGCCTACCACCAAATGCCTCTGCATTCTGAAAGCCGTGATATTACTGCATTTATCACTCATGATGGACTTTTTCGTTTCTGCAGAGTTCCGTTTGGCTTAGCTTCTGCCCCTTCTGCCTTTCAAAAAATGATGTCAATCGTCCTTACAGGTTTGCCAGGCGTACAAGCATATCTGGATGACATCATCTGCTACGGCTCTACACAAAAAGAACATGATGAAAACCTGCAGAGGGTGCTCCAAGCCCTGGCTGACGCAGGTCTCAAACTGAACATGCACAAATGCCGGTTCAACCAACCTTCACTCAACTACTTGGGGCACACCATTTCAAAAGACGGTCTTCAACCGGACCAGGACAGAGTTACTGCTGTGATCCATGCCCCAGCTCCACACGACATGTCTTCTCTGAGATCTTTCCTTGGTCTCGCATCCTGGTACAGTAAGTTCATTCCAGACTTTGCAACTGTTAGTGAACCACTACGTGCAGTGCTCAGAACCTCCACGGATTTACACTTCAAGTGGACAGTGGAAGCAGAATCCAGTTTTACTGCACTTAAAGGACTGATAGTCAATAGCTCTGCCTTAGCTCTGTATGACCCTGAGTTGCCAACCTATGTTACTACTGATGCTTCCGATTATGGACTGGGTGCAGTGTTAACACAACTTCATTCAGATCAAAGTGAGAGAGTTGTTGCTTTTGCATCCAGAACTCTTTCTCCTGCTGAGCGCAAGTACTCTACAGTTGAACGCGAAGCTCTTGCCTGTGTGTGGGCTGTGGAAAGGTGGAGAACCTACCTCTGGGGTCGTCGCTTTGTCCTTCGTACAGACCACCAAGCACTTACGACTTTACTCACCTCCAAAGGGTCTGGCCGTGCTGGACTGAGAATTGCCAGATGGTCAGCTCGACTGCTCTGCTTCACATATGACGTCACTTACCGCCAAGGACACCAAAATGTCACTGCTGACTGCCTTTCCAGGCTGCCACTACCTGCTGCAAATGAGGTCACAGAGGAACCGGACATGATTGCAACCGTTTTTAAAGAGTCACTGTGTGCCATTTCTCTTTCAGAGTTCACTTCTGCCAGTGACATCTGCCCAGAACTGTCACTGCTGCGCAACCAGATTCAGAAAGGTTGGCCCAAGCGCAAACAGGGTTTGCCCGAGAACCTTACAGCATACTTTCAGGTACGACACGAGCTGTCAGTTCATGGTTCACTGATAATGAGAGGGACACATAGACTTGTTGTTCCTGTTTCACTACAGGCCAGAGTTGTTGATTTAGCACATGAGGGTCACCAAGGCATAGTCCGTACCAAGCAGAGACTGCGTGAACTGTTCTGGTGGCCACATCTGGACAAACTTGTACACTCTGTCATTGCTTCCTGTGTTAACTGCCAGTTCAGTGATAAGGTAGCCGTGACTGCCCCTGCTCCACTTACACCAGTCACGTTCCCCAGCAAACCATGGGAAAAAGTTGCGATAGACATTACAGGTCCATTTGACAATGCTACATGGGACTGCCGTTACGCTGTTGTACTTACAGATTACTATAGCAAATGGCCTGAGGTTGCATTCGCCTCTACTGTCACCACAGATGTCATCATTCGCTTTTTAGCCACTGTGTTCAGTAGGGAAGGTAATCCGATGTACCTTGTGTCTGATAACGGTTGTCAGTTTACTTCTCATGCATTCAGTAACTTTCTACGAGAAAGAGAGATACAACACCTAAGGTCCAGTGTATACTACCCTAAAGCAAATGGTGCTGTGGAGAGATTTAACAGAGTACTTAAGGACTGCATACAGACTAGTGAGAAAAGTCACAACTCATGGAAAGAAGCTGTAACAGAGTTCTTGCACAACTACCGAGCTACTCCTCATGCAACCACTGGAGCAAGCCCATTTGAGCTACTGAGAAACAGGAAAATGCGCACCAAGTTAAACATACTACCAGTAGCACTGAAAAGCAAAACACATGCCCAAATCAAAAAGAGGGTGAAACAAAAGCAAACTAAAATGAAGGAATATACAGACAAGAAAATGCGAGCTAAACCATCAACAGTCAAAGTGGGTGACACGGTTCGTGTTCGCAGACCTGAGCACGTTGCCAAAGGATCCTCAAGATTTACGGAACCACGGATTGTCATGAAGAAAGTTGGACAAAACACATACTTACTGAATGATGGACGCAAGTGGAATGCTTCAAAACTTGCACACTTTCCAAAACAAGCCTTAACTGGTTCAGAACAAAACAATGACACTGTATTGGATACCATTGCACTCCCTGAAAACACTGAGTCTGCCGTTACATTTAGAAGAAGTCAGAGATCTAGAAATGCACCAAGATGGTTAACAGGTTTTGTGAGATAAAGTGAGAACTAAATGTAAATCCCTGCTGTTCAGACTGGTACGACTATTCTTTAAGACCAGTAAAGAGGTATTACTATTCTGCTAAGGTACAATACAAGAAAACAAACAGGTTTAAATCAGAGTTACAAATTTAATGGTTCCTATTATGATGATTAAGGTTGAGTAAAACGGTGGTTATTTTATTATACTGCTGTCATTCATTTAATGGACTGTTGCTGCTATAGCTAATACGATTCGAAAATTTTCATGTTACTGTTGGTTCATTGAAATGTTAGTTTTGCATACATAGCTTTCTGCAGTGAGTTATACAGTGAGAATGTTACATGTAAGTAATTGCTTCAAGAAAAGGGGAAATGTTATGTTGTGCTATTATATGTAAAGGACACACGATGGAGCTGTGACTGTGAATGAAAAGAGATGCTGCATGAAGAAGAAGAAGAAGAAACAGCCTTTATTGTCCCACAGAGGGGAAATTTGGGTGTAACAGCAGCCGCAGTTATTATAAATATAAAAAAAGATATAATAATTCACACTATTAAGAAAAGAATATATATAAAATCAACAAACAATATTAACCTTAATACTACTACTAATAATAATAACACTATATACAATGTACATGATGTGCCTGTGTGTTGAACCTTAACAGGCCGGACTATTTACAGTATATTATATATTATCCTACATTGTGTAGGCTATTGTGGTTTTTGTTGGGAGCAGTGATGGTTATAAAGTCTTACAGCTGCTGGGAGGAAGGATCTGCGGTAACGCTCCTTTGTGCATTTAGGATGCAGCAGTCTGTCACTGAAGGAGCTCTCCAGCTCAGCAACAGTTTCATGCATGGGATGGGAGACCTTGTCCATCAGTGATGTTATTTTGGTCAGAGTCCTTCTGTCTCCCACCACTTGCACTGAGTCGAGACGACATCCTAGGACAGAGCTGGCTTTCCTGATGAGCTTGTCTATCCTCTTCCTCTCAGCTGTAGACAAGCTGCTGCTCCAACATACTGCTGCATAGAAGATGGCTGATGCCACCACAGAGTCATAGAAGGTCTTCAGGAGTGTCCCCTGCACTCCAAAAGACCTCAGCCTTCTCAGCAGGTAGAGTCTGCTCTGACCCTTCCTGTAGAGCGCATCAGTGTTATGAGTCCAGTCCAGTTTATTGTTTAGGTGAACACCCAGGTACTTATAAGAGTCCACTATCTCAATGTCCACTCCCTGGATGTTCACCGGTGTCCGTGTGGTGGGTCTGCGCCTGCGGAAATCCACCACCAGCTCCTTGGTTTTAGCGGCGTTGATCAGGAGGTGGTTCCGCTGGCACCAGTCCACAAAGTCCTGAGTCCACTGTCTGTACTCTGAGTCATCCTCACCTGTGATGAGGCCAACTATGGCAGAGTCGTCAGAGAACTTCTGCAGATGGCAGCGTGGGGAGTTGATGGAGAAGTCTGCAGTGTAGAGGGTGAAGAGGAACGGTGCCAGCACAGTTCCCTGTGGGGCCCCCGTACTGCAGACCAGCCTGTCAGAGACACAGCCCTGTGTCCTCACGTACTGTGGGCGGTCAGTGAGGTAGTCCAGTATCCACTCGGAGATGTGGTGGTCCACTCCTGACAGTTCCAGCTTGTCTCTCAGAAGTCCTGGCTGGATGGTGTTAAAAGCACTGGAGAAATCAAAGAACATGATCCTCACAATGCTTCCAGGCTTCTCCAGGTGGGTCAGAGCTCGGTGCAGGAGGTAGATGATGGCGTCATCCACCCCGATGCCAGGCCGGTAGGCGAACTGCAGCGGGTCCAACGAAGACGACACCATGAGGCGTAGATGGTTGAGGACCAGCCTCTCGAGGGTCTTCATTAGATGCGATGTCAGGGCTACCGGCCTGTAGCTGCTAAGATCCTTTGGATGTTTGGTCTTTGGTACCGGTACCACACAGGAGGTCTTCCACAGTTGTGGTACTTTCCCCAGCTTCAAGCTCAGGTTGAACATGTATCCCATGATGCCACACAGCTGATCTGCGCAGCACCTCAGGAGCCTGGAGCTGATGCCGTCTGGACCAGCAGCCTTTCGCACCTTGATCTTACGTAGCTCCTTCCTCACATGATGAGTTGAGAGGGACAAGATGGAGGTGGGGGATGGGGGTTGTGAGATGGAGTCCTCAGAAGTGAAGGGGGTGGGTGATGGCTGAGAGCTGAGAGGTGTGAGGTCCCAAGAAGAATAAAGGTTGGCAGTCATTAAAGATGGTGGGGCTGACAGCAGGGGGGACTGGGCTGGGGGAGGGGTGGGTGGCTGGTCAAACCTGTTAAAGAACTGGTTCAGGTTGTTAACCCACTCTAAGTCTCCCACAACCCTAGGGCTTGGTTTGTGGCCTGAAATTGAGTTCAAACTCCTCCAAACCCCACTGATGTTGCTCTGCTGTAGCTGGTCCTCCATCTTCTTCCTGTAGATGTTTTTTCCATCCCTGATTTTCCTTCTCAGATCCTTCTGCACGGCTCTCAGCTCCTCCTTATTTCCTGATCTAAAGGCTCTCTTCTTCTCCTTCAGGAGAGCCTTTATTTCAGAGTTGATCCAGGGTTTGTTGTTTGAAAAACACCGTACCCTCCTGGTGGGCACAGTGTTTTCCACGCAGAAATTGATGTAATCAGTGATGCAGTCCGTGATGCTGTCGATGTCCTCCCCATGAGGGGCACAAAGCTCTTCCCACACAGTGGAGCTAAAGCAGTCTCTCAGAGCTTCTTCAGTCTCCTCAGACCATTTCTTCACTGTGTGTGTCACAACTGGTTCTCTGTGTACCAAGGGTTTGTACACAGGCTGGAGATGAACCAGGTTGTGATCTGAGCCCCCCAGGGGAGGCAGAGGTGATGAGCTGTATGCCTCCTTGATGTTGGCATACAGTAGATCCAGTGTGTTGGTATTCCTGGTGTGGCAGGTGACATACTGGGTGAAGGTGGGGAGAGTGGAAGACAGGGAGACGTGGTTAAAGTCCCCTGAGATCAGAAAGAGGGCCTGTGGGTGCTGTGTTTGGAGTCTGCTGGTAGTAGCATGGAGGACATCGCAGGCTGCAGCAGCGTTAGCAGAGGGCGGCACATACACAGTTATCACAATAACATGTGAAAACTCCCGAGGAAGATAGTGCGGTCTCATACCAACAGCGAGCAGTTCAATGTCCTTACTGCAGAGCGTCTCTTTGATGGTTAGATGTCTGGAGTTGCACCATGTTGAGGAGAAATGAAGAAAAAGAAAGTAAAAAAACCTGAAGCTGATCCACATGTGATGTCGGTTATTCTTACTATTTCAACATAGCCACTACACAATACTCTCTAAATTAGAAGATGCTCATTTTGCCTGGAAAAAGAGTTTGCTGCGCTATAAAAAAGGACTTCGTAAAGCTAGGACATCTTAATACTCATCATTAATTGAAGAAAATAAGAACAACCCCAGGTTTGTTTTCAGCACTGTAGCCAGGCTGACAAAGAGTCAGAGCTCTGTAGAGCCGAGTATTCCTTTCACGTTAACTAGTAGTGACTTCATGGATTTCTTTACAAATAAAATTTTAGACAGAGAAAAAATTATTCATAACCATCTCAAAGATTATTCTTCATGTTCGGCTGCTTTCAGCACTGCTGGTATTTGTTTAGACTCTTTGACTCCAGTTGATCTTTCAGAGTTAACTTCAATACTTACTTCCTCCAAACCAGCAACATGTTTATTAGATCCCATTCCTACTAGACTGTTCAAAGAAGTCTTTCCAGTTATTGATGCTTCAATCTTAAAAATGATCAATCTGTCTTTATTAGTTGGCTATGTACCACAGACCTTCAAGGTGGCTGTAATTAAACCTCTACTTAAAAAGCCATCACTTGACCCAGCTGTCTTAGCTAATTATAGGCCAATCTCCAACCTTCCATTTCTCTCAAAGACTCTTGAAAGAGTAGTTGTAAAACAGCTAACTGATCATCTGCAGAGGAACGGTTTATTTGAAGAGTTTCAGTCAGGTTTCAGAATTCATCACAGTACAGAAACAGCATTAGTGAAGGTTACAAATGATCTTCTCACAGCCTCTGACAGTGGACTCATCTCTGTTCTTGTCCTGTTGGACCTCAGTGCAGCTTTTGATACTGTTGACCATAACATTTTATTACAGAGATTAGAGCATACTATAGGTATTAAAGGTACTGCACTGCAGTGGTTTGAATCATATTTATCTAATAGACTCCAATTTGTTCATGTAAATGGGGAGTCTTCTTCACACACTAAGGTTAATTATGGAGTTCCACAGGGTTCTGTGCTAGGACCAATTCTATTTACATTATACATGCTTCCCTTAGGCAGTATTATTAGAAAGCATTGCATCAGTTTTCATTGTTATGCAGATGATACTCAGCTTTACCTATCAATGAAGCCAGATGACACACATCAATTAGTTAAACTGCAGGAATGTCTTAAAGATATTAAGGCCTGGATGACCTCTAATTTCCTGCTTCTAAATTCAGATCAAACTGAAGTTCTTGTACTCGGCCCCACAAATCTTAGAAACATGGTGTCAAACCAGATACTTACTCTGGATGGCATTACTTTGGCCTCCAGTAACACTGTGAGAAATCTTGGAGTCATTTTGACCAGGATATGTCCTTCAATGCACATATTAAACAAATATGTATGACCGCTTTTTTGCATTTGCGCAATATTTCTAAAATTAGAAACATCCTTTCTCAGAGTGATGCTGAAAAGCTCATTCATGCATTTATTACTTCTAGGGTGGAGTACTGTAATTCGTTATTATCAGGCTGTCCTAAAAGCTCCCTGAAAAGTCTTCAGCTGATCCAAAATGCTGCAGCTAGACTACTGACAGGGACTAGAAAGAGAGAGCAGATTTCTCCCATATTGGCTTCTCTTCATTGGCTCCCTGTTAAATCTAGAATAGAATTTAAAATTCTTCTCCTCACCTACAAGGTCTTGAATAATCAGGCTCCATCTTATCTCAAAGACCTCATAGTCCCATATCACCCCAACAGAGCACTTCGCTCTCAGACTGCTGGCTTACTTGTGGTTCCTAGGATACTTAAGAGTAGAATGGGAGGCAGAGCCTTCAGCTTTCAGGCCCCTCTTCTGTGGAACCAGCTCCCAGCTTGGATTCGGGAGACAGACACCCTCTCTATTTTTAAGATTAGGCTTAAAACTTTCCTTTATGATCAAGCTTATAGTTAGGGCTGGATCAGGTGACCCCCAACCATCCCTTAGTTATGCTGCTATAGGCCTAGGCTGCTGGGGGGTTCCCACAATAGACTATTTCTTTTCATTCACCTTATTTACTTTGTTTATACTCCACTCTGCATTTAATCATTAATTGCTATTAATCTCTGGCTCTCTTCCACAGCATGTCTTTTTTTCTCTCCCCTCAGCCCAACCGGTCTCGGCAGATGACCCCCCCTCCCTGAGCCTGGTTCTGCTGGAGGTTTCTTCCTGTTAAAAGGGAGTTTTTCCTTCCCACTGTCGCCAAGTGCTGCTCATAGGTGGTCGTTTTTGACTGTTGGGTTTTCTCTGTATTATTGTAGGGTCTTTACCCGCAATACAAAGTGCCTTGAGGCGACAGTTTGTTGTGATTTGGCGCTATATAAATAAAATTGAAATTGAATTGAAATACTGACGCGGGCGCCACTAGTAAACGGCAGCTTTTGTCAGCATACGAGGAAGCGCATTTTCGTTTGCCTGAGACGGTGTCATGTCCTGGGCCGTTGGCCCAGCGTTTTGTGTTAGTTTATTTCCTGAGTGTGTCCTCCCAGTAGGTTGATGTCTTGTGTTTCCTAGTGTTGTGATATGTCTGCGTCTCTGTCCTGAGTCTGTGCCTGTTGTTTAGTCAGTATGTTCCTTGGTTTGTCACTTCCTGTTTATTTTGACAGTCTGGTTTTCCTGTGCTTTGTGTTCAGCTTTGCTTCCCCTGTGTAATTAGTTTCATTTGCCTCACCTGTTGTTCCCTGCTGTTTCCTCTTGCCCTGATTACCCAGTGTGTATTTAAGCCCTCAGTTTCCATGTGTTCCTTGTCGCGTCGTTGATGTTGTGTGCCCGTGTGTTCCCTGTGTTTGCCCGTCGTCTCCCTTCCAAGATTTTTGTATTTGTTTTTCCCCTGCTTAAATAAATCCCTTTTAAGTTACGCTGACTTCTGGAGTCCTTCGTGTCAGCCATTCCTCGCCTGTTTCCTCCCCGGCCATGACAGAACGACGCGACCAGACTATGGACCCCCGCGGATACCAGGAGCCCCTCCGAGCAAGAGGAAGTGATTTTGGAGCTCATAGATCTCTCCAGGAACATCATTCATGCCACTGATGAACCCCGTCAGATTATTCAGGCAATTTTCTGCTGCAGACTTTTTTCTTCCTCCACTTGGCTCCTCACCCATCCTGACACTGCCTCCCTTGCCCATTCCATAATCATGCTCCGGAAAAACTTACAAGCTAAACTGTATAATATTGGTCGCCCTGTCCAGGGCAAAGACACAACCTTTTTCCTCCAAGCCATCACTAATTCACCTCTCCTGCAGCCGGTCATCTCACCTCCGTCGTCTCCTCCGCACCACTGCAGCTCAGCACCACAGGCGCTGCCTCGCTTTCCGGATCCGCCGTCATCCCTTCAACTCACCTCTCCCACCTCGTCATTTTCATCCTTTCACCCACAGCCCACCGCCTCCCCAGACCTCTCTTGGCTGCCAGATGATGTGGAGATTATTGATTCACCTCTGCTGGTGGACATCCTGGATGCTGAGAATCGTGCTTCCCACTCCAACAGAACGCGAAGGAAGCAGCGCTCCCGGCGTCGCCGTGCTCCTCCCCAGCCACTCTCGCCTCAGTCAGCTGTAGCGCCCGCTCAGTCGCAGTCTTCCCAGTCAGCTGTAGCTCCAGCTCCCCCTCAGTCGCAGTCTTCCCAGTCAGCTGTAGCTCCAGCTCCCCCTCAGTCGCAGTCTTCCCAGTCAGCTGTAGCTCCAGCTCCCCCTCAGTCGCAGTGTTCCAAGTCAGCTGTAGCTCCAGCTCCCCCTCAGTCGCAGTGTTCCAAGTCAGCTGTAGCTCCAGCTCCCCCTCAGTCGCAGTGTTCCAAGTCAGCTGTAGCTCCAGCTCCCCCTCAGTCGCAGTGTTCCAAGTCAGCTGTAGCTCCAGCTCCCCCTCAGTCGCAGTGTTCCAAGTCAGCTGTAGCTCCAGCTCCCCCTCAGTCGCAGTGTTCCAAGTCAGCTGTAGCTCCAGCTCCCCCTCAGTCGCAGTGTTCCAAGTCAGCTGTAGCTCCAGCTCCCCCTCAGTCGCAGTGTTCCAAGTCAGCTGTAGCTCCAGCTCCCCCTCAGTCGCAGTGTTCCAAGTCAGCTGTAGCTCCAGCTCCCCCTCAGTCGCAGTGTTCCAAGTCAGCTGTAGCTCCAGCTCCTCCTCAGTCGCAGTCCCAGACCCCTCAGTTAGCTCCAGCTCCCTCTGTTCACCCTGCTCCAGCTCCCTTAGCTCCAGCTTCCCCTGCACCTGTACCTGTTCGGCGGGTGGGGGCGGCCACGGACGGGCTGACCTCGGCACTCGCACCTGTTCCGCGGGTGGGGGCGGCCACGGACGGGCTGACCTCGGCACTCGCACCTGTTCCGCGGGGGGGGGCGGCCACGGACGGGCTGACCTCGGCACTCGCACCTGTTCCGCGGGTGGGGGCGGCCACGGACGGGCTGACCTCGGCACTCGCACCTGTTCCGCGGGTGGGGGCAGCCAGGTCCAAGCCTTCGCATCGGTTTTCTGTGTTAGCTGCAGCAGCAGGGTCTCAGTCAGCTCTAGCTCCAGTCGCTCTCCCTCGCCTTCAGTCAGCTCCAGTAACTCTTCCTCGGTCCCCAGTGTCAGCTGTTTCAGTGCCCTCTCAGTCAGTTCCCTCAGCCCCTGTCTTAGTTCCTTCGGTTTTGGTCCCAGTTCCCTCAGCTCCTGCTCCTTCTGTAGCTCCAGTAGTGTCAGCTCCCTCTCAGGCCCCAGTGTCAGCTAGCTCTCGGTCTGTTTCCACGCAGCCAGATCTCCCTAGCTCTCGGTCTGTTTCCACGCAGCCAGATCTCCCTAGCTCTCGGTCTGTTTCCACGCAGCCAGATCTCCCTAGCTCTCGGTCTGTTTCCACGCAGCCAGATCTCCCTAGCTCTCGGTCTGTTTCCACGCAGCCAGATCTCCCTAGCTCTCGGTCTGTTTCCACGCAGCCAGATCTCCCTAGCTCTCGGTCTGTTTCCACGCAGCCAGATCTCCCTAGCTCTCGGTCTGTTTCCACGCAGCCAGATCTCCCTAGCTCCCGGCCTGCTTCCACGCAGCCAGTCGTCTCCCGGCCTGCTTCCACGCAGCCAGTCGTCTCCCGGCCTGCTTCCACGCAGCCAGTCGTCTCCCGGCCTGCTTCCACGCAGCCAGTCGTCTCCCGGCCTGCTTCCACGCAGCCAGTCGTCTCCCGGCCTGCTTCCACGCAGCCAGTCGTCTCCCGGCCTGCTTCCACGCAGCCAGTCGTCTCCCGGCCTGCTTCCACGCAGCCAGTCGTCTCCCGGCCTGCTTCCACGCAGTCCCCTGCACCTCGGCTATTCCCCGAGCAGCCCCTGCTGCTCAATAAAGCAGCAGTGTGCCCTGTTCCGCGGTCCCAGCCTACGCATCCGGTGCCTCACTATGTAGGCCCCGTTCAGCCCATGGGCTCAGCTCAGTCCGAGCCGATGGGGGTCTCCGCTCAGTCCGAGCCAGGGGGTCCCGCTCAGTCCGAGCGCTCCGTGCCAGAGGGTCCCGCTCAGTCCGAGCCGATGGGGGTCTCCGCTCAGTCCGAGCCAGGGGGTCCCGCTCAGTCCGAGCGCTCCGCGCCAGAGGGTCCCGCTCAGTCCGAGCGCTCCGCGCCAGAGGGTCCCGCTCAGTCCGAGCCGATGGGGGTCTCCGCTCAGTCCGAGCGCTCCGCGCCAGAGGGTCCCGCTCAGTCCGAGCCGATGGGGGTCTCCGCTCAGTCCGAGCGCTCCGCGCCAGAGGGTCCCACTTAGTCCGCGCCAGAGGGTCCCGCTCAGTCCGAGCGCTCCGCGCCAGAGGGTCCCGCTCAGTCCGAGCGCTCCGCGCACGAGGGTCCCGCTCAGTCCGAGCCGATGGGGGTCTCCGCTCAGTCCGAGCGCTCCGAGCCAGGGGGTCCCGCTCAGTCCGAGCCGGTGGGGGTCTCTGCTCAGTCCGAGCGCTCCACGTCACCCGAGGGTTCCCCACCAGAGCCCGGGGTCGCCCTTCTCCGCCGCCGCATGCCCCGCGGTCGGCCTCCAGTGTCTGCTCCCCGTCACCGCCGCCGCATGCCCCGCGGTCGGCCTCCAGTGACCCCTCCTCGTCGCCGCCGCCGCTGGGAGCGCGGTCGGCCTCCAGTGACCCCTCCTCGTCGCCGCCGCCGCTGGGAGCGCGGTCGGCCTCCAGTGACCCCTCCTCGTCGCCGCCGCCGCTGGGAGCGCGGTCGGCCTCCAGTGACCCCTCCTCGTCGCCGCCGCATGCCGCGCGGTCGGCCTCCAGTGTCTTCTCCTCGTCTCCGCCGCCGCCGCTGGAAGCTCGGTCTGCCTCCGGTGCCTGCTCCCCGTCGCCGCCGCCGCTGGGAGCGCGGTCGGCCTCCAGTGACTCCTCCTCGTCGTCGCCGCCGCCGCTGGGAGCGCGGTCGGCCTCCAGTGACTCCTCCTCGTCGTCGCCGCCGCCGCTGGGAGCGCGGTCGGCCTCCAGTGACTCCTCCTCGTCGTCGCCGCCGCCGCTGGGAGCGCGGTCGGCCTCCAGTGACTCCTCCTCGTCGTCGCCGCCGCCGCTGGGAGCGCGGTCGGCCTCCAGTGACTCCTCCTCGTCGTCGCCGCCGCCGCTGGGAGCGCGGTCGGCCTCCAGTGACTCCTCCTCGTCGTCGCCGCCGCCGCTGGGAGCGCGGTCGGCCTCCAGTGATTCCTTCTCGTCCTCGCCGCCGCCGCCGCTGGGAGCGCGGTCGGCCTCCCTCGTTGGGACTTTGCTTTGTGGCCCCTTGGCCTCTGCGGCCTCCTGAACTGTGTGTTTTTTGTTTTGGATTTCCCACTGACTCCCCTGAACTGTGGACTGTTTTTTCCCCTGCTGTTTTTGTTTTGTCATAGCTCCTGGACTGTTCCTTGTTTCGACCCCCTATTTTGGACATTGGAGCTCTCCGGCCTTGTGCCGTCGCTTTTTGTTTCATCCGGTTGTTTTTTTTGTTTTCTCATCCCCGTGTTTTTGCTCTGGTTTTTGGACTGTATTCAGCTTGTGCCATTGCTTTTCTTTGTTCGGTTCCTTGTGCTTATTGTTTTTTGCCCTTGTGCTCTACCCTTGCTCCAGTGCTTCCTTGTGTTTTTGGGTTTGTTCCTGACTTTGTTTGCTCCCTGTCTGTTTTTGTTTCGGGCCCTCCTTCCTGGTCCCCCGCCTCCCGCCCTGGTCTGGTTTTGTTTCTTGTTTTGGCCGTCGGGAGCCGGCCTTTGAGGGGGGGGTACTGTCATGTCCTGGGCCGTTGGCCCAGCGTTTTGTGTTAGTTTATTTCCTGAGTGTGTCCTCCCAGTAGGTTGATGTCTTGTGTTTCCTAGTGTTGTGATATGTCTGCGTCTCTGTCCTGAGTCTGTGCCTGTTGTTTAGTCAGTATGTTCCTTGGTTTGTCACTTCCTGTTTATTTTGACAGTCTGGTTTTCCTGTGCTTTGTGTTCAGCTTTGCTTCCCCTGTGTAATTAGTTTCATTTGCCTCACCTGTTGTTCCCTGCTGTTTCCTCTTGCCCTGATTACCCAGTGTGTATTTAAGCCCTCAGTTTCCATGTGTTCCTTGTCGCGTCGTTGATGTTGTGTGCCCGTGTGTTCCCTGTGTTTGCCCGTCGTCTCCCTTCCAAGATTTTTGTATTTGTTTTTCCCCTGCTTAAATAAATCCCTTTTAAGTTACGCTGACTTCTGGAGTCCTTCGTGTCAGCCATTCCTCGCCTGTTTCCTCCCCGGCCATGACAGACGGATATGGTCGTTTACGTACCACCAGAAGCAGCGGGGGGTAAAGGTACGGGTGAGCTGGCAGGCGTTGACTACTTTACATATGAATAGCAGCGCTGCAAGCCGAAGCAGCGGCAACAGACCCATGTGGCTTCTCTGTCATTGGATTAAAAAAATGCCATCACAATTCAGCACTCACATGTGATTGGCTGGTAGATCTGTCCCTCATTGGCCTTTATAAAGACAGTCCTGGGTAAGCCCCTCCCTAATAAATATTAACCCAGTAATAAAAATTATTTTTAATTATTATTTCTGTGATATACCTTGTATGTTATGTTGTATTCATGCCATGCTAAAAACCTCAACTAAAAGGAATTCAGTTAAGAGAAACAAATTGTGAGGCACAAGTTTGAATTTCTTTTTTTTATTTACAAAGCAATATGCACATACACACACATCATATATATATATATATATATATATATATATATATATATATATATATATTATAGAAACCAAAAACATTATGACATATAATGCTTTACTACTTCTGGGCCATGTGGTGGTGGTTTTCTCTCAGAGCATGGTCCAGCATACAAACACTTATGGTGCAGGGCGTTGTATTTAGGGTGAGCTTCTAGTCTCACTGCATGAAAAGTGGGGTTTTCGACAGTTTCTTGCATGTAATATTGCCGCACGCCTTGAGCTTTAGGGCTCTCAACAGGAGGCTTTGGCCAGAACAATAAACTGTAGGGAAACTGCCGTGGACTCTCTGTGTCAGTGCTCCCTCAGCTCCCCCCTCTCCTCAGGTCTAGGGCAGGCTTTCATATGTAAAGGAGGTTTCTGTGAGTCATACAAATGTAAATCAAGTACTCACCAGTGGTCACCAGTACTCACCAGTGGTCTACCCCTCCCAACAGTTGTAACCAACATATTTTTAGTTTGAGATATATATAATCAAATTTACATTATCATCTTTTAAGCCTTTTTCCATTACAATGTGACTACACATAAATTATTCTACAGCGAAACATTCAAACAAGACTAAACTCAGAAGAAATCATTCTAATTTATAAATTAGTATTATCTAGTTGGAAATATACTTTTGGACGTTTTCAGCTTTTGTCCCTTTTTCCAATAAGGCTGTGAGCTTCTGTCTGTGAGCTTCTGTCTGTGAGCTTCTGTCTGTGAGCCTTTGTCATGGAGCTTTTTGTGAACCCTGAACTTTAGTGGACTGAGGGAGATAAACAAAGGCTATAACTTGATTTTGGTGACACCACAAGCATTATTTTCATTGAAAAGCATACTCAGTTTTCAGTCTAATTCACTGTAAAAAAAAAAAAAAAGTCTGCCACACCATCATCCTCTTCTGTGCAGTGGCTTCCCAGCTAGCATTGAACATTCAGACAGCATCCCATGAATGCTGCCATAAATGTTCAGTGAATGTTCACATGCATTAATGACATTAAAGACTACCAAGGCAGATGTAATAAGAAAACATATAAACATATAAAACATATAAACTTTTATTTTGCTATACATGGACGTACATAAGCGATATCAGCAAAACCTGTCTGACTGTATTTCTTCTTCAGTCATCATATTAAACCCTATGGATTAACCTCCTGAGACCCGAGCTCCTGTTTAAGATGCATTTTTAATTTCTCCTAGATATTTGTGATTAGATGGACCTGATATAAACTAAGCTTTCTCTTTGAACAGGAAGTTGTATTTTGTTACATGGTTATTACGTATTTTTGTGAAAAAAAATGTCCTCAGATGTGACAATGGGATTATTTTATAGCATAACACAACGAAAACAACATGACTTAAAGTATAAAACACTATTGAGCAGACTGAAGTATAAGGTGCGGCAAAGCCAAAATGTAATGTCCCCATATGTGGATGCAGGGTCTCAGGAGGTTAAAAATGGGATGTCACTCAAGTTCACAAGCATGTGAAGGCAGACGAGCGAATCCTTTGGGCAAAATAGTGTAAACATGACCAAACATGGCTTTTAGGAATGACGTGACACACACCCTTTACATTTCTCATCTTTATTCCAAGAGTAACACGACAGGCGGAGCGGCAGTCCAGAAACTTATGAGACAGTAACACCTCTGTCCTCATTCATCATACGTGTGAATATTTACAGAAGTTCAAGTTTGACTTTATAAAACAAAAGTGCATCAGCTACAATACAAAGACTTAATAAGATGTATTTACAGTTTTAAAAAGGATAAACTCAGCCAAATGTTAGGTAGTTTTGCCTTGTTTTCTTTCTGCCCCATCAGTTTCCGCTCGATCCAAACATGGTGAGTCGGTTTGATTTGAACTGTTTTATTTACAGACTGAATCATCTTTAAATGTTGATTCCATCACTCACCATTGTTAACATTAAAGCCTCCTCAGCTTTGCTTCATCATGAGGCCTCTGGTGTCACCTGTGTAGTTTTTGCATAAAAGTTGGAAGTAGCCAATGCTGAAGAACCTTAAATCTAAATATTTGTAATGACCAGCAGGGGCCGACTCATCTAAGATCTGATTGTATAGAAGTCTCTGAGAAAATGAGCTTCCTGCCCACCTGATCTCTGAGCTCATTAAACTCTTTCCTGATGGTCTCAGTTGCTGCTTTCAGGTACTCTGAAATTATGTTCATTTTGGAAATTATGGTCCAATCAGGAAAAGGAGTAGAAAGTGGGGGAGGATTTATTGTGTGATTGACAAGTTGTTACCATATGAGCATGCCGGATCCTCTATTTTTCTAACAGATCCACCCATCACTCACTCGCTCATCACATTTAGTTTACAAATCCATCAGTTTGAGGCTTCAAAAATGGGGCTCCATCTTTTACATACAGTCTGTGGAGAGGATCAATGGGCAGAGTTTCTTTTTCTCACATGGCACAGTCGCACATCATGTGGACTTGGTGACAGGGAGCAGGTGGAAGATGGGTTAAGGTGAGGCTTCGCAGTCCCTGAGTGACAGGTGGTGATGCATTCAGGTGACCCTTGTGAGGTCATCAGATTTTCTCTGTGTCTTTCAGGTTAAAAGTCATCATGAACATCAATTTATGACTTCACAGGTCCACGAAGACCCCCAGAATATTGTGGTGATGATGTCAGCCACATTATAGCTCCTGTGCTGCCCTCCCATTGGTAACAGGCTGCTTCTCTTCCTCCTTTCTTCTCCGTCTGTTAAAGAAGCCGAGCTGAAGAGAAATGGTGAGAGATTTATGGTTTATAACAACTTTGTGGTGACAGATTCCGCTCTAAAGTAATCAGGATCTCATTTTATCCAGATTCATTGCAGGACAGAGCTGAAAATGTATTTCTGTATTTTTCACCTGATTTTAAAATCTTAAAAAATGTCCTATTTTTTCATTAAGTTACTACTTATCCTACTACTGAGCCCAGAAATTAAAAGTTTATTTTTGGAGTACATGTCCGCTGACCTCCATGATTTATTAATTCTTTGAAGCTATTATATCACTAATTCCAGTCTTTCTGAGGTATTTAACAAAGTAATAATTTAGTGATTGGTGATTATTCAACGACATTTGAGGCTCTGTATGTGTTTTCTGTTTTTTTACCTTCCACAGAGCGAGGACCAGTAAGGCCAGCAGCAGCAAACCTCCCAGTGAGCTTCCCACTATAATCCAGATGGGGATGGAGTGATCCTCCTCCTTCCTCAGATCCAGCATTATCTGCAGTTACAACACAAAACACAATCATCACAAAATAACTGAGTTCATCTCATTTAAATTTGTAGCTTCAAACCTGCTTTTTATTAAGATTATTGTTGGAGTTGGTGGTTGTAATGCGTCAAAGTAGTTTACTACTACATAAAACCAGTGTGTTGCAGTGTTTTACGTACACTGAAAATTTAAAACAAGTAACTAAACATCCTTTTAAAGATGAAATGTAAGTTTAAAAAAAATAATAGCAGGATTCTAGCCAGTGGTTGATCGCCTTTCGCTGCGCCATGCTGAGGTCGTCTTGTGCTGGGCTGAGAATTTCACCGGTTAGCTCTTGGAACTCTTCGCTATTACTGCAATTAGCAAGTAGGCGCACGCCTCGTGCACTCTGCCCCATCACCCATACAGACTGATATTTTTATACCTCTGGCTAGATCACTGCACTCTAAGTATTGTTTCTCCACCAGGCACGGCAAGTGTCGTTCACAAATTGCAGGCACGATCTCGTGACAATCCTGTTCACCCTTGATTTCAAAGGGCTACAGAAAGCAAAATGGTGACCAGTGTGAAACCGAGGAGGAAGAGGAGGCAAAAGGGCACTCAAAGGACAATTTTGAGCTTCCTATTAAAATCCCAGGAGCTGTTAGAGGAAGGATACAGCGCTCTGGGACACGTTGAATGCATGATATGTAAAAAGATGCAAAAAGAATTATTGCTCATTCATATGTGGTTGCAATACTATGGGCATTTAAAAACAGTTACGCAATTGGGAGTGCCAGCGCTCCAGTCGGTCACAAAGGGCTACCAGCACCCTAGCGCCACACACAGCTATACACCTCATACATTCACATGCACAAATACATGTACTCATCACTGACAAGTTAGAGGAGAGGGAGCGATGGGCAAGTCATCATACACCCCCATTTCCTACACCTCACCCAGGGTGGGAGTCAGATGTTGCTTCGGGGGCCTGGCTGGCAGCATCCTGCGGTCGCTGCAGGCCCTGAGGGGGTGTCATTCGCCCCTGCTTCAGATGGTGGGTGGATGTAGATGAGTTTGTGTTTGTGACTTTGTACAATTGTTCCGATCTCTGTATATGGGTGGGTGAATGTTTGTGTGTTGGTATGTATGCGTATGCATAGTTGGACTGTGTCTGGGGCTTGTTGTGCCTTGCCACCATGCACAGAGTTGAGGAGGGCCAGGGTTTCCCCTTGTTGGTTTGTGTAGCCATGCTTTGTTTGGTTTTTACAAGTGCTGTTTGTTTTTTGTATGTTCTTTTTCTTTTTTCCTTTCCTTTTTTTTTTTTTTTTTTTTACAGCTGCAGCAGTTGATGAACCATTGTGATTTTCTACTTGTTCTCTGTTCTCTTTTTTTCTTTTTTCTTTCTTGCTTTTTTCCCATCCTGTCAACTCTGGCATTGCTACAATACAGATATATTTATGAGAAAAATAACACAAATAAATAAATTAAGGTAAAAACACTAACAAGAGGCTCATATAGAGAATCTATAGGGCTCATCTTGGAAGAGCAAATATGTTTGGCACAACAGTGCATTCAGATCATAATTCTGATTGCAAAACCTGCCAGACAAGATTAAATTTAGCAAGCTAATTAGGTTTAGCAAGCTAAAACAGACACACACCGGGATGAATTTTTTTTCTGGCTAGAACCCTGTATAGTTCTTAACATATTTATCAGACTACCACCCAGTGTTAAGGGCTCCAGTGTGCCAGCTCACATTTGGGTATGAAACAGGAATAAAAATTTTTATTTGCCTAATGAATAATTTTTAGCTTTAAACAAGTTTTTGATATAATTCAATGAATGGTGATGCTTCAAAATGCAGAAGTTGTCAGGTGTTTTTGTCCAACTCTACTTTTATAAAAGTGAATTAAAAGTTCACTCAGCAGCACGGTGATCCCCATATACACATAACAAAGAGGAAAATAAATGTATGAAGAAAAACTTTGCAGAAATAAATAGAGATGAATGAATTAAATACAACAATAAAGAAAACAGTAAATAAAACTGAAATTGTAAGGAAAAAAATTATTATTTATTTATTGATTAATTCGTTTTTGATTTTGGCATCTTTGGTCCTTCATATTCCATGTGGTCAATTTATGATTAAAGGAAATATTTGTTGGATATGAAGCAAAACTGTAATTATGGTTCCTGACAGCAGGTGGCAGCACAGCTCTGTGATGCTGTCAGTGTGTCTGCAGATTAAAAGTTAATCAATAAATGACAGAAACTCAGTGATTAAAATCATTTCAGCTGAATTACTGAGTGTATGTCAGTGTTTACAGTTACAGTACAGGAAGGTGCATCAGGGTGACGAGGGTATATCAGATCAGGTGTGTTTTTGGCCGTTTCAGGTGCAGCTCTGCTGATCAGGTGATTTTAAATGTTGGCATGAACTTTGCGGTCGGTTTGAAAGCTGGCAGATTGTTCAGATTTAGATCAAAGATTCTGGAAAAAAGTTTACCCAGTGTGACCTGCTGAGCAGGGCCTGATTTCTCATCTTTTTTCTGGTTTTGTTCAGCTCTAATCTGAAGTGTAACTTCTGACTGAAGAGCCTTCATTTAGAGCAGGGTTATCAAAAGTTTGGGGACCTGAAACCTCTCAGAGGAGGGAGAAAACCCTTCTCATAATCTATAATTTCATATCCTTACTACCCTACATAGTAAGGATGTGATGCATCACAGCATGTTTGTTTTGTTCAGGTCCTAGAATTCTATTTATAGATACAGACTTTTTAATATTAGACCACATCTTTCCTGTTCCTCGCCTCCATGCTGACCTCCATGAGGAGTGATGTTGATGGTCTCACCTGTCTGACAGGTCGGTCCTCCTGGAGGAAAAAGGGACTGGACGCTTCCAGCTGGATCGAGGCAGCGGTCAGCAGCTCCAGAGACTTAAAGTTTACCTGAAAGAGTTAAACATGTAGTTTTCATGTGAGCGCCACATGTGGTTTCTCAGAGGTAAATCTGAGCTTCTTCTCTGCTCTCTGAGGCTCAGAGTCTCCTCAGTGAGCATGTTTCTGATTAGACATGACTTCCTGTCTCCTGATCTTTGTCTTGTTTTATGACAACTGGATGTGGAGTGACTCACGGCGAGCAGATCAGTGAGCTGAAGGCTTCCTCTGAGCGTCACCTTCACCTCTCGGGAGGGCGGCAGGTTCAGTCTGCACTGCACCGCCATGCTCAGGCTGTTACTCTGGTTCTGCAAACACAACACAAATGCACAACATTCAGTACACACATAAAACTCATGAATCGAAGGGGCTCTTTTAGGCTTACCAGCTGTGACAGGTGAGTTAGGTCCTCAGGTGTGGCAGGACTGCTTGTTCTAAGATGAGGCAGTGTGCAGTGGGATCCTGCTACCTGCTGCAAGGAAGAGCAGGACTCGGTTAAAACTAGAAACCTGTAGCAGCATAAATATATAAACACTAAAGATTTGTCCTCAGTGTTTTTGAGGAATGATATTAGAATATAAAACTTAAAGAGAATCTGGTCTTATGTGAGGGTGAGGCACCAAACAACACTCATGCTGGCTTAAAATAAAAATCCTTGAAGGAATTTGGGCTAAAAAGGCATGTCAGCACACAGAGTAGCTCACTCATGTCATACCAGTTTATTTGTAACTCCTGTTTCATCCCAGTGAATTGCCCTGCAAAACTGGGATCTTTTTTGTGTGTGTTCCTTGTGTCAAAAACATGACCGTGGAGCGCCTGGGTGGCTTAGTGGTAAAGCCGGCGACCACATACACGCCGCGGCGCGGGTTTGCGTCCCGGCCTGTCGCCGATTTGCCCGCGTGTCTTCCCCTGTATCTTTCCCCCGTTTCCTGTCTCTCTCCACTGTCACAAAAAGCTGCTGTGGCCAAAAAAAAAAAACTTGATCATAAAACAGGGAAAAAAGAAGTCCTCAAGTTTCAAAAGGTGCTTGGCGTCTGAAGAACAAAGAACACAGGTCTCAGATGATGCCTCCACAGTGAAAACTGAGGGCTTGGCAGCACTTTAAAGATGCAAAGATTGGTCATTTATTTTTATGGGGCTTTAAAAAGTATGAGGAAGGCTCATTCAGGAGAGCCATTGTTTTGGTGTTTCTGCAGCAGTCGATGCAGCACTACCCGGCAACACCAATGATTACCGCGATCTAAAGATTTTCTCCGTCACCTGCTCGATGCTGTAGTCTGTAATGTTCACCAGCTGGTTTCCTTTCATGGTCACAGACCAGAGATCAGCCCTGAACAGGACGTCCTGCACTGAGAAGAGGCCCAGGTTCTGAATCTGCTTGTGAATGAAAACACGGCAGCGTCAGAACATCATTTTTTATTAGAGAGGATATGAAATCATTAAAAGGAAATAGTACTTTTTGACATAACTTTATGCAAAAACACACTCAAAACACAAAAACCTTCTGGATTTCCTGTGTTTGTTTCACTCACGTAATAAGAGAGGTTGAAGGTTGGAGTGCTGCTGTCTGATTGGTCCCAGGAGGAAAAGGAGGAGGAGTCAGCCCTGATTATAAAATGAGGAGAGTTCGGGTCTCTGTCAGGGGAAGGAAGGAATGTTAGAGAACATATTTGCAGACACATCTGAACTCTTCTTAAAGCACACATGCAACTTGTTTTGGTTTAACTTTAAAATCACAAAAAGCATAAAATCTTCACCCACCTGGTGAAGAGGAGCTCGGTTTGGTATTTCAGAGGCAGGAAGATGTCATTGATGTTGTCATCCGGGTATCCCTCATCCCCCTCGCTGAGTAACACACAGATATGCACAATTGAAAGAACATTTTATGAAACTTTAACCAAAAAAAAAGTTTAAAATTAGTCGAGGATAAGAAAGAGCGAAAGGTACTTTTCCCACCATGCATCCTTGTGTTCACACCTCCCAAAGAATCAGAATCAGAATCTTTATTGTCATTGTACACAGAAGTTGCACAACGAAATTTAAAATGCATTCCTTTCTAGGTGCCTCAGACAATAAATAATAAAATAATAAAAATATGAGTGATAAAAATGATTACTAAAATACAGTGCACAATAGTAAATTAACAGACGAATCTAGCCCCAATACACACCAACGCACGCACACAGTCAGCACTACCACCCCACATCACTGTCCAAACCACACAGAGTTCAGTTCAATGATAGCCCTGGCATAAAAGCTGTTCCTCAGTCTGTTTGTTCTGGCCTTCATTGTCCTGAAACGTCTGCCTGATGGCAGTAGCTGAAACAAGGAGTGTCCAGGGTGTGAGGGGTCCTGGAGGATGTTCTGTGCCCTCCTCTGGCAGCGGGCATTGAACAGTTCCTGGAGGGAGGGCAGGGGACAGCCTATGATCTTTTGAGCCGTGTTGATGATTCGCTGGAGTGTTTTCCTGTCTGCTGCTGTGCAGCTGTTGAACCACACGCACAGACAGTAGGTCAGGATGCTCTCTACACAGCAACGGTAGAAGGACACCAGCAGATTCTGGGTCAGATGGTTGCTCCTAAGAACCCTCAGGAAATGCAGTCTCTGTTGGGCCTTCCTGACAATGCTGGTCGTATTGATACTCCAGGTCAAATCATCCTGCAGATGTACTCCCAGGAACCTAAAATCTGAAACCAGCTCCACTTCATCCCCCTCGATGAACAGAGGTTGAATGACATGTGTTGTCCTCCTAAAGTCTACTACCATCTCCTTTGTCTTAGTGGTGTTCAGGATCAAGTTATTCTCACTGCACCACCTTGACAGCCGCTGCACCTCGTCCCGGTATGCTGACTCATCCCCGCCTGATATGAGCCCCACCACAGTGGTGTCATCCGCAAACTTAATGATGCAGTTACTGGCATGTATGGAGGTGCAGTCATGTGTGTAGAGGGTGAAGAGTAGGGGACTCAGCACACAGCCCTGTGGAGAGCCGGTGCTGAGGCTGATGGCTGAAGAGAGGTGGGGACCTACTCTTACCCTCTGGGAACGGTCTGTCAGGAAGTCCTTGATCCAAAGACAGGTGGAGCGTGGTATCCCCAGATCTGACAGTTTAGTCACCAGTCTGCCAGGAAGGATGGTGTTAAACGCCGAGCTGAAGTCCACAAAGAGCAGCCGAGCGTAGTTCCCCCCCTGCTCCAGGTGAGAGAAGGCAGAGTGGAGGGCCGTGGCAATGGCGTCCTCTGTGGACCGGTTGGCTCTGTAGGCAAACTGGTGGGGGTCTAGTCTGGGGGAGAGACTGGAGATGACGTGAGCCCGGACAAGCTTTTCAAAGCACTTCATAACAATTGGTGTGAGTGCTACTGGCCTGTAGTCATTCAAACCTCTGATAGTGTTCTTCTTGGGGATGGGGATGGGGACGATAAATGGAGGAACTAAGTCCTTCATTTATTTTATTGATTCCAATGCTATGGACTGAGCTTCTCCTCAGATCAGCTCAGTCAGTTTTCCACTTTCAAAGAAGCATTTAGAAATTTTATCATTTTCTTTAATAAAGTTTTTATTGTCATAACTCTGGTTTAGGAAGCTGCCACAGAACAATGATGCCTCCACACCACGCACGAGTCCCTGGATTTGAGTCCAGATTCATCTGCGATAGTTTTTGAGATCATCAGTACGATGTCACCCATGTGTATTTCATTTTCCTCGTCTCTTGTGAAAATTTCTAAAGTTATCCTATCTTGCAGCAGGAAAGAAACCTTCCAGAAATTCCTAAATACAGATGTAAATAGACTCCAAAGGTTAATCACTTCCCAACCTCTGGGAACATCCATCCATCCGTTCATTTTCTTCCACTTAGCTGGGTCACAGGGGCAGTAGCCTAAGCAAAGAAGCCCAGACCTCCCTCTCCCCAGCTCATCCAGGGGGGACCCTACTATCCATTCCTTGTTGGAATTATCTGCACCGCTGACTGATCAGCTGCACAAGCTTCATTTTCATTCCTACAATTGAGTGTTGAGCTTACCCACAGTCCCAGAAGCTCAGCTGATCTCTGTAGCACCCCACATTAGCTGATCACTCTTCTACATGCCATATTGATGAATCTGATATTTACTCCGCTTTGGCCTGTCCACAGCTGCTACTGCTGCTGTAAGTAGGTCTGCAACCCACCTCCATCAGTGTTCTCCTTTTTCAAATCTTTTCACATCACATCTGTTGTTCTGTGAGGCGCTCTGTGTCTCCCAGTGGGGAGGTCCCAGAACAGAGCAGTGTCAACCTCATCACCAGTGATGACCCTAATCCCACCCCTATGCAGTCACAGGATGTAGTTGTTGTTCTTTCTTTTAAAACTGCTGTCTAAAGTTTTGACAATCAAGGACATCACATTACAAATGTTCAGTGTCTTACCTGGTAGTTATCATGATGACTCGTACGTGATCCAGGAAGATGGAGTGGCTGAACTCAAACTCCACACGGAAAGTTACCTGGACAGTAAGAGAGGAGGTGCATGCTTGTCCTTTCAAATCTAATCTGCAGGATAAAAACATTTAATTGTCTCCTTTCCCAGGTTGATGTTCTTAATGAGAACATTTTAAGAGTCAGAACACTTAAAATGTTCGCTCCATCACATCATCATGTAAAGCTTCTTGTTTTCCTGTTTTTTATTTTCCTCGGCATCTCGGGCTGAACGTTTTCCCCCCAGCTACATCTCCCCTCATCCAGCAGCCAGAGCCTTTTAAAGAGGAAGCCGGAAATGAGCTCCACCACAGTCTGGACTTTATTCAGACAGCTGCCCTGAGGCTTTTCACAGCAAGGGCTGGGGATCACAATCACGTTTGCAGGGACACTCATTAAAAGGTAATGAAGGATTTTAGTCAGTGGCTATCATTGGCAGCAGATTCCTGCTCCATATAACCACTGTTATTAGTCTGGCTGTAGAACAGCGATATGATGGGCTAATAACTTGTCTATCTGTGATGTTAAAACCTGTACACATATTCAGAAAGAAGCTCCATCACACAAAACCTGCCTGGGATGAGGGCCGTTTGAACAGGGCAAACTCATAACCAGGACTACTTTGTTCAGTGCTGTAATCTTTCCTGACAGAGTGTCAGTAGCTGGGTTTGAGGTTGATGCTTGGTTTTATCCTGAAAATCATCATTTGAATGAAAATGGCCGTGCCCTACCTGGGAAAGCGACTTTATGAACGGAGCGCTGATGTTGCAGCTTCTCTGGGTGGCCAGTCTGTCCTCAGAGGAGCACTCAATCTGGATATCTGATTGGTCCTGAGGGAAGAGAAGGCACAGCATAAATCCACCATGGACTGACTTTTAGGGCTGAAAACAGAAAGTTTGAGTACCTTCACTAAGAGGCTGGAGAAGATCAGGTTGTAGGAGGTGGAGATGTGGATGGCAGCTCCATATGCATTCTCTCCTTGGTTCTCTAGTCGAGCAAACACCACCATCCTCCTTCGCCCAGACTCCACAACAAATGGCTGTTCCTCAGGCACACCCTGGTGGCTGCAGAGGGAGCTGGCAGCCCGTTTGCTCGAACTGCAGAACTGCCTTCAGGTGAAATGCAGAAATTATTACCAGTCTCTTAATAATTAATTCTGATACATGTGAGGGTTTAGTTTAGTAAAGACCAGGTTACTCACTGAACGTTCATGAGGTCAGTGTGACTGTGGAGGGTGAGGTCAGGAACGCAGGTGTCTTCCTGTTCACATCCATTCCAGAAGTGAAGCTATGGCAAGAAAAGATTATTATCACATTTCTCTCCATACACCTGTACTGTGTGAGGGCTCGGTCCACATTGTTGGCAGTTGTAGTTTACTTTGGACACCACCAGGGCTTCCCTGTGGCACAAACTGGACAGAATTTCTCGGCACAGTCAAAAAATGGAAGCTGTAAGCCTCAGTGGTTTCAAAATCACAGCTTTTGCACTTTGAGGAATGGTGGAGGATGGGCAGAAATTGAACTCATCCCTTGGGGGTAGCAAGTATCGAAGGGTCTTGTTCACGAGTGAGGGAAGATTGAAGTAGGGAATGGCAGAAGAATTGGTGTAGTGTCTGCAGTCGTGATGATGTTGTTCTTACCCTCATTTATGGTGAGCTGGTGGTGGTGACTGAACAAATAACAGACAAACAGGAGCTGCTCCTCCTCTACAACAAGGAGCCAGGCTTAGCTGGTTCTGGTATAAGGGCAAGATTCCTCCTAGGTGAGGTATTTTGGTATTCTGACCTTGAAGAAGACCCCAGACAACTAGAACTTCCAAAACTAACTTATTAATCCTTTATCTGATTACATAAAAGTCACAGACCATCTAACAAACTGATATCCCCATTCCATCTGTACCTTCTCCTCAGCTTATCCAAAGTTTCTTTATGGTGTCAGCTAGCTGAACAGGATTCCGGGCGTTCCTGGCAACTTTTTCTATTTCCTCCTGGGGAATTCTGAGGCTCCTCCAGACCAGATGAAATATATAATCTCTCCAGCAAGTTTGGGTCTACCCCAAGGTCTCCTTCCAGTTTGTTGTGTCCACGAAACCTTCAAAGGAGGTACCCAGGAAAGCTGTCCAAACTACCTCAGCTGGCTCCTTTTGACACAAAGGAGAAGCAACTTTGAACTCCTCACCCTTCAGAGAAAACTTAGTTCAACTTCTGGTATCCATGACCTCATTCTTTGGGTCGTTACCCTGAAATCACAACCACGGGTGAGGTTTAAAACTCCACTTAGTTGCTGCGCTCAGTTTTTTGCCTTTTTCACTGTAAATACCAGATCCTTATTTTTACACACACATATTATATATATATATATATATATATATATATTAGGGGTGGGACTCGATTAAAAAAATTATTCGAATTAATTACAAGCTTTGTAATTAATTAATCGAAATTAATCGCATTTTAATCGCATTTCAATATTTGACATGAGAAATATTAATTTAAGTTTAGTTGATGAATGAATCAATATACATAAGCTTAAACTTCAAAATTTTGTTTATTTTCCCACCAGTCTACTACACAGACCAATGAAGGGTGGAAGTGCTCCTGTGATAAGCAAACACCTGAAATTAAAGTTAAGCATCACAACTGGATAGTTTTATTCAACATTAATGTCTCACTTGTTATAGTTATAAATTAATCATTCTCTCAGCTGTATTCCTTGATGTTGAAATGTGTTCTGCTTGTTTTAACAGCTTATTTTGAATTAAAGACTTAAAATTAAACCACAAAAAGGAGAAAAAGTTCGTTCTCCGTTTAACAGCTGCTTTTACACAGCTGTGCTTCGCACTCACGGTTGCTAGGCGACATGAGCTACGCAGAGGTGACGGCAGCTGATATGAAGGCTAGCTGCTCACTTCCGGCCTTTGTGGTGTTCGTGGGCTGCGAAAGACGTGGGCCGGGTCCTTCGCAGGATGCGGCCCCTAATTTGGACATTGTGCATCGATATAATCTGTATGCCGGGAACTCGCGCACTGAGAAACGTTCCACGGTGCAAAGTGCGATTAAAATGCGTTAAAATTTTTAACGCGTTAATTTCCCCATAATTAATTAATCGAAATTGACGCGTTAAAGTCCCACCCCTAATATATATATATATATATATATATATATATATATATATATATATATATATATATATATATATATAGACACACACACACACACAGTGGCTTGCAAAAGTATTCACACCCCTTGAACTTTTCCATATTTTGTCACATTACAACCACAAACATAAATATATTTCACTGGAATTTAATGTGAAAGACCAACACAAAGTGGTTACAATTGTGAAGTGGAAAGAAAATTATACATGATCCAAAACATTTCTTACAAATAAAAAACTGAACAGTGTGGTGTGCAAAAGTATTGAGCCCCCCTGAGTCAATACTTTGTGGAACCACCTTTTGCTGCAGTTACAGCTGCAGGTCTTTTAGGGTTTGTCTCCACCAGCTTTGAACATCTAGTGACTGAAATTTTTGCCCATTCTTCTTTGTAAAACAGCTCGAGCTCAGTCAGATTAGATGGAGAGTGTTTGTGAACAGCAGTTTTCAGATCTTGCCACAAACTCTGGATTGGGTTTAGGTCTGGACTTTGACTGGGCCGTTCTAACACATGAATATGTTTGGTTTGAAACCGTTCCATTGTAGCCCTGCTTTATGTTTAGGGTCGTTGTCCTGCTGGAAGGTGAACCTCCGCCCCAGTCTCAAGTCTTTAGCAGACTCCAACAGGTTTTCTTCCTGTATTTGGCTCCATCCATCTTCCCATCAACTCTGACCAACTTCCCTGTCCCTGCTGAAGAGAAGCAGCCCCAGAGCATGATGCCGCTGCCACCACCATATGTGACAGTGGGGATGGTGTGTTCAGAGTGATGTGCAGTGTTAATTCTCTGCCACACATAGCGTTTTGCATTTTGGCCAAAAAGTTTAATTTTGGCCTCATGTGACCAAAGCACCTTGTTTCACATGTTTGCTGTGTCTCCAACATGGCTTCTGACAAACTGCAAACGGGACTTTTTATGGTTTTCTTTTAACAATGGCTTTCTTCTTCCACTCTTCCATAAGGACCACATTTGTGCAGTGCACGACTAATAGTTGTCCTGTGGACAGATTCCCCCACCTGAGCTGTGGATCTCTGCATTTGGTCCAGAGTCACCATGGGCCTCTTGGCTGCATCTCTGATCAGGGCTCTCCTTGTTCGGCCTGTAAGTTTAGGTGGACGGCCTTGTCTTGGTAGGTTTACAGTTGTGCCATTCTCTCCATTTCCAGATAATGGATTGAACAGCGCTCCGTGAGATGTTCAAAGCTTGGGAAATCTTTTTATAGCCTAAGCCTGCTTTAAACTTCTCTACAACCTTCTTCCTGACCTGTCTGCTGTGTTCTTTGGACTTCATGATGCTGTTTACTCCCCAATATTCTCTTAACCAACCTCTGAGGCCGTCACAGAGCAGCTGTATTTGTACTGAGGTTAGATTACACACAGGTGGACTCTTTTTAGTCATAAGCAGTCATCAGGCAACTTCTGAATGCAACTGGTTGCACTCAGAGAAAAGGGAGCTCAATACTTTTGCACGCCGCACTTTTCAGTTTTTTATTTGTAAAAAATGTTTTGAATCATGTATAATTTTCTTTCCACTTCACAATTGTAACCACTTTGTGTTGGTCTTTCACATTAAATTCCAGTGAAATATATTTATGTTTGTGGCTGTAATGGAAAAGCTCAAGGGGTGTGAATACTTTTGCAAGCCTCTGTGTGTGTGTGTGTGTCTATATATATATATATATATATATATATATATATTAGGGGTGGGACTTTAACGCGTCAATTTCGATTAATTAATTATGGGGAAATTAACGCGTTAAAAATTTTAACGCATTTTAATCGCACTTTGCACCGTGGAACGTTTCTCAGTGCGCGAGTTCCCGGCATACTGATTATATCGACGCACAATGTCCAAATTAGGGGCCGCATCCTGCGAAGGACCCGGCCCACGTCTTTCGCAGCCCACGAACACCACAAAGGCCGGAAGTGAGCAGCTAGCCTTCATATCAGCTGCCGTCACCTCTGCCTAGATCATGTCGCCTAGCAACCGTGAGTGTGAAGCACAGCTGTGTAAAAGCAGCTGTTAAACGGAGAACGAACTTTTTCTCCTTTTTGTGGTTTAATTTTAAGTCTTTAATTCAAAATAAGCTGTTAAAACAAGCATAACACATTTCAACATCAAGGAATACAGCTGAGAGAATGATTAATTTATAACTATAACAAGTGAGACATTAATGTTGAATAAAACTATCCAGTTACGATGCTTAACTTTAATTTCAGGAGTTTGCTTATCACAGGAGCACTTCCACCCTTCATTGGTCTGTGTAGTAGACTGGTGAGAAAATAAACAACATTTTGAAGTTTAAGCTTATGTATATTGATTCATTCATCAACTAAACTTAAATTAATATTTCTCATGTCAAATATTGAAATGCGATTAAAATGCGATTAATTTCGATTAATTAATTACAAAGCTTGTAATTAATTCGATTAATTTTTTTAATCGAGTCCCACCCCAATATTATATATATATATATACATATATATATATATATATTTATTTTATTTTTTTTCTATTTTGTATTTATAATTTCGGCACCTGGAGGATTAATCTTATCTTACAACATGAATTGATCAGTAAATTCAAAGCTTTCAGATTATCACCTTCCTATCAAGAAACTAAATCTTGGCAAAGCAGCCTCTTAAAATTGATGTGTGAAAGCCTAATCTGTTATGAGAAAGTATTTGACATATCTATGAATCTTTTGGTTATTTCTAACGCGGTGATTTTCCTTTTGCTAAAACTTTTTTTTTTTTAATTACTGATTTTTGGCCCTTTGCAGCTTTATTTGACACACAGTAAATGGCAACTAGGTGAGGACTTGAACCTGCACCATCAGCACTGCCACACGGCATATGTGGTCGCTGGTTCAACCACTGAGCCACCCTGGCGCCCGGCTAAAACTTTTTTGATGGGCACAAAAAAACGTGAGTGCTTGAAGCTCAACAACAAAGTCTCACCTCAGTTTTTTGGGTGCTCAGCCAATCCGGGTCCAGCACCGGCCCCTCATCTGGGTTCTGCAATCCTGTCTCCAGGACAACGACAATGGGACGCCCATAATCTGTCGTCTCCTGTTTGTTGTGATTATATTTTTGTGTTTTAGCACTCGCACACAATGGGAATCATTTAACTTTGTGACTGTATTTAAGCTGGGTTGTTTCGGACCTGGACAGAGAAGCCGAGTCGTTGACATTTCTGACCTCCAGTTTGCAGAAACAAACTTCTGGGCTGCTGTCGATCCAATTCATCTAGGACTGCGCGGGGAGGGAAACGCCTCTCATCCAACAGCAGACTGTACCAAACCGCTGAGTGATGAGGAAGAGGAGGAGAAGATGGAAAAAGTGAGCTTAAAAAGGTTTATATGTGGCACAATGAGACTGTAAATAAAAAGAGAGCAGACTTTTACAGGTCCTTTAGAGCAGAGGTCCCCAACCCCCGGGCCGTGGACCGGTACCGGGCCGTGGGACATTTGGTACCGGGCCGCACATAAAGAATAAATAACTTAAATTATTTCCGTTTTACTTATTATCTGCGCCTAAACTATATTTTATTTTGAAAAATGGGCGGATTCGCTCCGTTACTTCCCTCCATGACTTCCTCTTGACGTGTCAAGACGTTTCTGCTCACATGATACGTCACCGCTAAAATTAAACCCAGAAGCTTCAGGCCTGTCTAACGAAATCGGTTGGTTGACCTACATAACGCTTCTTTAAATTTTTGAGTGCTCAACAAGAGTAGAAAAGCGCTATGTAAGAACTAGTCCATTTACCATTTTTATTTATCAACACCGGGGATAGCAGTGAGGTAGACCCAGCCATCAAACTGACTCTCCAGCGCTTGACACCGCGGCTCTGCAGCCACGCTCCATGTGAAATCGGCCGAACCCAGTCAAACCAGAAGCCAGCAAAAATGAGTATCACAGAAACAAGCTCAGGGGGCTTACACTGATTCAGTGTTATGGTGAGTTGTATTTTTCATGCGCTTTATACAGTAAAAATCACCTAAGTCGAAGTCGCACAAATCGGGTTTTCGCTCTAGTTGGATGGCATCTGCAGGTCCTGATTTTTCCTAACATTAATTCCAATAAAATCATCACATAAATCCGTCGGATATTCACCTACCTCGAATGAAAAATCTGGTCCCATTGTAATAAATTTCCAGTTAAATGTGATCGCATAAACTGGATGAGTTTAGCGCTAAAACCCTCCTCAGCTCCTGTCCGCCCACTTCCATGCATCGGCTCGTTCATGCACAACTACACACACACTAACAACGCCTGGAAATTGTTTTAGTGTTTATATCAGTTCATTTCACCGGGGACAATCGTGGCAAGTGTAAGCTACAAACTTGCACTTACGAGTAAAATTTCAGATTATAAAATTTGCAGAAGCAAATTCATAGATGAAGCAGAAGCCATTGCAGCGAAATTCGATAATAGACCCCAAACTGGGCCATTTGAATCCGACTGAGGTGATTTCTACTGTATTTGTTTTTGCGGTGTATCTTATTTTGAAGGCATGTTTTACCATGGCTCTAACAGCTGACCAGGGAGCGCTGTGGGCAGAGAGCCTGTTATTCATGTTGAGGCGGGATATTACGAGAACGCTGCTGATAGAGTTGCATACGAATACAAAGTGGATTCCCGTTTTTTATTATTATACGTAGAAAATATCACACTTGGTTATGGTCGTATCATTTATTTTGACGTATTTATTCACCACACCTTAAAAGCCGGTCCGTGGAAATATTTTCTAACACTAAACCGGTCCGCGGCTCAAAAAAGGTTGGGGACCACTGCTTTAGAGGAAGTGAGGTGATGTTTTGTGGTCATTAGTCCAAACGGTCAAGTTATGATTCCACATAAGTTTTAAGATAATTTTTAGGACTAACTCAGTAACGAGTCCAATTATTGTGTGAATGTCTGTGTAGATTCTCAGTTATCCAGGTCATAGTAGTCTCTGGAGCTTGAAAAAGGCGACTGGACTTCTTTTTGTTTCTTGAAGACGTTTCACCTCTCATCCGAAAGGCTTCTTCAGTTCTCAACCAAATGGTGGAGAGACCCAGGTATTTAAACCCCTGTGGGCGTAGTCCCCTGGAGGTGGTTATGACCCTCTATTGATCATGTGCTTGAACACATGTGCCCAGGTGTGAAGGGGGCGTGGGTCATATTTAATCAGTGGTTTCAGTTGAAACCAACTTAGGACTCCGCTCCATTGTTTCCTGTGGCCTATTGAGGTCACTGGAACAAAGGTGTGAATGGGGGTTGAGACGTCTGGGAAGGGAGCTCAGGACAGCACTGTAAGCGGGGGAAAGTTGGTGACGTAATCCACCTCCTCTGTTCAATGATGGTTGTTCACAGTGGACATAGATGGCTTCTTTCACTCCTCTTTCAAACCATCTGTTTTCCCTGTCCAAAATGTGGACATTGGCATCCTCAAAAGAGTGCCCTTTTTTTTCCTTCAGATGCAGCCATCCCATTGTAGCCAACCTTTACATGGAGGAAGTGGAATGTAAAGCTCTTGGTTCTTTCAAAGGGACGGCACCTAGCCACTGGTACAGATATGTAGATGACACCTGGGTCAAAATCAAAACCCGAGAAGTAGAAGCCTTCACTCGTCACATTAACTCAGTGGATAAATACATACGTTTTACCAGGGAGGACACCAGAGATAACAAGTTACCATTCCTGGACTGTGCGGTGCTTATCGAGGAAGATGGAAGCCTCAACATTGAAGTTTACCGGAAGCCCACACACACAGACCAGTATCTCCTCTTTGACTCCCACCACCCTCTGGAACACAAACTTGGGGTGATCAGGACCCTACAACACCGTGCGGAAAGTGTTCCCTCTAAGGCAGAAGGGAAGCATAAGGAACACACACACATTAAGAAAGCCCTCAAAACATGCGGTTACCCCAACTGGGCCTTCATCAAATCAGCTAAGATGCACAGGAATGAAGGCCAAACACAAACTACAGAGAATGGGAAGGACAAGAGGAACAACATTGTCATCCCATATGTGTCAGGCTTGTCAGAGAAACTCAGAAGAATTTTCTCCAAGCATGACATCTCAGTATACTTCAAACCAAGTCACACCCTAAGACAAAACTGGTTCATCCCAAGGACAAACCCGCCAAACACAAGATCAGCGATGTAGTGTATGCTGTTCAGTGCAGTGAAGAATGCTCGGACCTCTACATTGGTGAAACCAAACAGCCTCTTCACAAACGAATGGCACAACATAGAAGAGCCACCTCGACAGGACAAGATTCAGCAGTACATCTGCATCTGAAGGAAAAAGGGCACTCTTTTGAGGATGCCAATGTCCACATTTTGGACAGGGAAAACAGATGGTTTGAAAGAGGAGTGAAAGAAGCCATCTATGTCCACTGTGAACAACCATCATTGAACAGAGGAGGTGGATTACGTCACCAACTTTCCCCCGCTTACAGTGCTGTCCTGAGCTCCCTTCCCAGACGTCTCAACCCCCATTCACACCTTTGTTCCAGTGACCTCAATAGGCCACAGGAAACAATGGAGCGGAGTCCTAAATTGGTTTCAACTGAAACCACTGATTAAATATGACCCACGCCCCCTTCACACCTGGGCACATGTGTTCAAGCACATGATCAATAGAGGGTCATAACCACCTCCAGGGGACTACGCCCACAGGGGTTTAAATACCTGGGTCTCTCCACCATTTGGTTGAGAACTGAAGAAGCCTTTCGGATGAGAGGTGAAACGTCTTCAGGAAACAAAAAGAAGTCCAGTCGCCTTTTTCAAGCTCCAGAGACTATTGTGTGAATGTGCACAAGAGGATTTAACAACATAATCAAGCACCAACTTTGCATCCAGCTTATTGTAAAGACTGAATTTTACAGCATAGTGTTCCATTCAGCTCAGTTTTACGTATTCAATTCAATTCAATTCAATTTTATTTATATAGCGCCAAATCACAACAAACTGTCGCCTCAAGGCGCTTTGTATTGTGGGTAAAGACCCTACAATAATACAGAGAAAACCCAACAGTCAAAAACGACCCCCTATGAGCAGCACTTGGCGACAGTGGAAAGGAAAAACTCCCTTTTAACAGGAAGAAACCTCCAGCAGAACCAGGCTCAGGGAGGGGCAGTCATCTGCCGCGACCGGTTGGGCTGAGGGGAGAGAAAGACATGCTGTGGAAGAGAGCCAGAGATTAATATCAATTAATGATTAAATGCAGAGTGGAGTATAAACAAAGTAAATAAAGTGAATGAAAAGAAACAGTGCATTATGTGAACCCCCCCAGCAGCCTAGGCCTATAGCAGCATAACTAAGGGATGGTTCAGGGTCACCTGATCCAGCCCTAACTATAAGCTTTATCATAAAGGAAAGTTTTAAGCCTAATCTTAAAAATAGAGAGGGTGTCTGTCTCCTGAATCCAAGCTGGGAGCTGGTTCCACAGAAGAGGCGCCTGAAAGCTGAAGGCTCTGCCTCCCATTCTACTCTTAAGTATCCTAGGAACCACAAGTAAGCCAGCAGTCTGAGAGCGAAGTGCTCTGTTGGGGTGATATGGTACTATGAGGTCTTTGAGATAAGATGGTGCCTGATTATTCAAGACCTTGTAGGTGAGGAGAAGGATTTTAAATTCTATTCTAGATTTAACAGGGAGCCAATGAAGAGAAGCCAATATGGGAGAAATCTGCTCTCTCTTTCTAGTCCCTGTCAGTACTCTAGCTGCAGCATTTTGGATCAGCTGAAGGCTTTTCAGGGAGCTTTTAGGACAGCCTGATAATAATGAATTACAATAATCCAGCCTAGAAGTAATAAATGCATGAATTAGCTTTTCAGCATCACTCTGAGAAAGGATGTTTCTAATTTTAGAAATATTGCGCAAATGCAAAAAAGCGGTCCTGCATATTTGTTTAATATGTGCATTGAAGGACATATCCTGGTCAAAATTGACTCCAAGATTTCTCACAGTGTTACTGGAGGCCAAAGTAATGCCATCCAGAGTAAGTATCTGGTTAGACACCATGTTTCTAAGATTTGTGGGGCCGAGAACAAGAATTTCAGTTTTATCTGAATTTAGAAGCAATTCACCAGTGTATTTCACCAGTTAACAAGAACAGTTGTCCCAAGTTGCTTTATGTTTAAACTGTAGGTAAAGAACCTAAAATTTTAGAGTGAAAATCACAACAAGCAGATAATTTCCTATGATCAGCACTTATTAACAGCGGAGCGGAAAAACGTCCTTTAACAGGAACAAACCTCTAGCAGAACCAGGCTCAGGGAGAGACTAACGACAGAAGGAGAGCACAGAGAGACCACGAACAACAAAAATAGTGGTATATAAACTAGTGTTGTAGTACTCGAGATCGGTCTTGGTCTCGAGACCGCTTTTTGATGGTCTCGGTCTTGTCATGGACTCGGACCTTGCGGACTCGGGATTTTATTTCAAGACCAGTCAAGACCACAGCTATGGAAATATCACTAAATTCCCAGAATATTGTCCAATTTATTTGTTAACACCTTTGCTTTTATTGGATGCAAATCGTACTGATTCAAATCCAACAAAGATTGTGCTTTTCTGCCTCTCAAAGGAGCACCTCGCAGACTCCGCCCCGGCTAGGTCGCTGCTTACGCCTGTATCATTTCACCGCAGTTTGCGATCTACCACAGAGCACGGACAGTTTCATTCACAATGTGTACGTTTGATCTCACTATGGTCATGCGTGTGCTGCATAAATTGAAATAACAACCGGCATCAACACGAAGAGAAGTAAGAGGGAAAATGAAGATCAAAGGAAAATTTCAACAAAAAATCCCAGCATGAAAGGTAAATACCAACCTTCATGTATTTGATACACAAACTAAAAATTTAATGCAAGTTTTAGGGCTGCAACGATTCTTGGAGTAACGCAATTTAATTATTATTAAAAATCCTCGACACAAATTTGTTGCTTTGATGTTTCGTTTCAACTCTGCAGCTCAGCGTTTCCTCCACATTAGTTCTCCATCGCTGTAACAGATTTCCGTCATTTGGAAAAAACAAAAAAACCCAAAAACAACCCTTTAACACGAGTGGATCGCTGAGATGCTTCTCCACGCCCCCACTTCTCTGTGCTGTGAGTGCGCATGTTTGAATGTGCGCGCGTGTTGTGCAGAGGATGTCAGCTGTTATTTTTTCTGTATGTCAGCTGTAGCCACCAGAACAGACCTATAACCACAGTGTACTGGGGAAAGGGGGGCTGCCATTAGCACTAGCAATCGTTCCGTGCCCCCCCTTTCAGTACAGAGGGGATCTGTCAAAATGTTTTTATCAACCACCTGATCAGCAACATGAAGAACAGAGAACTTTGTAGCTGCTCCATCCACCCTGTTTGTTTCAAACAGAGAAACATCTGCAGTACGGAAGTTAAAATATGCTGATGAACTGTTAAAATGAAAAATAATTTCTTATCCAATTACTTGATTAATTGACGGAGTAATCAATTGAATACTTGATTACTAAAATAACTGATAGTTGCAGCCCTACTTGTATTCAGAAAGCCATAGTCAAACATTAGTTTTCAGCACCAGTAGAGCTGTGAGAGGACTTCAAGAATAAAACAACTACAGCTCCCAGCAAGATGATGTCACTTCCTATTGTTGCATTAAAAACGTGATAGTTTATGCTCACAATATGGTGGCTGATATTCAAATGTAGGAAATGCTTTTAGCAGCTGAGGAATCTGGATTATGTTTTTGTTGTGTATTTTTTTATGTGATTTCTGCAAACACAGTGGAAGGAAACGGCACTCTGGGACACATTAAATGCTTGATATATAAATGTAACTTTTCTGGATTATATGCAAAAATTATCATTCTATTGATCTAATAAGGCCTGATTTAGAGTTCTGCATTGATCCTTTCAGTGACGTGCAGTCAGGGGAGGCAGGTGAGGCACGGCCTCACCTGTCATCGTGGAAATATAAAATTAAAAAATAAATTAAATGGTTATATTCATTCAGTGATTTGTATTTTAAAGTTCTTTTCCATTTAACTACACCATTTTTAGATTAGTTTTTTCAAATCGCTGAATTTTTGCATTTGCCGGTCAAATACTAAGAGACGAACGGTGAGGCACCAGCCCGGCGAGCCGCACCACGGATTGCGCAATCCGTGGTGCGGCTCAGTATAGTCATTGCCAATGACTACTAACTGTGCTGGCATGCTATGCAGTGAGACCGGATTACTTTCCCTTTGCATGTGGCTATTAAAATGTTCTAACACTTTTACTATATGAACTAAATTTCTATATTTTAGCTGGTGTATATAATGCACAGTTTTTTTTTTGTTTTTTTCATTAACAACTGTATGTGTGTGTAATGCATTCTTGTGTTGAGCGATCATGAAACTGCTGCGAAGAGACACTAGGTGAGGCACGCAGTTCTCGTGCCTCATGGTAGGGGGCGCTGGTGATCCCAGGGACTCTACGACTCCTCGGCGGCAAGCTACCATAAACAGTTAGCAAGGCCAGTTAGTTTTTCCTGTTGCTTGGCCTTATGTTCAACATGGAAGATTACATAACTCAACTGAAAGAATTTTCTAAACTGGACTTTCAATCGAAGCAGAAGATAATAATTAAAGGAAGACCAACACCGGAGCTAAAAGGTTTGCTTCAGACTATGTTAATGTTAAACAAAAAAACTGTTGCCAATCAAATGGTGAATAAGCTATATGTTTGTAAATCTGATGTGATGACGTCAGTGCCTCACCAGTCACGACCCTCACCGCACGTCACTGGATCCTTTGTGTATAACTGAAAATCCTCTCTGAACCAAACCTGACATGCAGCTCGAGAAATGTAACTACACGTCCAAAAAAACTGATTACTGCTTTCCAGTTTCATCTTAGGCCCCATTACTCAATTAACAAGTGGGAGTGGCATTTAGCAGTTAGCATTAGCTTACTAATTAGCATTAGCATTAGCGCTGGGGTGAGAAATATTTCTTGCTAGAACCCTGAAGTTACCATGGCCACCACCAATGGTAACGGCAGAGAAGTAAGTTTCTCCGCCATTAGTACATTGAGCTAGTGGTGGGCAGATCGGTCCTAATATCGATAATATGGATGCCAACATTGGTATTGGTATTGATGAATATCAGTGTAATGAGATCGATACTTTGGCTTCAGTTTCTCTCCTGTATGCAGTGCTGCGGTTTCATCAATGATGCGAGCTGACTGTCTAAGTGTGGCTCCTGTCACAGCACAGAGCAGGCACACTTTGCTCCTCCCCTCCCCACAGTGTTTTGTTATACTGTCATGTGATGCATAACATATTTTATTTGAGAAAAAAAAGGATTTTGCTATAAATCATTTAAAGCAAATTTAAATTTAAATTTGTAGAAAATTACTGAATGAACGGACATTTTTTATGAATTTTTTTTTTATAATACTTTCTGAATGATCTACCTGGAAAAAAGTTTGCATTTGTTCTTGAGTGATGCTTTTGTACACTTAATTTATGAAAAAAAAAAATTCCAGACATCAATGTATGGGGAAAACTGTTTTGTTAATGTTCTATTGTTTCAGAACAATAACTTTTATTTTGCTAAAGTATTTTCTACTTACATATAAACTTTGCCCAATTCTATCCTTGGTTTTAACTAATTAATGATCCAAAGGAAAAAAATCTTAAACCAGTTAAACTTCATGGAAATTCTTCATAATTATTAAAAAGTATTGGTATCAGTATCGGTGATAATGGCCCCGTGTTTACTTGGCATAGGATCGATACCAAATCTTGAAGTATTGCACACAACTACATTGAGTAGCATACACGAGGAGTGACTGACAGTGCTAAGACCCTCCTCCTGGCTCTGATTGGTTTTTGACTGGGAGCGGTTCAGGGAGGAGGTGGAGGAGCTCCATTTTCTTCGCAGATTGGTCTCATACTGTCGTGACATGGTGACAGTTTTAACAAATATGTAAAAACCAGATTTTTTATAAAAGTTACATCCTGCAGCTCTAATCTGTATGAGATTAAAGGCTTTAGTTCTTACTGTCGATGAGTGTTTGCCATTTTTTCAGTTTTACACATTTAGCTATGTGGTTTTGAAAAAGCTCCCATTTTTACAAAGATTGTTGGTTTAAAAACAACATAACTTTATGCATTGTTTATGAAAGGCAGAGAAAAGTTAAGACTATTGTGATGAACTATGAATAATTGTTTTACATTCTGTGATAAATGATGGAAGTCACCCAGGAGTATTAAATAAAGATGGTTATATTTATTTGAGCTGTGAGTGTTTAATATCAGGACAATTTTATGGGAATGCGGATCTTTCAGATCAATTTGAGAAGTGATTTTGATCATGTTTCACATTTTATTGTGTCATGTAGTGTCAGGCACTGGTCTTGGTCTTGTCTCGGTCTCGCCCCCCCTCGGTCTTGGTCTCGACTGGTCTTGGTCCCTAAAAGTCTTGGTCTTGTCTCGGTTTTGGGTTAGGTGGTCTTGACTACAACACTAATATAAACACACAGGGAGGGATGAGAGGGCAGTGAAGAACTGTTCAGTGCATCATGGGAACCCCTAAGCAGCTTAAAGGCCTTTACACACCAGATGTGTAAAATATGTACAAATGTTTTGTGCATTAGAAATGTTTTTTGGACTCAGCTATTCTTAAGGCAGCCATTCACAGTGACTGTGTCATTTCACAGGATGAATTTGCAGCATTTGTTTTTTCAGATCAAGTTCAATTTTTCTGACTTTCATAAGCAAATTAACTGATCTGACCAATCAGAGCACTGCATTTAGCAACATGTGAGCTCATGGCTCAAATATACTAAATATATAGTGATATGAGAACAGTAAAATAATACAATTTCTACACGCTGCGCTGGGTCAATCGTCTCTGAAATAATTTCTCCGCCTCCTCAGATGTGATCCCAACTCTGCCAACAAGAGCTTAAACTGCCCCACTGACATCCTGAAATATGCGTGAAAGCAGCCGTGATGCAGCTTTATGGAATTATATTTAGGTCAAAAGTCACGCACAAGAAAAAACAATCTGCCAAATTAATTTACTCAGGAATTGCTCAGTTGGGGTGATATGGTACTATGAGGTCTTTGAGATAAGATGGTGCCTGATTATTCAAGACCTTGTATGTGAGGAGAAGGATTTTAAATTCTATTCTAGATTTAACAGGGAGCCAATGAAGAGAAGCCAATATGGGAGAAATCTGCTCTCTCTTTCTAGTCCCTGTCAGTACTCTAGCTGCAGCATTTTGGATCAGCTGAAGGCTTTTCAGGGAGCTTTTAGGACAGCCTGATAATAATGAATTACAACAGTACAGCCTAGAAATGCGACACTGCTGTTGTGGGACTAATCTCTCACAATGAGGAGACAGCCTACAGGAGAGAGGTCTCCCGCCTGGAGAACTGGTGCCAGGAGAACCACCTCCTGCTCAACGTCAGCAAAACGAAGGAACTGATCGTGGACTTCAGCAGGAAGCAGCAGAGGGACTACCATCCACTTGTCATCAGTGGTGCTGAGGTGGAAAGAGTGGACACTTTCAAATACCTGGGAGTGACCATCTCACAGGACCTGTCCTGGACTCATCACATAAACATCACTGTGAAGAAGGCCAGACAGCGTCTCTACCTCCTCAGGCGGCTGAGAGACTTCAAGCTCCCACTCAAGGTGCTCAGGAACTTTTACACCTGCACCATCGAGAGCATCATGCGTGGGAGCATCACCACCTGGATGGGAAACTGCACCAAGCAGGACTTCATGGCCCTAAAAAGGGTGGTTCGTTCAGCTGAACGGACCATCAGAACCACCCTCCCCAACCTGCAGGACATTTACACCAAGCAGTGCAGGCTGAGGGCCATGAAGATCCTAAAACAGCCCAGCCACCCCGGACACTCTCTCTTCTCCCTGCTCCCATCAGGCCGGCGTTACCGCTGCCTGAGGGCTAAGACTGAAAGGTTGAAGAAGAGTTTTTACCCACAAGCCATCCGTCTGCTCAACTCTGAGCCCTAACTGGACCATTATTGCACAGTGTAAATATTATAATTTATAAAAGTGTGCATAGTGTATAGTATATAGAGTATAGTGTATAGTGTGAATTACTTTTTTTATTTTTATTCTTCTTATTTATATGTGTGTGTATATATGGTTGCAGGTACAAAATACATTTCACTGTGCATTGTACTGTGTATAACTGTGCATGTGACAAATAAACACTATCTTAATCTTAATCTTAATCTTAAATGCATGGATTAGCTTTTCAGCATCACTCTGAGAAAGAATGTTTTTAATTTTAAAAATATTGCACATTTGCAAAAAAGCAGTTCTACATATTTGTTTAATATGTGCATTGAAGGACATATCCTGGTCAAAAATGACTCCAAGATTTCTCACAGTGTTATTGGAGGCCAAAGTAATGCCATCCAGAGTAAGTAACTAGATCCAAAAAACCACCAGTTAGCTGCCTCTCTCTGATCCTAGTTCTAGAGGTTTCTTCCTCCTCTCCCTATCACCAAATGCTGCTCATAGAGAATCATCTGATTGCTGGGTTTTTTTTTTCTAATATTGTCTTCATCTTACAATAACAAGCTCCTTGAGGAGGCTGTTGTGAATTGGTCACATAAATAAAATGAAATTGAAATTTGTGATGAACTAGTGAACACTGGTTTTTAATCAGTGTCATATGAAACTTCATGTCACAGCTGGTCAGCTAGTTATACCTTCTGTGCAGAGGTGCTTTTGTCTGGAACAGGTTCTTCATTAAGCCCATCCATGTTAAACAGATTAATGTTGTTCATTAAGTTACTTCTGAAATTGTAATTCAGATGTGATCATCTTACTGCCCTTGTACTTTTTCAATAAGTTTCAGTGCTGTGATTTATGTTTCTGTGGCAGGAACTCTAACTCTCCTTTAAGGCTAAGATAAAGCAGATCCTTATAAATACAGAAATGTACAATCCTAGTTATGCAGGTGTTTGTCAGTTCTTTATCTGAATCTTCATTAGCTTCCACAAAGACATTATAAGTCCTTTTTAGGTTGCAGCCAATGTGCATGTGTGTGTTCTTCATCATAATGTACAGCAAATCGTTGAGTACATAGTACCTTTGGGAAAGCGCCTGTATTTTAAACTCTGCTTCACTGATAATGGGTGAACTTACACTTTTAGTATGGAACTGTAGCGGCCTGAATGCACCTCATAAGCAAAGGAGCACTCTGAATCTATTGAGAAGTAAAAAAGTTGACATTGCATTGCTAAAGGAGACACATTTACTATCAGTTGATGCTGGCCGTCTGGCAGATAAATTCTATCACACAATAGCATTCTCCGCAGCTACTACAAAAACAACGGTGTGGCTATTGTAGCTAGATGGAATCTTCCTCTGAGAGTTCTGTCGTCTTGGACAGATGATGCTGGCAGGATTGTCATCTCCAGAACCGAATTGAATACTAGAAGAATTGCTCTAATATCTGCATATGCCCCAAATGTTTTTGATCCTACATTTTATAATACCTTAACAACTAAAATGCTTGAATTAAGTCACTACTCTTTCATTGTTGGTGCAGATTTTAATGCTGTGTGGGACCCAGCAGTTGATAGATCAAATGTGGCGTCCTCAGGTGATCAGGGCCAGGCTACGCATGCTCTTAAGACTTGGGCCACAAACTTGGGACTTCTAGACATATGGCGAACAATTAGCCCCTCCTCCAAAGACTTTACCTTTTTTTCAGGCAGGCACAAATCATTTTCTTTTATTGATTTTCTTTTTGCCTCCCCCCAGCTTTTTCACTCCATTGACAGAGCAGTCTTACTCCCAATCGCCCTATCAGATCACAAGGGGGTTTTTTGCTCCACCACTCTGGGATGTCTGTCTAAACATGCAGCTAGGTGGCGCTTTAATGCATCTTTATTAAAAAAATAAAACCTATATTGCCCAATTTATTATGGAATTCAAAGAGTTTACAGACATCAATGCTTGCTCAGTGGACGATCCCAGAATCCTTTGGGAAGCAATAAAAGGTTTCATTAGGAACAATGCAATATTATTTTGCTCCAACACACGCAAAGCCAGGTCTGCTCGGCTGCAAGCCCTTGAGAATGAATTAAATAAATTGGATCCTGCTTTGCAATCCAACTACTCAGAACAATTGGCCTTAAAATGTGCAACAATTCGGAAAGAAATGAATGACATTCTAAAACAGAAATCAGAATTTCAAATCCACAGAACCAGGCAAAAATATTACTTTTATGGTGCTAGGCTGAGCCATTTATTAGACATGAAAATACGAACCTGTAACTACTTTTCAGATATACCTGCCATAAAATCTGAAGCTGGCAATATTAGTACCAATCCTTCTATGCTGACTTATATCAGTCAGAGGTTATTCCAAATAGAACATTTTGTGATAAATGGTTAAATCAGCTAGATTTGCCCCATCTCCCTAGATCTGATGCGGTCAATTTAGATAAACTGATTACATTAGGGGAATTAAAAATTGCAGTGCAGAAAATGCAGAGCGGAAAATTGCCAGGCATTGATGGGATCCCCCCAGAGCTCTATGTTTGTTTTTGGGAACAACTGGGCCCTTTCCTTCTTGAGATGATACTTTTCTCTGAGAAGGGTGAGTTTTCAAGAGATGTCAATACTGCTTTAATCTCCTTACTCCTGAAAAAGGATAAGGACCCAACAGAATGCTCTAGTTACCGTCCGCTTAGCCTACTGAATTCGGATTTGAAGATATTTGCAAAGCTTCTTGCTCTTCGCTTGGAGCCTTACATGCCTGTCTTAGTGAGTCCTGACCAAACAGGTTTCATAAAATCAAGACTAGCAGCAGATAACGTCAGACGTCTTCTTCATATAATAGATGCGGCATCAGACAGTAAGACCCCAATGTCATTACTCTCTCTTGATGCGATAAAAGCCTTCGACAGATTGGATGGTCATATCTTTGGTCTGTATTGGAGGCAATGGGCTGTGGTACCACTTTCCTAAGTATGATTAAAGTATTATACTCAAATCCCTCAGCGCGGGTACTAACTGGTCAGAAACTCTCTCCTTTATTTCCAATCTCCAGGTCCTCACGCCAAGGTTGCCCATTGAGCCCTGCACTTTTTGTCCTTTCTCTCAAACCATTAGCCCAAGCTATTCGCCAGTCCAACATGGTCTCACCTATATGTATTCGTGACACGCGACATCAGCTTTCATTATATGTGGATGATGTGCTTGTGTTCCTAGAGAATCCCACTCTATCAGTACCTCATCTTTTGTCCATATGTCAGGAATTTGGGCAGTTTTCAGGGTTTAAAATTAATTGGTCCAAATCTGCACTTTTATATCTCAATGACTCTGCTAAAGAATCAGCTGTCTCTGTGAACATTCCCATAGTTAAACGGTTCTTATATTTGGGAATTGAAGTTTTCCCCAACATAAACCAAATTGTTAAACATAACTACTCGGTTGCACTGGCCAATGTTTTGAATTATATGGACAAATGGGTGGGTCTTCCTATGTCCGTTCGAGCCCGCATCTCAACTATAAAAATGAATGTTTTGCCCAGGATTAATTTTGTCAGCTCAATGCTTCCCCTTCCACCTCCGTCTGATTTCCGGAGTAAACTTCAGTCTGCAGTTTCCAAATTTGTATGGAAGGGAAAGCGGCCACGTCTGAAAATGTCCATCTTACAGAGGAGGAGGGAAGATGGCGGTCTCTCTATTCCAAATTTTAAACTTTATTTTTGGTCTTTCGTATTAAGACTCTTGCTTTACTGGATCGATCCACGCACTCCTGTTTTCTGGCGATCTTTAGAGAGTAGCATGGTAGCTCCTTGGTCCCTTCAGGATATTTTATTTGTTGGTATATCTGACAAACAACGCCAGCTGCATTTTGGTCCTGTCATTTTTCATCTTATACGGACATGGAGAGCAGCTGAAACTCATTGTCATCTTTCCTGTAAATGGCATACTTTTTCCCCAATATTCTCTAATAGAGCACTATTAATAGGTGGAAGACCTATATCTGCCCCACATTGGGAACAGAGGGGTGTTCACTATCTTAAAGCTATTTTTTAATGAGATTGACTGCTCGCTTTCTCTGAGGTTAAGAATGCATTCAATCTGCCAGGCTCCTCCTTTTTCTTTTTCTTTTATCTGCAATTAAGATCAGCACTCAAAGCATATGGAGTCCCCTGGCGGGGCCCTTTACCCACTCATCCATTTTATAAATTACTTACAGTGCAGGCTAAAACCAAAGGTTTGGTGTCCAAGCTTTATCAGGTTTTGACCATCCCTGATCACCCCAGACTCCCAGTGGAGATGGTCTGGGGCCAAGATTGCCCAGAGTTGAACCAGAAAGCTAATTGGCAAGAGGTATGGTCTGATATTTTGCAGGTATCACGCAATCCAGACATCAACAAATTCATTACAATTTTATACACAGAACATATACCACCCCCGTCAAGCTTCACTATATGAAAATTATTAACAGCCCTTTATATACATTTTGTTCACTGAAGGCTCACGGCACATACCTTCATATGATATGGAGCTGCCCTCCTGTTAGTCGTTTTTGGGCTAATATGGCATCCAAATTATCAGAGGTGATTCAAGTAGGGATCCCTATAACAGTGAATGTTCTGATATTAAATGACCTCTCAACGCTTAATCTTCCCCAAACTAAAAAGCGTGCAGTATTTGCTGGCCTGACAGCCACTAAGAAAATGGTTGCGGTTTGTTGGAAGCCGCCTCATTCTCTTTCTGTGAAGTCTTGGGTTCTCTCCTTTTTGGATGTGGTGTATATGGAACTATCGACAGCTCATATCAATGGTGCCTCAGAGGAAACCGTGAATACCTGGTGTGCCATTGCAGAATTCGTGAGAAACATGTTATAAGTCTTGCCTCCAGCCTTCTCCACCTCAATCTCTTAAGCTGTTCAGTCCCTTTTGTTTTGTCTGTGTCTTTGGTCTTTGGTATACATGTATGCAGGTGTTACATGATGTGCATTGCCCACTTTTGTGGTTGCGCTTTTATGATTGTGGTCTTATTATTTTCCTTTTCTCTTTTTTTTTCCTTCTTTTTCTTTTTTTTTTTTTGATTGTTTGTAAACTTCATTGAACTGAAATAAAAAATTTGATCACAAAATAAAATAATTTACAGCAAATGTCTATGTCTGCATGCTGATGTGGCAGTGCAGTCAAACTATCCTTCACTTTTAAAGCATTTAGAAAAAACAAACAGAACTTTTATAATAGCAATGCATGCATACAGTGGGGTAATAACTTCTTTGTGTTTGATCTCCATTAATAATGTGGTGTGTTTCGTGCTGCCTTATTAGTTGTTGCATGCAGCAGCTTACAGTATAACTGCAGAACTCCTTCTCATCTGTTTAACAACTGAAGCTGGGATTTGATTTATGAGAGCACAGAGAGCTGAGGTAAGCTGCCTCACAGCTCATGTTAGAAACGCCACGTCCGCACTTACAGAAAACAAGTCAAGATGAAATCCGATCAAATCTTAAAGATTCAGTCTGTGGCTCTGATCTTCTATCTACTGAACCATGTTTGTGTGTGCATGTCTAATCCAGTCCAGATGTACAGGAGGTTGGGTGGGCAATAAGGAGCTCAAGGAGAGGAAGTGATAAAGGTCTGAGGTGATGGAGAGAGTAGCAGTGACACAGTTAAACGACAGCTGGCTGGTGTTAGCATGTTAGCAAGGTTTCCATGCAGCCAGCCCAAACATCTGGAACAAATTACACAGAGACACGACAACAGTACCAATCTTTGCGACCATGACAAGAATCCCTCCATACAGAAGGTCAGACAGCTGGTCCGTTCAGCTGGAAGACTGCACAGCTGTTGTAATAAGGAGAATTCAGCTTTCTCTTCTGCTCCTTTAAAATCGAAGCTGGGAATTGAATACTTTGCTCAAAGATGTGTGAAATTCACTTGCTAGGTTTAGACGGGAGTCCAGTCATACCATGACTGGCTCAGTGAAACAATTCCAGTATGATCTCATGCGGTAATGTCACAAAAACAGATTAGCTGATGTCACTGTGACCTTTTTTCCTTGGACACAAATCTGATTTTTTTTAGCGTCCGACTTCATTTCCAGAAAAGTGTGAATGCTGCCAAGTGTAAATAACAAAATTCTGCAAAACAGTCACGTCCATGGAAAACAAACTTACTTCTCCCCGCCTGCCAATCTCTATGATATACAACAACATTGTTATTACTGATAAGCCTAGCATGGCTTCACTCCTCAACCATTACTTTGTTAATTCAACTAAAGCTTTTGCTATTCCAGACCCAGTCACTGCCTTGTATGCTGTTTGGCCTTTCCCTTCCAGAAATATTGGTTTCTCCTTCAAGTCGCTCTCTATTTCAGAAGTGCTAGATGAACTCACTAAACTAGACCCAAACAAATCTGCTGGCTTTGACGGACTTGATCCCATGTTCTTAAAAGCATCTGTTCACATCATTGCTGCTCCCATCACAAGAATATTTAACCTGTCTCTACAGCTTTCCGTCTTTCCTTCTGACTGGAAATCAGCCATGATCTTTCCCCTCTTCAAAGGTGGCTCTGGCTCAGTCCTCAACTGCTATCGATCCATTTCCATTTTACCATGCCTATCCAAAGTCCTGGAGAGGCTGGTTTATAAACAGCCAAGCCACTACTTTGTTTCAAACAATATCCTGTCTGACCTTCAATATGGTTTTCGTGCTGGACATGGATGTATGACCGCCATCACAAAGGTCCTTGATGATATTATTACAGCATTAGACAGCAATAAGATACTCATAGCTGCCTTCATTGACCTTGCCAAAACCTTTGATTCAGTTGGCTTTCCAGATTACATTTCTTCTTCTGCAATAAAGCCTCCTTCACTCATGCTTCCAAGCATGCTCTTGTCAAGATGACAATACTCCCAATTCTATGGTGACATCATCTACAAAATGGCATCAAGCACCACTCTCAGAAAACTGGACACTCTTCATCACTCAGCCATCCGCTTTGCTACTAATGCACCTTTCCACACCCATCATTGTGACCTCTACAAACTGGTGGGCTGGCCCTCACTTCATACCTGGCGGCTCCATCACTGGTTTCACTTCATCTATAAGACAATCCTGGGCAAGACACCACCTTATCGGTCATCTCTTCTTCACATAGCCCATAATAACTATCGTCCAAGGTCAAGTGAATACATCAAGCTCGCCATTCCCAATACCTCTACTGGTTTTGGCTGCAACTCCTTTCGCTTTGCAGAAGCAAATGACTGGAACACTTTATAAAGCAACCTCAAACTTATAACTTTAACACCTCTTACTACTTTCAAGCTTAAACTTGAACAGATTATAGTTGATTGTTGCTCTTGCTGATCACCCTGGCTCACACTAATGTACATACCCAAATCCATTTTCTCCTACATATATTCATACATGCGTACACACACGTAAGTTTCTCCCCTTAATGCTAACTCACCTATTCTTCTTCTTACTCCTGCTTTTTATCCATCCATCCACTTCTGCTTATCCTGTTCAGGGTTGCGGGGGGCTGGAGCCTATCCCAGCTGACATAGGTCGAGAGGCAGGGTTCACCCTGTACAGGTCTACCAGCCTGTCACAGGGCCAGCACAGAAAGAAAGACAACCATCCACACTCACACCTATGGGCAATTTAGAGTGGCCAACTAACCTAACCCCAGTAAGTGCATGTCTTTGGACTGTGGGAGGAAACCAGAATAACCGGAGGAAACCCACACAGACACAGGGAGAACATGCAAACTCCACAGAGGGAGAGAGGCCCGGGCCAAGGTGGAATCGAATCCAGGCCGTCCAGATGGTATTCTAACTGTGACGCAGCAGTGCTAACCACCGCACCACCATGCTGCTTTTTATCCAGTTGTAATGATTTCCATGCTTGCTCCATGTTAATCTGGGCTTTTTTATTTTTGGCATGTTTATATGTTTATGTGTGTCTATGTGTGATGGACCGGATTCTATTGGGGCCTCTTGGCCAGGTCATGTTTGTAAATGAGAAGTGGTTCTCAAACATTTCACCTGCTAAAATAAAGGTTTAAAAATAAATAAATAAATAATAAAATAAAACAGAATGCAGCAATTTGTACATCATGAAAAAAGACCAAAGACAGAATATTAAATATTGATTTTGGAGCTGTGCTGGTAACAAGCCTGGAGGATGCAGTATCCATGACTCCCAAACAGAATCTCAGCTCCTGATTGTTCAGATCACAGCACACTTTTCCACTCGGGCCCAGAGATGGTGGCATTTCTGGATCTTGTTTCTGTTTATTTCTTCGGATTGAATTTTAACTTCATATGTGGATGTCACGATGAGCTGTGTTCCCTGCCAATAATTTCAAGTTCATTTAATGTTTCAAATTAATTTCATCCAGTCATGGTTGACAAAGGCTGGCTGTGTGGCATTGTTAAAGGTGAGGATCCAAATGCAGGACTCAGAGGCAGGTGAGTGTGAATAGCAAAAGGTGAGTCTTTATTATGGCCAAAAATGTTGAACAAATAAGCACAGAGAATAATGAAACCAAGGAAAAATAATCTAGTACACACTAGAAACACAGGGAACACAGGCAAGGATACTACCACATGCAACAGCAAGACTCCAACAAATGACAAGGGGAAGACGGAGAGAATAAATAGACAGGAGGGTGATTAGGGAAATAGAGACAGCTGACGCAGAACAGCTGAATGGAATGACACAAATGAGACTAAGGGAAGTAAAGCAAAACACAAAGCACATGGGACAGAAAACTAAAACAGGAAGTGAGAAGACAGAAACACAGACAAAATAGGGAGACAGACATACTGAGGAAAACAGACACAGGAGACTCCACACAGAGGGGGAACACTTAAAAACACTAGGCTTCAGATGTAGGACCATGACACATCCTATTGCTAGTGAAAATATGACTGAACTTGAGCTGTGAGCTTTGTAATATGATGATAAAATCTTGAATCAGGTAAGAAACAGATGTGTTTGGCTGCTCCTTCCACCTACCAACATCTTTCGTGGTGTTCTTCCTGGTCTTTGTCCTAAAGTCCAGACTCAGGCAGATGGTGACAGACATGCAGGTGACCTCTTTTCCTCCTCGCTGACAATCCTTGTTAAAGATATTGACCTTCTCAGGTTCAAAAGTTAGTTTGGCCTGAATCTGCACCACACCACGAGACCTGCAGAGACGGAGCATTCTTATTACCACAACAATGAGTTTGTGTGTGTCGATTAGGCGTGCCTACAGTGTGGAGAGTCAGGTACCATATGACTTAGTTTTATCTGAGGTACTTAAATTAGGTTTGGGTTTTATGAAAAGACCTGTCAGTGCAGTGCCCTCCGATCTGACAAGAGTCTGCTGAGCTAGCACTGAACATTTGGTCCAAATTTGGTCCACATCTGTAGGTTTCTGTGGACCATGTTGAGCCCTCACTGATGGTGTTGACTCATTGTGAATCTGGCTACCACAACTCAGCTGAAAGTTCACCTCATACAATGTTTGGTGTGTCCTGACATTTGCGTCCAATCTGGTCCAACAAATCTGAGGGCCTGAGTTAAGAATTTGACCGCTACTGTCGACAACAAGCATCTATTGAGTAGTGACTTGTCAATCACAAGTTGGCAACCCCCTAAATCATCCCCTGCTTTCTTGTCCTTTTTTATTCTAATGTAGCCGTTATTTAGAGAACAGACATTGTGTTGTGCTGAAGAAGTCTTGAATATAGTCATTAAGGTGTTAAATTAATCAGGAGTGTTTAGTGAGGATAAATAATTAATTGAGCTGTAGGGTCATATTCTCATTGACTTTCATACAGTAAGACTTCAGAGTCACCACCCCCTGCTGGCCTTTAGAAGGAATGCAACTTTGAGGCACTTTTCATAAAACTCAAGGCCACGATTTTAAAAACAGTCTTAAAGTGTCAAATCATCTTTGCTTGTTTATGCATGATGCTCTAACCAAATGATGACAGCAGCGCCCAGTGCTCCCACTGCGAGGTCGACAAGCCCATCTGCATTGATGTCCAGGATGCCATGAAGGCTACGGCCAAAATACTGCAGACCTGCAGAAAAACCAGCCGCAGACAGACGCTGGAGAAGCAAAGTGACATAGCATTAACACTCTCTGTATGAACCAATGCTGTATTATCTCATCCAGCTCAGGTTCCTGAGCCTGTGAACTGGTTACCTGTCTGTACTGCAGCTGGATGGTTTTGCCCTGGCCATGGAAGACATAAACTGCCCCCTGATGGTTGTCCTCCAGCGGTGCTCCCACAACAAGCTCCTTAAACCGATCTCCATTCATGTCAGGTATCTGAGCCAATGCTGAGCCCAGACGGGAGTTTTGAGAGTGGTCAGACACCTCCAGCACCCCCTGCAAGACCAATGACGTCTGGACAAAAATAAAAGATCCTTTGGTTTATTTTAGTTTAAGTTTTATTCTTTTTTAATGAAACCTGGTTTAATAAGGAATTTCACTCCAGCCATGGACAGATTACCAAATGAGCCAAACAGCATGGAGCCAGTGCTTCAAGGGGATAAAAAGCTTTATTTGTGGTCTTGTATCCCCTCAGCTTGCTGCTGGTGATAGATGAGAGGATTGCTTCCCTGAGCCTTCAGGCCAGGGAATGGGTCCTGACTGTTGTTTGCACTTATGTACCAAATGACAGTTCAGAGTACCCACCCTTCTTGGGGTTGCTGGGCTGAGTGCTCAAGGGTGCTCCATCCAGTGACTCCATTGTCCTACTGGGAGACTTCAGTGCTCACGTGGGCAATGACCGTGAGACCTGGAGGGGCGTGACTGCAAGGAACGGCCTACCTGATCAGAACCTGAATGGTGTTTTGTTATTGGACTTCTGTGAAAACCACAGTTGGTCCATAACAAACATCATGCTTGAAAATAAGGATGTTCATAAGTGCACATGGCACCAGGACACCCTAGGTCGCAGGTCAATGATTGATTTTGGAATCGTATCATCAGATCTGCTGTCGTATGTTCTGGACACTCGGGTGAAGAGAGGAGCTGAGTTGTCAACTGAATTAGAATTGTAGAATTTAGAATTTATTTATTTGGTAGGGACAATGCACATTAATAAACAAACTGTAAATTTGCCAGAATTAGCCAAAAGGCTATTTTTCATCAGTTGTCCAACTCCCCACCAGGTCACCACCTGGTGGGGAGGATGCTGTGCTGACGGGGAGCACCTAAATGTATTGTGAGGGTGCGCTGGGAACGCCTGGCAGAGCCCTCACTCCACGAGATCTTCAGCTCCCACCTCCGGCTGAACTTTGGCTGCAAAAACCTGTTTTATTTGTTATTATCTATCATCCACCTGGTCCTTACTCAGAGTTTCTGTCTGATTTATCAGACTTTTTATCTGATTTAGTGCTCAGTTCAGATAAAATAATTATAGTGGGTGATTTCAACATCCATGTAGATGCTGAGAATGACAGCCTCAACACTGCATTTAATCTATTGTTAGATTCAATTGGCTTCTGTCAAAATGTAAAGGAGCCCACCCACCACTTTAATCATACTCTGGATCTTGTCCTGACATATAACATAGAAACTGAAGACTTAACAGTATTCCCTGAAAGCCCCCTCCTGTCTGATCATTTCTTAGTAACATTTACATTTACTTTAATGGATTACACAGCAGTGGGGAATAAGTTTTATTACAGTAGAAGTCTTTCTGAAAGTGCTGTAACTAAGTTTAAGGATCTAATTCCTTCATTATTATGCTCTTCAGTGCCAACACAGTGCAGAGCAGCTACCTAAACTCTGCTCCCAGTGAGGTCGATTATCTCGTCAATAGTTTTACATCCTCACTGCGTATAACTTTGGATACTGTGGCTCCTTTGAAAAGGAAAGCTTCAAATCAGAAGTGCCTGACTCCATGGTATAATTCACAAACGCACAGCTTAAAGCAGATAACCCCTAAGCTGGAGAGGGAATGGCGTCTCTCTAAATTAGAAGATGCTCATTTAGCCTGGAAAAAGAGTTTGTTACTCTATAAAAAAGCCCTCTGTAAAGCTAGGACATCTTACTATTCATCATTAATTGAAGAAAATAAGAACAATCCCAGGTTTCTTTTCAGCACTGTAGCCAGGCTGACAAAGAGTCAGAGCTCTGTAGAGCTGAGTATTCCTTTCACTTTAACTAGTAGTGACTTCATGGATTTCTTTACAAATAAAATTTTAGACATTAGAGAAAAAATTATTCATAACCATCTCAAAGATTTATCTTCATGTTCGGCTGCTTTCAGCACTGCTGGTATTTGTTTAGACTCTTTGGCTCCAGTTGATCTTTCAGAGTTAACTTCAATAGTTACTTCCTCCAAACCAGCAACATGTTTGTTAGATCCCATTCCTACTAGACTGTTCAAAGAAGTCTTTCCAATTATTGATGTTTCAATCTTAAAAATGATCAATCACTCTTTATTAGTTGGCTGTGTACCACAGGCCTTCAAGGTGGCTGTAATTAAACCGCTACTTAAAAAGCCATCACTGACCCAGCTGTCTTAGCTAATTATAGGCCAATCTCCAACCTTCCTTTTCTCTCAAAGATTCTTGAAAGAGTAGTTGTAAAACAGCTAACTGATCATCTGCAGAGGAACGGTTTATTTGAAGAGTTTCAGTCAGGTTTCAGAATTCATCACAGTACAGAAACAGCATTAGTGAAGGTTACCAATGATCTTCTCACAGCCTCTGACAGTGGACTCATCTCTGTTCTTGTCCTGTTGGACCTCAGTGCAGCTTTGATACTGTTAACCATAACATTTTAATACAGAGATTAGAGCATACTATAGGTATTAAAGGTACTGCACTGCAGTGGTTTGAATCATATTTATCTAATAGACTCCAATTTGTTCATGTAAATGTGGAGTCTTCTTCACACACTAAGGTTAATTATGGAGTTCCACAGGGTTCTGTGCTAGGACCAATTTTATTTACATTATACATGCTTCCCTTAGGCCGGCGGTTTTCAAAGTGTGAGGCGCGCCTCCCCTAGGGGGCGCCAGAGCACTTTAGGGGAGGAGCGGTGCGAGGGAAAAAATAAACCGGGAAAAGAAGCTATCTGCTTGCTGTCTACTGATGTGAGAGAAAGAATGGACACATTTTTAGTAAAGAAAAAGGCAGGGGAGACAAGCTCTGGCGTAAGTAGAAAAAAGAGGAAGTATGACCACGACTACTTAAAGTATGGATTTTGTGATGAGTTTGGGGTTGTTCTTATCATTAGAAAAATGAAAAAAGGGCATATTTGCCATACAAAGGCCCTGATAAAATAATTAAAATGGGAGGAAATGTTTTAAAATGTTCATGCGTTAAATTTCATTCAGATAAAGTGTCATTTTAAAAGATGAGATGGTTCTAAAATAAAAGCAATTAGGTGTTTTGTAGTTGCATTTGTTTGTGTGGGTTGATTATTGGGGGGGGCGCAGCAGGCATTGCGCTCCTTGGAGGGGGGGCTCACCCTTTCATACTTTGAAAACCCCTGCCTTAGGCAGTATTAGAAAGCATTGCATCAGTTTTCATTGTTATGCAGATGATACTCAGCTTTACCTATCAATGAAGCCAGATGACACACATCAATTAGTTAAACTGCAGGAATGTCTTTAAGACATTAAGGCCTGGATGACCTCTAATTTCCTGCTTCTAAATTCAGATCAAACTGAAGTTCTTGTACTCGACCCCACAAATCTTATAAACATGGTGTCTAACCAGATACTTACTCTGGATGGCATTACTTTGGCCTCCAGTAACACTGTGAGAAATCTAGGAGTCATTTTTGACCAGGATATGTCCTTCAATGCACATATTAAACAAATATGTAGGACTGCTTTGTTGCATTTGCGCAATATTTCTAAAATTAGAAACATCCTTTCTCAGAGTGATGCTGAAAAACTAATTGATACATTTATTACTTCTAGGCTGGACTATTGTAATTCATTATTATCAGGCTGTCCTAAAAGCTCCCTGAAAAGCCTTCAGCTGATCCAAAATGCTGCAGCTAGAGTACTGACAGGGACTAGAAAGAGAGAGCAGATTTCTCCCATATTGGCTTCTCTTCATTGGCTCCCTGTTAAATCTAGAATAGAATTTAAAATCCTTCTCCTCACATACAAGGTCTTGAATAATTAGGCCCCATCTTATCTCAAAGACCTTATAGTCCCATATCACCCCAACAGAGCACTTCGTTCTCAGACTGCTGGCTTACTTGTGGTTCCTAGGATACTTAAGAGTAGAATAGGAGGCAGAGCCTTCAGCTTTCAGGCCCCTCTTCTGTGGAACCAGCTTCCAGCTTGGATTCGGGAGACAGACACCCTCTCTATTTTTAAGATTAGGCTTAAAACTTTCCTTTTTGATCAAGCTTATAGTTAGGGCTGGATCAGGTGACCCTGAACCATCCCTTAGTTATGCTGCTATAGGCCTAGGCTGCTGGGAGGGTTCCCATGATGCACTGTTTCTTTTCATTCACCTTATTTACTTTGTTTATACTCCACTCTGCATTTAATCATTAATTGTTATTAATCTCTGGTTCTCTTCCACAGCATGTCTTTTTTTCTCTCCCCTCAGCCCAACCGATCATGGCAGATGACCCCCCCTCCCTGAGCCTGGTTCTGCTGGAGGTTTCTTCCTGTTAAAGGGAGTTTTTCCTTCCCACTGTCGCCAAGTGCTGCTCATAGGGGGTCGTTTTGACTGTTGGGTTTTCTCTGTATTATTGTAGGGTCTTTACCTAAAATTCAAATCGCCTCCAGGCGACTGTTTGATGTGATTTGGCACTATACAAATAAAATTGAAATGAAATTAATTAAACGGTTTGGTCTGTCAGCGACTTGGTTGACAGACCTCTGCAACATTGCATGGAGATCTGGGGCAGTCCTGCTAGACTGGCAGACCGGGGTGGTGGTCCCCATATTTGGGTGTGCTCCAACTATTGGGGGATCACACTCCTCAGCCTTCACGGTAAGGAGGGTCCGTCCGTCCATTAGTCAAACCTTGGATTCAAGAGGAACAAGGTTTTCGTCCTGGTCGTGGAATGCTGGTCCAGTTCTTCATCCTCTCGAGGATATTTGAGTGTGCGTGGGAGTTTGCCCATCCAGTCTACTTGTGTTTTTCGGACTTGGAGAAGGCATTCAACAATGTCCCTTGGAGTATCCTGTGGGGGTACTGTGGGAGTATGGGGTGTCTAGCCCATTGTTGCGCAACTCAAAATAACCACAAAACTGACCACCATTGATCAGTAGAACCTGATTATCTGTGTAGGTTCCCAGATCATGGTCGTCTTGAGAAAATGAAGGCAGCTGGACTTCTTTTTGACTGAACTTAAATATGTCCACTTGCCTTCTTTTTTCAAGCTCTCAAGACCAGGAAGAACCTGAAGAGATGAACCCATCTTTGCAGAGTAACTGCAAAGATGCACATGTTCTTTACCTTGACTGAGTTTGACTTTTTTTGTCTGTTAGTAAATGTGGGGTGGGGTACTTTTATTAGTCTGTGCACAGGGCCTTTTTGCCTCATAATCTGTCCATGACTCCAGTGTGGGGTAATTATCTTGCGTTAACTTCCTCTGCTATAATGACAGTTATAGAGAAATTGGCTGCTCCTTCACAGCAGTGAGTTTTTTTTTTTGTTTTTTGTTTTTTCTTAAATACCTGTGGTGCAACAGAGTAGATGTAAACCTTGCCTCTCTCCCAGCCATGGCAGTAATACATGGGTGCTGCCACCAGGAGGACATCAGTCTGTCCATCACTGTCGATGTCCACTGATAACAACTCACTGCCAAAATATGACCCAATCTAAAGCAAAAACAAACAAATATAGAAAAGAGATGAAGGTAAACAACATATTACAGCAAGGAAGACATATCTGGAGTATAGTGGCTAGCCACCGGGTGTAAGTTATCCAAGTATGTTCACAGTGGTTTGTAATGACTAAAACACACCTGCTCTCCCAGCAGTGACTGCCAGATGGTCAGGTCTCCACTGTTCTTTAGGGTGAAAATGATCACCTTGCCAGTGTGGTTGAATCTTGGAGCTCCAGCCACATAAAGCTGAGAGCCGCGGGATGAAATGAGTGAACCCACCGAGTAACCTGAAACAAGAAGAACAACAGAAACTGGGTGGTTTGACTCACACACCTGGTCAGTTCTGGTTTGTTAGACCTGTTTATTTTTCCCAGTTAAGAGAGCTTAAAGTAGACCTCCTCTGCCTTTTCTTATTTCCTGTCATATATCTCCAGTTCCAAAAGGGGATATTTACATTAAACATGACCAAAGTTTCTAATAATGATACCAGAGTATGTCCAAATAATCCCTGTGAGTAAAACACTCACGTTGTCACATTTCTTTCCTATTTTTTCCATATAAAGAGGGGATATCCTTATATGGTGATCTCCTATACAGCAAGCCCCACTATTCTGCTCTTTAATCCTTCTCTTTGTAGTCAATCAGTAGAAAGTTAAAGGGTAGCTGTTTTTAAGGTGGAAAATAGCTACAGCAGCTTGGTGCCGACATACAAGGCCTTGGTGAAGACCCTCAGCTCTAAGATAAAGGATAATTATTTTAAACTGTGAATCATGCAAAGCTACTCTAGTGCACTTCAAGAATATAAATATGAAGCTGCACATAAGAAAAATGTGTTCACTTTGAAGATTTGATGACAGCTGGTAGGCCTGGCTAACTACAAAATTTTACTGTGTAGAAATGTTCATGGTGCTTGAGCTAAAATAAAAGTAAAATAACTGTACAGGCACAGTATGTCGAGCACTGCTGGATTATAATCATCAGAAATAAACATCATAAATGTTTAATGTATCGAGCATTAAGCCAAAAGATACAAAGTAAGGACTACAGGATGTTTCATATGACACTTTACAGTGATATTACCCAGATAGGCTGCGTGGTTCTTGAGCGCCTCAGGAAATTCGTCCCCGTAGGATGATTTTGGTGGAACAACTTTCCCATGTTTGCTTTCTTTTAGCACGGCACCATTCCAGTCATAGGCCCCCACTGCTCCAAGGAGAACACCATCCTAAAAGGAAAATACGGATTTAGATGGAGGGCACTGTACATCCTAACTGTACTAAGCCCTAACCCCTATGTTTGAGAATTCACACTACCCCCTCGAACATAAACCTCAGAGGTCTAACCCTGACCTTATGTCCAGATATGAAAGTTGTTAAATCACTGAGTCATGGGACTGAAATAAATGTGTGTTGATCTCCATTAAAGTTGCTTAGGAGCTACTCCTGGTGTGCAGACTCTACTTTTCTTTTTCTATGATTATTTTTAGTCCTGTACCCAGGTTCTCACATTCTTGGATTGTGCATGTTTCTTTTTTCAATTTTGACTGCAATGAATGACCAGATCTTTGGTTTTGGCAGCACCACAGAGACCCAGCAGCAAGATCTGTGCTGGCCTCAACTGATTCTGGATCTGCAGAACCACACTGGTCACCCATGAGTCTATCGGTAGTTCACAGGTGGTCCTACCATTAAGCACTTCTAGTAGGAACTAACCACTGTCACACAGAGCAGACATTCAAAAAAGACTTGCCAGTTTCTCAAAGTCACTCAGATCTTCACACTTGCAGACCAAACCAGAGTTTAATCAACAGTTTTCAGTCCGGTTGAAGTGAATTAAACTAAACAGATTTGCTGCAAAGTCACCTGAGGTTTATTCCACTTTGATCTTAAAGAGAAGGTCAAGATTTTCAGGTAATAAAAATTAGGTCAAACTCAGGTCAGTGTTGTTAAAGAAGTGATCAATCTAAAGGCATCTGCACTGACTTTTATTTTATTTTAACTTCATAACATCGATCAGGTGGCCAGTGACACACCTGGGAAAATTCCTTATAAAGGGGTGGATGCAGGTATAATCCTGAAGAGGTTCCCAGTGATCTGGTGGATGCTAAGATATTCAGAAGTGAATAACTACAACATAACATCTGTTCAGTTTCTTTTTCTCAGTACCAGTTTGGCCCTAGTTTGGTTGGATCTCGATAACAGTATTATTTGGCTGAGTTCTAAGCTGCAAACCTGAAGACCCTACAATGAAAAAAACCTGCTGGCAAATTTGGAATTGAAATGGCTTCTGAATCGTCTTTAAACTCAGTTGAACTGTCTCAAAATGCATGTGAGCAGCCAGTTAGAGACTATGCTGAATTCTAGCTGTCGTAAAATCCAGATATGAAGGTTATTAAATATTTGAGTCATCATCTCTGCGGGCCAGAAAGTCAAGGACGGCAGTGAGTGACCACATTTTTGGTGATGGCAGAGCCATCCCTCCTTCAAGATCTGAGCTGCACTGGATCTGCAGATTAAGAGTTAAATGTCAAAAACCTGCCTGTGTAAACCTGTAGGAAGTAGGTGAGCATGGTTTTCCTGAGGGCAGCGATGATGCTATGTCTGTTCTCCTCATTTGTCTTCCTGATTTCACATTTTAAATCCCAAAACTTAAGAGCAGAAAGCTCTTTGTCTGTTTGTCTGTGTACAATTATTAATCAGTGCAAGTATATTTGCTTGTGTGTGTGTGCGTGTGAGAGAGAGAGAAAGAGAGAGAGATTTGCATCTATTCCCCAATGAGCAATGAGTTCCTGCATGTATGAATGCTCAGTTGGCAGCTTTACCTTCAGGAAAACCATCTGCTCTGTGTTACACACACAGTTTCCACCTCACTCCCTGATGTTGGAATACAATTTTCCCTGGATGGGAAACAACAGAAATATTTCTAGAAGCTTCTCATCCTGCAGCTTCAGGTTGTTGTCGGGACCAGAACCAGGCTAGCGATGGATGTTTGAGGATGATACCAAACCAGCATTTAAGTTTCTCTGCTCCTGTCCTGAAAGCCTGATGAAATTCAATAATTGTTACTCTGCCAAGTCCCTTATTTGTACAAAAAAAGTAGATCGGGATGTTTTTCAGCAGTAATTTAATGGAAATTATTTTTTATTTTTTTTATCCAATCATGGACAGATCTTTGGAATAAAATCCCAAAATGGAAAAAGACCCAATAGTGTCATGGATCAGCTGTGTGACAGGCAGGAAGGAGGACCCCAACGCAGGATACACCAGACAGGTATAATATAGCTCGGCTTTATTAGGCACAGCTAACAAAATCAAACTCCAGAAAAACAGGGAAAACTGCCAGAGGCACACAGCATGGGGAAACAAAGAGCAAGACAACAACGTGACAACAAGCACTGAAAACACGGGACTTAAATACACAGGAGGATAACGAGGGAAGTGGAAACAGCCGGGAACACAGGTGACGCTAACTACAAGGACAAGACCAGGGGAAGCAAAACTGAACACAACAGACAGAGACCGGACGACTATCAACATAAAACAGGAAGTAACTTAACATAGTACACACCAACTTGACACCTGATGATACTGACACAGAAGGATAACGGGCACCAGCACAACAGAACACAGGGAGACAGAAACAGCAAAACCATAATAAAACAGAACTATATAACAAGAACATAAAGTACTGGGCCACCGGCCCAGGACCATGACACAATAAAGTTCAATCTTCAATCACTTAAAGCATTATGCTTGTCATTTGATTTTCTCAGTCAATAAATACAACGTACCATCAAAATGATCCATCACTAACTCCATAGAGAGCAAAAACCATTTCCCCTCATTTACCTCTGGATCTCTTCCAGCTCTTAAAGGTGCTACATAAATAAGGTTTGATTGATTGAATGGTTCACATCACAGTTTTGTTCTTTTCATGTGAATGGTTGCCCCTGACAACTCAGAACTTTAGGGGAGATCCTGAGGTATGAATTAAGTTCTGTTAATGTTTAAAAAAAAATCAGTAAGCATGCTCTTCATCACAGTGCTAACCTGACACCTCTTCAGGAGATGTGTCAGTAAAAACTGCTGTTTGTTCTCTGAGTCACGGCAGCCATGATCCTCCATATAAGAGTCAGAGATCTGAGTCTGGGGTGAAATTCACTCATTATAGTGGCAACATTTAAATTCATGTTCTGCAACAGAATAAAGCATTCTTTCCAGTTTAAAATAAAGTTCTCATTGGGAGGATGGCGGGGTGATGCTACTGTAAGTCACGGTGCCACTTACACTCGCTTACATTTTGAATCAATATGGAACTGATGACTTTTACACATAGGGTAGTTTTCTCTTGAATTTCAGTCCCTTTTTGGTCCAGCTTAGGGAACAAAACTAATGTTAAGCTTATAAACAGATCACGGTTTAGGTTAAAATACTAAAATAATTTCCTCAAAGACAAATGTAGCTTAGGCACAAAACTTTCTTTTAGCACAAATGCATCACTTTCAAAGTCATGAGTATATATATTTGCAATGAGAATATCCTTTGAAATGGAAAATGTTTTTTTCTTTTATAGACAGAGGTGCAGAACTTTTTGATTGCACTTGGTTTATCACACATAACTACTGCTGTATAAGAGAACAGCTGTTATTGCAAGCCACTCACTTTGACTAAATGTGAGGAGAAGCCGGCCTGAGCCATCTGCAGACTGAACCCTCGACCCTGACTGCTGGTTCCTGCAAACCAGACAAACAACACAAACTGAGCTTTATGGACACTCAAGTCTTCCTGTTACATTTTAATAAATATTAGATAATAATTTGTAATTAATGATATATGTTTTAACAGCATAAATGTTAGCCGACCTTCCAGAGAGAAAATCCTTTCTCCCAGTGCATCCACAATGTCCTTCAATGCAGACTCATCTGTCACGTTGAAGAAGTGCTTCTCATCAGGGTCACTAGCAATGAACTTGATTTCCTTCAAAAAGGCTTCAGGGTTGATTCCCCGACGGTTGTAATAACCCAGAACCTGGAGGAGAAGCACAGGAGACAGGATGGTAGTCAGAAGTTTGAAAGTCCAAAGACAATGAACAGCAATAGATTGGTAGGGAGTGTATCTGGAGCAAAAGCTGAAGTGAGACAGACTTACAGCGATGGCGTACATGGTGATGTTGTCTCTCTCACTGTCTGTGACAGCCTGCACCAGGTGAGGACTGTCATGAGATTCACCGTCTGTAATCACAATCATCACCTTCTGGGCTCCTGGTCGGCCGCCACGCTGGAACGCCTCAGATCTGCACAAGAACATCAGATGATGCTCAGAAGATGATGTTTAAAGCAAAAAACAGTGTTCTTCCAAAGAATATTGAGAATTTCTTTAAGAATAGAGAGGGAAGGTATGATCTGAGAGGGAAATGTAACTTAGTACAACCATGTGTTCGCAGCACTCTTAAAAGTATGTGTTTATCAGTTTGTGGAGTGTGTTTGTGGAATGGTTTAGATGATGAAATTAGGCAAAGTACAAATATTGCACAATTCAAGAAAAAATATAAGGAGTATATATATAATGTGTATGAATACGAATGAGATAGAATGTTTTTCTATTATTGAACTGTAGATACATGTACATTAAGCTCTGATCTATAGAGGATTGAGTAAATTGTATCTACGGGTACTTTAATATCTGGCTGCTTAATGCAGCAGCTGGCTTCACTTGGTTGCTAATGTTAGCAACTCTATCTCTATCTAAATCCTCTGTAAAGCCACATCAAGGAGTTTGTGTTGGACTTTACTTGGTAATCAGCTTGGAGATGGACTAGTTCTTATATAGCACTTTTCTACTCTGTCTGAGCACTCAAAGTGCTTATACAACATGTTTTACATTTACCCATTCATACAAGCACTTCCACGAGTAACTAAGATAAGTGCTTTTATTGTCTAACATTCACACACATTCATGCTCCAACGCTTGTGTCGGAGAGCAACTTGGGGTCCAATATCTTGCCCAAGGATACTTTGGCACGCAGTCCGGAGCAGGGAGGAATTGAACCGCCAACCTTCCGATCAGTAGGTGCCCTGCTCTACCTCCTGAGTGACAGCCACCCCAGGGGTGGAGAGGTACAAATGTTATTCACTCTAAATTCTAATAATAATGAATGTGCTTATTTTTAATCTGTTGTGTAGGACACAAGAAGTGAAAGGGCATTTAAAAAAAATAGCTCCATTTTCTGTTACCTACTGTACCAGTCAAAAGTTTAGAAACACTCACCCAGTGTTTCTAAACTGTAGTGGCTCTACGTGGTAAAAGAATTACAGTTATATCTATTGTGAGTGCCAGTACAGTTTCTTTGTGCGCAGGCTGAAATCAGATGGCCTGTGCTGCTGCTCTGCTGGTGCACTGATGTAACCTGTAACTCCACAGCCATGAACACCACAGCCATGAACACCACAGTAATGTGCACCAATCCAACATAGAGCTTTACTGTAAACTCACCACTGTACAGCAAAATGACCTGTTTATCCTGCACTAAACTGCAGGATTTTCATGCAATCTTTGAATAACACAAAGTTAGTGTACCACAGTTTGTTTTACAGAATGTTCCACAATGTAATTAGATGTAAGCTTTAAAGGTCCAGATTATTAGATGTCCCTGAGCAGTCTTTACGGTTAAATCTAACCTCTATCCTGTCCTTTCTCCATCTCTGAGTGAACTTCTCTTTGGATCTTGCAGACACACAGACATAGTGTGTGACAAACTGCTCAAAAACAGTTTGTGTATTTGCTGATATTTGTTGAGCTGAAAGAAACGCTGCATTTGAAATTACCTGCAACACATTACTGCATTTATGGTTGCTCCTCTGCTGTAGCACTAGCTAGATACCCACTGTAACCCCTGAGTACAATGTTATAAATGATGCATAATTTATATAGTTTGCTTCTTTCATCTCGGTGATGGAGGATATGCCAGTACGATTGAAAATGCTCTTGAGTAATGTTTTATGTGAAGTTCATGATGTTGACTGCTTTATGATTTTACATGACTTCATAAGTTTAAATTGTTCAAATGTGTCATAATGCATAGTAAGTTCTTGTTGCAGTTTGTTAGTGTTGTTAAGGAACTTTAAGATGCAACGTAACATGTCTCGAGAGGAGTAACGGTTACTGAGGTTCAGTGCCATGTGCCAACACAGTGCAGAGCAGCTACCTAAACTCTGCTCCCAGTGAGGTCGATTATCTCGTCAATAGTTTTACATCCTCACTGTTTACCACTTTGGATACTGTGGCTCCTCTGAAAAGGAAAGCTTCAAATCAGAAGTGCCTGACTCCGTGGTATAATTCACAAACGCACAGCTTAAAGCAGATAACCCGAAAGCTGGAGAGGGAATGGCATCTCACTAAATTAGAAGATGCTCATTTAGCCTGGAAAAAGAGTTTGTTGCTCTATAAAAAAGCCTTCCGTAAAGCTAGGACATCTTACTATTCATCATTAATTGAAGAAAATAAGAACAACCCCAGGTTTCTTTTCAGCACTGTAGCCAGGCTGACAAAGAGTCAGAGCTCTGTAGAGCCAAGTATTCCTTTCACTTTAACTAGTAGTGACTTCATGGATTTCTTTACAAATAAAATTTTAGACATTAGAGAAAAAATTATTCATAACCATCTCAAAGATTGATCTTCATGTCCGGCTGCTTTCAGCACTGCTGGTATTTGTTTAGACTCTTTTGCTCCAGTTGATCTTTCAGAGTTAACTTCAATAGTTACTTCCTCCAAACCAGCAACATGTTTGTTAGATCCCATTCCTACTAGACTGTTCAAAGAAGTCTTTCCAATTATTGATGCTTCAATCTTAAAAATGATCAATCACTCTTTATTAGTTGGCTGTGTACCACAGGCCTTCAAGGTGGCTGTAATTAAACCTCTACTTAAAAAGCCATCACTGCCCCAGCTGTCTTAGCTAATTATAGGCCAATCTCCAACCTTCCGTGTCTCTCAAAGACTCTTGAAAGAGTAGTTGTAAAACAGCTAACTGATCATCTGCAGAGGAACGGTTTATTTGAAGAGTTTCAGTCAGGTTTCAGAATTCATCACAGTACAGAAACAGCATTAGTGAAGTTTACCAATGATCTTCTCACAGCCTCTGACAGTGGACTCATCTCTGTGCTTGTCCTGTTGGACCTCAGTGCAGCTTTGATACTGTTAACCATAACATTTTATTACAGAGATTAGAGCATACTATAGGTATTAAAGGTACTGCACTGCAGTGGTTTGAATCATATTTATCTAATAGACTCCAATTTGTTCATGTAAATGGGGAGTCTTCTTCACATACTAAGGTTAATTATGGAGTTCCACAGGGTTCTGTGCTAGGACCAATTTTAATTACATTATACATGCTTCCCTTAGGCAGTATTATTAGAAAGCATTGCATCAGTTTTCATTGTTATGCAGATGATACTCAGCTTTACCTATCAATGAAGCCAGATGACACACATCAATTAGTTAAACTGCAGGAATGTCTTAAAGACATTAAGGCCTGGATGACCTCTAATTTCCTGCTTCTAAATTCTGATCAAACTGAAGTTCTTGTACTCGGCCCCACAAATCTTAGAAACATGGTGTCAAACCAGATACTTACTCTGGATGGCATTACTTTGGCCTCCAGTAACACTGTGAGAAATCTTGGAGTCATTTTTGACCAGGATATGTCCTTCAATGCACATATTAAACAAATATGTAGGACTGCTTTGTTACATTTGCGCAATATTTCTAAAATCAGAAACATACTTTCTCAGAGTGATGCTGAAAAACTAATTGATACATTTATTACTTCTAGGCTGGACTATTGTAATTCATTATTATCAGGCTGTCCTAAAAGCTCCCTGAAAAGTCTTCAGCTGATCCAAAATGCTGCAGCTAGAGTACTGACAGGGACTAGAAAGAGAGAGCAGATTTCTCCCATATTGGCTTCTCTTCATTGGCTCCCTGTTAAATCTAGAATAGAATTTAAAATCCTTCTCCTCACATACAAGGTCTTGAATAATCAGGCACCATCTTATCTCAAAGACCTTATAGTCCCATATCACCCCAACAGAGCACTTCGTTCTCAGACTGCTGGCTTACTTGTGGTTCCTAGGATACTTAAGAGTAGAATGGGAGGCAGAGCCTTCAGCTTTCAGGCCCCTCTTCTGTGGAACCAGCTCCCAGCTTGGATTCAGGAGACAGACACCCTCTCTATTTTTAAGATTAGGCTTAAAACTTTCCTTTTTGATCAAGCTTATAGTTAGGGCTGGATCAGGTGACCCTGAACCCTCCCTTAATTATGCTGCTATAGGCCTAGGCTGCTGGGGGGTTCCCATGATGCACTGTTTCTTTTCATTCACTTTATTTACTTTGTTTATACTCCACTCTGCATTTAATCATTAATTGTTATTAATTTCTGGTTCTCTTCCACAGCATGTCTTTTTTTCTCTCCCCTCAGCCCAACGGGTCATGGCAGATGACTGCCCCTCCCTGAGCCTGGTTCTGCTGGAGGTTTCTTCCTGTTAAGAGGGAGTTTTTCCTTCCCACTGTCACAAGTGCTGCTCATAGGGGGTCGTTTCTGACTGTTGGGTTTTCTCTGTATTATTTTAGGGTCTTTACCCGCAATACAAAGCGCCTTGAGGCAACTGTTTGTTGTGATTTGGTGCTATATAAATAAAATTGAATTGAGGTTACCAAGTGGTTCAGCTTGGAAACTACAACTAAGGACTCATATCTGTTAACCTTGTATACTGTTCTCAGTAGGGCGATAAGTGTAATACGTTTGCATACATAATTGTTACACATTTAAAGGGCACCTTCAGTGAGTTGTTAAAGGAGTTACTACACTGACATTAAACCCTTTAAGTAAGGAAAGGTGATTTATTGCATTTCTGAAGATTTTCCTGCAGTGATTTAACATTTATTCTTATATTTGTGTCAAAATAATTTTCATTGTTCTTACTTTGTTTCGAAGACTGAAGTTAATGTTAAATTCAGTGAAATTTAAGTGATTTCAAATTTATTTGGTGTAATAATGATGTCTACAGTGTCTACATATTCACAAGCCTTTCCAGCTTAAGTCTGTTGTAGCTTTCATTCACACATAGCCAAAGGAACTCCAATATACATTTAATAGCTACACAGTCAGTCATTATCCCAACATGTCTGACACAAGCACTGAGACCTGCCATAAAAATGTCAAAATGCCTATCCAAACTGAAGCAACAAGCACAGAATCTGCAGCAGATGTGGAAAAACTGCGAAGAAGTGAAAGAACGCGAACCCTCACAGAAAAGGGACGAGAGCTTCAAGGAGAGAGATTGAAGGGCTTACAGTGTAGATATAAAATCATCTATGAGAAGTGGAGGTGTCAAGCAAGAATAGGCAAAGAATTATTAACCGATGATGCCCCTGACGATGAACTGAATGAGCTTATTGAGGACATGAAGCACACTTGTTCCAGTGTAAAGGCCATTTATGAAGGGTTACGGCAAGCCCAAACCCCTGAACCAGACTTACGACACAGAGTTGACACGTGCATATCACTCTCAGAATTTATAATTCAAAGAGCAGGGAGTCAGCTTAAAGGCCATAAAGCAAATGAAAATGAAACTTGGCCTGATGTTGGATCAATCTTAGATTCGACAGGTTCCTTATCTAGACCACTGTCTCATCAATCAAAATGTGGTTCTACTCATTCTAGCATGTGCTCACTTAAAAGAATAGAAGCTGTGGCTGAAGCTGCTGCATCTCAGGAGGTCTTAGCAGTATTGGAGGAACAAGAAAGAGAAGAAATAGAACTTCAAATTCTAGAGGCTGAAAATAAACAGTGGCTGACACAATTTGAGTCAGAGAACCTAGCCAGACTACGAGCAATCCAAGATAAACGTAGAAAGCTTGCACGCTTAGAAGAAGTAAAAAGACTGAATGCTGCTAGAGCTCGAGTAAAGGTTTATGATGAAGTTGAAGGAAACATTGAAACAGCTCACTTGTCGTGTAATATTGAAATGGCAGGAGAGCTTAATGTTCTTAACCCCATAGTCCCTCCAGTCACAACATGTGTGCTCCATGCCTCAAGTCCTCCATTCATACCTCATGCTCCACCATTCACAGCCCAAGCCGTCAATGCACCAAATCCCTCATGCACTCCTCAATCTCTAGCAGCAGCATGCCAGGCCCCTCGCTCTCAGTTGCTGCCTCAACCTGCTCCAGCCACAGTGTTTGGGCCTCAGGAGTAGAAGAACATGGATCTGGTTAATGTGTTAGCAGAAGCTATAAGTGCTAATCCAACACCAGAGCCAGCATTATTTACTGGAGACCCCTTGAGATTCAAGGAATGGCAACTATCCTTTGAAACGTTAATAGAACGGAAAAACATCCCAAGGAATGAAAAACTTTATTATCTAAGAAAGTACCTGGGGGGCGCAGCAAAAAAGGCCGTTGAAGGATTTTTCTTTTTAGGCACAGAAGCAGCATATGATTCAGCTTGGAAGCTGCTGGATAAATGTTTCGGAGACCCATTCATAATTGGGAAGTCCCTCAGAGACAAGCTGAATACATGGCCAAAGATAAGCTCCAAGGATGCATGTGAGCTAAGAGAATTTGCAGACTTCCTCAAGAGCTGTGAGGCTGCAATGTCCCATATTAAAACACTGGACGTCCTTAATGACAGCATTGAGAGTCAAAGGATTCTGCTGAAACTGCCAGATTGGTTGGTTTCCAGATAGAACCGTAAGGTTATGGAAGTCAGGCAAGTAAGTGCAGTGTACTCACCATTTAAAGAGCTTGTTGACTTCCTATCCAAGGAAGCAGATCTCACTTGTGACCCCATATCCTCAATACAAGCACTCAAGAGTGTGGAAAGCGAGAAACCAAAGTATCCACGAAATCAAATGATCCAAGTAAAGACACTGAGCACAAATGTGACACTGAGCAGCATTCCATCATGCGTCTTTTGCAAAAGGACAGGACACGTCCTTGACAAGTGTCGCAGGTTTGCTGAAAAGACAATCCAGGACCGGCTCAAGTTTGTGCAAACAGAAAAGCTTTGCTTTGGATGTTTGAAAACTTGTCATCACTCAAGAAGGTGTGATAGCAGGAGTACATGCGAAACTTGTCAAAGGAGACATCCAACTTGCTTGCATGATGACAAATTTAAAGAATCCCAAAGGTCAACACACGTAAATGGAAGTGACATTTCAAATGACAGGGTAAATGCCACAGAAAGTGCTGCAACAGCAACTGCAAACAGAGTCATACAAGAGGGCCCAAGCACACAAACAGCTTCCATCTTACCAGTCTGGGTGTCATCTACCAAGCAGCCTGATCAAGAAGTCCTCGTCTATGCACTGCTAGACACACAAAGTGATACTACCTTCATACTAGATGAAGTGGCCCAAGACCTCAACACAAACAAAGAAAATGCCAGTTTGCAGCTGTCCACAATGTCTGCTAAGTCGACAGTCATATCCTGTCAGAAATTAACAGGTCTGCAAGTAAGGGGATACAACTTAAAGAAAAGGATTCCACTGCCACCTATTTTCACGCGAGAATTCATCCCAGCAAACAGGTTACACATTCCAACTTCTGAAACAGCTCTAAAATGGCCTCATCTAGAGCACCAAGCAGAAAGGATTCCACCACAGCTTGACTGCGAAGTAGGCCTTCTAATTGGCTACAACTGTCAACAAGCCCTTCTTCCAAAGGAAATCCTGTCTGGTGATGAAGATCATCCATATGCACAGCGAACTGATCTTGGCTGGAGTATTATTGGTTGCTCAGATCCAGCGAGCGATGAAAACGACACAATAGGAACCAGCCACAGAATCATAGTATGGCAAGTGATACCGGCTATACAGTCATCAGTTCAGTTAAAGAGAGAAGTACATTTTGTGCACAGGACTCAAGTCAAACAGATCAACCTACCTGACGTAATTAAAACACTCGGATCAGACTTCACAGACCACTCTGCAGATAACAACCCAATTTCTCAAGAAGACCTTCGCTTTCTGTTGAAAGTGAAGGCAGGCATAAGGCACAAGGTAGATGGCCATTATGAACTCCCACTCCCTTTCAAGACAGACAAACCTAATTTTCCAGACAATAAACAGTGTGCAGTCCATAGGCTCAAGTCATTGGAGTGACGACTCAGGAAAAATGAACAATATTACAAGGACTATGTCAAGTTCATGAATGATATCATAAGCAGAGGAGATGCTGAGAAGATGCCACAGTGCGAACTTGATAACCAACCGGCATGGTATATTCCACACCATGGTGTTTACCATCCCCACAAACCCGGTTTTCGACTGTTCAGCACACTTCCAAGAAACTTCTTTAAATGACCATCTCCTGACTGGTCCAGACCTGACTAACACATTACTTGTAGTGTTGTGTCGATTTAGAAAGGGTCCAATAGCCATAATGTGTGACATTGAAAAAATGTTTCACCAGTTCCATGTCACAAGGGAGCACCAAGACTATCTCAGGTTCCTCTGGTGGGACAAGGGAGATTTAGACTCCGAACCCTCAGTGTACAGAATGAGAGTACATCTGTTTGGGGCAGCTTCATCTCCTGGCTGCTGCAACTTTGGTCTCAAGCATCAGGCATCACAGAGTCATGGGGAGTTCAGCGAAGAAGCCATCAAATTCATCCAAGGGAGCTTCTATGTGGATGATGGCCTAACTAGTGTAAAGTCACCTGCCGAAGCCATACATCTGGTGGAGGAGTCAAGAGCCCTGTGCAGAGCAGGAAATCTTTGGCTGCACAAGTTTGTATCCAATGATAAAAGTGTGATTGCAGCAATACCTCCAGAAGAATGTGCCCAGATCAAGGATCTAGACATGGCGCTAGGAGAACTTTGTATCAAGGGAGCGCTTGGAGTTGAGTGGTGCGTGGAAGCAGATGAGTTCCAATTCAGGGTTGTGGTAAAGGAAAACCCACTGACAAGGAGAGGAGTTCTCTCAACTGTTGCCTCAGTTTATGATCCACTGGAGTTTGTGGCTCCATTCATACTAGTAGGTAAACAAATCCTTAAGACTCTGTGCAGAGAAACGGTAAATGGGATGAATCTCTTCCTGAGCACATCCTGCTACAATGGGAGGCATGGCTCAAAGATCTGCCTTACTTGGCAACCCTAAAGATTCCAAGGAGCTACTTTCCATCAAGCTTCGGTGAAGTTCTACTGTACGAGCTTCACAACTTTTCTGATGCAAGTTCCAAAGGGTATGGTGCATGTTCATACCTCAGAGGGGTGAATGAAACTGGACAGATTAGTTGCTCACTTGTCTTGGGCAAAGCTAGAGTAGCCCCTACCAAGCTAACAACTATTCCAAGACTCGAGCTATCATCAGCTGTAACTTCAGTTCGCATTGGTGATATCATTAAAAGGGAGCTCAAGATCAAAAACTTGCAAGAGTATTACTGGACGGATTCAAGGGTGGTTCTCAGCTATGTGAACAATGATGCCAAGAGGTTTCACACATTCATGGCCAACAGCATCCAACGAATAACATCTAGCACAGAACCTGAGCAATGTCAGCTCTGAAACCAATCCAGCTGATTACACGTCTAGAGGATTGAGTGCAATTCAACTGAAGGAGTCTAAGTGGCTGAAAGGACCCGACTTCCTTTGGCAGCAAAATCTTCCACATGAAGAGAGAATGATGGGAGACATACAAGCTACTGATCCTGAGCTTCGGAAAGTACATGTTCATGCTTTCAAGGCAAAGGAACAGAATTCAATGGTTGACCACTTCACCAAATTCTCTGACTGGTCAAGAATAGTGAGAGCTGTTGCCAGGCTCAAAAGATTTGCTGGTGCAAGAAGAATCATTTGCTGAAGATATGAAGATCAATGGCCAGAAGGAAGACACCCTGAGTAAGCACAATAGACTACGTCAGTTGAATGCCTTCTTAGACAATAACAGTGTCCTAAGGGTGGGAGGACGGCTATCTCAGTCAGCCTTACACCATGATGTAAAACATCCTGCAACACTTCCAAGGAAATCTCATGTTTCGGCCCTGCTCATGAAGTACCATCATGAGCGCATACACCACCAAGGAAGAGGCATGACCATGAATGAGTTACATGCAAGCAGAATATTGATCTTAGGATGTGGAAGTGCAGTTTCCTCGCACATTTACAAGTGTGTGCATTGTAGAAAATACAGAAGAGCAACAGAGGTTCAACACATGGCAAATCTCCCTGAAGAGAGAACAGAAATATCTCCCCCTTTCACTTACTGAAGATGGCGCCGGTGAGGTCAGCAGCCGTCGTACCTGCTCCTACGCTTTGTTTGTATATATTAGGTTTAGCTTTAATTCTCGACTTTATAATTCCGCCTGCTCTGTGTCATATCACGTATGACAGACAGACTCTTTTTAATATCAGAATACAGCACTCTGGCTGTATTCTGACACCTTTTTCTCCCGACCCGGCTTGGCCCCAGGAGATCCTGCGTTTCCAGTGGGCCAGCTCAAACAAAGGAGGGCGCAGAGCACCCAGGTCACGGACAAGGCCCCAAGGGAAAAGAGCCGGCGTAAGAGAGAGGCTGAGGCGTAGAGCGCACCAAACGCCACTGCCGAGCATCCTGTTGGCTAATCTCCAGTCACTGGATAACAAGCTGGACGAACTCAGGGCCAGGATACAGTTTCAGAGGGACATAAGGGGCTGCAACATCATCTGTCTCACGGAGACATGGCTGACCCCCCTCATACCGGACCACGCCATACAGCCGTCGGAGTTCTTCAGTGTTCATCGCACAGACAGAACGAGTGAGTCTGGAAAATCAAGAGGAGGAGGTGTGTGCCTAATGATTAATAACAACTGGTGTGACAGTAGGAATGTTGTCCCTCTGAAACAATCATGTTCGCCTAACCTGGAGCTCCTAACCCTGAAATGCCGCCCCCACTACCTGCCCCGCGAGTTCACTTCGGTCATCTTCAGCGCCGTCTATATTCCACCTCAGGCGGACACAAACACTGCACTATCCGAGGCACATGAGGCTATTTCCACCTATCAGGCTAACCAGCGTGATGAGGCTCTCATCGTAGCCGGGGACTTTAACAGTGCAAACTTGAAAAAGGTGATACCGGAGTTTATTCAACACATCGACTGCCCCACCAGAGGAGAGAGGACCCTAGACCACTGCTACTCTCCATTCAAAGAGGGCTACAAAGCAAAGCCTCTTCCGCCTTTTGGGAAGTCTGACCACACCTCTGTCCTTCTCATGCCGAAATACAAACAACGGCTCAGGCAGGAACCCCCTGCTGTGAGAGAAGTGACACGGTGGTCTGATCAAACAGAGGCCGCTCTGCAGGGTGCGTTGGATTCAACCGACTGGGACATGTTTCGCAGCAGCGCGGGCGGAGACATCGAGGAGTTTACGGAAACTGTTGTGGGATTTATTGGGAAAGTTGTTGATGACACTTCATTTAGGAGGACCATCAGGACTTTTCCCAACCAGAAGCCGTGGGTGGATAAATCTGTCCGCGACGCCCTGAGGTCCCGCACCGTTGCCTACAACTCCGGCCTCGCCTCTGGGAACATGGAGGACTACAAGGTTGCATCATACAATGTCCGCAGAGCGGTGAAAGAGGCTAAACATCGCTACGGCCGCAGACTGGAACAGCAACTACAACAGTCTGACTCCAGGGGACTGTGGCAGGGACTACGCACCATCACGGACTACAAAGCACCACACACACCCCCGGTGAGTGCCGACGCTTCTCTGGCTGATGAACTCAACAACTTCTTTGCGCGCTTCGAGTCGGGAAGCCGACAGCCCGCTGCGCTCCCGGCCGGAGGGGCGGAGACACTCACTGTGACGGAGCGCGACGTGAGGAGGGCGTTTAGACGTGTAAACACCAGGAAAGCGGCTGGACCAGACGGTATTAGTGGACGTGTCCTTAAGACCTGCGCTGACCAGCTGGCACCTGTGTTTACACTGATATTCAACCTCTCACTGAAACTGTGTGTGATTCCCACCTGCTTTAAAAAGTCCATCATAGTCCCTGTCCCAAAGAAACCACACCCCAGCAGCCCCAATGACTTCAGGCCCATAGCGCTCACCTCAGTGGTGATGAAGTGTTTTGAGAGACTCATCAAGACATTCATCACCTCCTCACTGCCCACCACCCTCAACCCACTACAGTTTGCATACCGACCAGACAGATCCACAGATGACGCCATATCCTTCCTCCTCCACAAGACCCTTTCACACATAGACACTGGTAAGGGGAACTATGTGAGAGTGCTGTTTGTAGATTACAGCTCAGCATTCAACACCATAGTTCCCTCCAGGCTGGTCTCTAAGCTGCTGGACCTGGGCCTGGGCCCATCCCTGTGCAGGTGGGTTCACAGCTTCCTGACCAGCAGACCACAGGTGGTACGAGTGGGTCACCTCACCTCATCCTCCCTCACCCTCAACACTGGATCCCCCCAAGGCTGTGTGCTCAGCCCTCTGCTGTACTCACTGTACACCCATGACTGCGAGGCCACGTCAGAGTCCAACGTCATCATCAAGTTTGCTGACGACACTGCTGTTGTGGGACTAATCTCCCACAATGAGGAGACAGCCTACAGGATAAGATAGTGTTTATTTGTCACATGCACAGTTATACACAGTACAATGCACAGTGAAATGTATTTAGAGGTATGTAGAGAGAGGTCTCCCGCCTGGAGAACTGGTGCCAGGAGAACCACCTCCTGCTCAACGTCAGCAAAATGAAGGAACTGATCGTGGACTTCAGGAGGAAGCAGCAGAGGGACTACCATCCACTTGTCATCAGTGGTGCTGAGGTGGAAAGAGTGGACACTTTCAAATACCTGGGAGTGACCATCTCACAGGACCTGTCCTGGACTCATCACATAAACATCACTGTGAAGAAGGCCAGACAGCGTCTCTACCTCCTCAGGCGGCTGAGAGACTTCAAGCTCCCACTCAAGGTGCTCAGGAACCTTTACACCTGCACCATCGAGAGCATCATGCGTGGGAGCATCACCACCTGGATGGGAAACTGCACCAAGCAGGACTTCATGGCTCTAAAAAGGGTGGTTCGTTCAGCTGAACGGACCATCAGAACCACCCTCCCCAACCTGCAGGACATTTACACCAAGCAGTGCAGGCTGAGGCCCATGAAGATCCTAAAACAGCCCAGCCACCCCGGACACTCTCTCTTCTCCCTGCTCCCATCAGGCCGGCGTTACCACTGCCTGAGGGCTAAGACTGAAAGGTTGAAGAAGAGTTTTTACCCACAAGCCATCCATCTGCTCAACTCTGAGCCCTAACTGGACCATTATTGCACAATGTAAATATTATAATTTATAATCTATAATTCCACGTAAAAGTGTGTATAGTGTATAGTATATAGAGTATAGTGTATAGTGTGAATTACTTTTTTATTTTTATTCTTTTATGTGTGTGTGTATATATGGTTGCAGGTACAAAATACATTTCACTGTGCGTTGTACTGTGTATAACTGTGCATGTGACGAATAAACACTATCTTAATCTTACTGCGGCATTGATTGTTTTGGCCCCTTTGTGGTAAAGGAAGGAAGAAAGGAGGTCAAACGATATGGATTGTTGTTCACCTGCTTATGTTCCAGAGCAGTACACATAGAAACACTTGATGACTTGACAACCGACGCATTTATGAATGCACTTCGATCAGTCATAGCTATAAGAGGACATGTACGCCAATTGAGATGTGAAAGGGGAACAAATTTCATTGGTGCTAGACGGGAGTTTTCAGAGTTGCTCAAAGAACTGAATCAAGACTGTCAAAGGGGATTTGGTTGTGAGTTTGTGTTTAACGTTCCATCATATGGGTGGAGTCTGGGAGTGTCAGATTCGAACAATCTGAAGCATACTGACTGCAATGCTGGACAAGTCTGCCAGCAGACTTGACACTACAACTTTAAGGACATTTCTCTATGAAACGATGGCCATAATCAACAGCAGGCCACTAAGTGTTGAGCATTTGAACGATCCTACTGTCATGATCCTGGGCCGGTGGCCCAGTGCTTTGTGTTCTTTTGGTTATGTTTTGTTATCTCTGATTATGTTTATTTGGTTTCTGTCATGTGGGTCTTCAGTTGGTTATGGTTTTGTGTTTAGTCTGCATTTGTGTCTTTGTTTACTTCCTGTTTTAGTTTGATAGTTTAGTACTCCCTGTGTCCTGTCTAGTTTTGCTTCCCTTGTTTATTAGGTAGATTCTGTTCACCTGCGCCCCTGGGTTTGCTTTGTTCTTTGTCACGTCCTCGTCTCTGTATGGTCAGTGTTGTCTTCACTGCCCTGCTGTGTGCTTCACGTCTCATGCCATGTTCTTAGTCTTATGTCCATAGTTATGCTTATGTTTATGTTTATGTTTAGTAATTGGTACTGCTGGCACCCGTCTAGACTTTGTTAAATTAAAGTACAAGCTAAATTAAGCTCTTGCCTCTGAGTCCTGCATTGGGTCCTCTGCCTTGCCTGTGACAGCAGAACGTGACAGTAGGACGCGACCACGAAATGGACCCCGTGGACTCTAGTGAATTTGTACGGGAGGTGGAAGAAACAGTCCATAAGTTAATGGACTATGTCTTGCGGATTCTCAATACCAAGGACAAGTGCGAGAGACTTCTGCAACTCACCTTTTGCAGTGGATTCATTTCCTCCACGCCCTGGCTTCAAGAGTGCCCTACCACAGCTTCCCTGGCTCACTCAATCATTTCCCACTGAGATAATCTGCAGTATGAACTGTTTCACATTGGCCACCCAGTTAAGGTGGATTTATCCTCCCTGCTTCAAGTTGTTGCCACATCACCTCTCTTTCTTCCTGTTACCCATCAACTTACCTGCTCCACACCGTCACCGCCGCCGGAGCGGATCACGCCTTCACCGCCGCCGGAGCGGATCACGTCTTCACCGCCGCCGGAGGGGACTTCGCCGCCCACGTCCTCGCAGCCGCCTGCAGCAGCCCCACGTCAGCCGCCTGCAGCAGCCCCACGTCAGCACTCACAGCCACCATCTTCAGAGCCTCCCCTTCAGCCGTCACAGCTGCTAGCTGCAGCAACCCCCAAGCCACGACCATGCTCCATGACGCCCACACCACCTGCCGTAGCAGCCCCCAAGCCACGACCATGTTCCCTTGTGCCCACGCCAGCCTTAGCAGCTCGCCCTCAGTCAGCTCCTGTAGCTCTCCCTCGCCCTCAGTCAGCTCCTGTAGCTCTCCCTCGCTCTCAGTCAGCTCCTGTAGCTCTCCCTCGCTCTCAGTCAGTTTTAGCTCCAGCTCCTGCTCCCTCTGCCTCTCAGCTCCCTTCAGCTTCGGTCCCCTCAGGCCCCTCCACATTAGTTTTGGTCCCTCCTTTGATCCCTTCGGTTCTCTCAGCTCCCTCAGCTTTAGCTATGGTCCCCCCAGCTGACCCCTCAGTTTTGCTCCCCTCTGTGTAAGTCTTTTTAGCTTCATCTCCTTTGGTCCCCCCATCTGACCCCTCAGTTTTGCTCCCCTCTGTGTAAGTCTTTTTAGCTTCAGCTCCTTTGGTCCCCTCTGTCCCCTTAGTCTCGGTCCCTCGGGTCCCTTCCTTAGCCTCAGTCCCCTCTGTATTACCAGGCCCTTCATCTGCTCCCTCAGTCCGCCCTGTAGCTCCCCTCGGTCCCTCAGGTCCCCTTGGCTCCCTCCTCAGCTCAGGTCCCCTCGGTCCCTCAGGTCCCCTTGGCTCCCTCCTCAGCTCAGGCTCCCTTAATCCCTCAGGCTCCCCCTGCTCAGGTCCCCTTAATCCCTCAAGCACCCCCTGCTCAGGTCCCTTCAGCCCCTTTAGTGCCTTCAGTCCCTTCAGTTCCTCTAATAATAGCCCCCTTAGCTAGTGCAGCAGCCCCTCTCGCCACGCTGCATCCTCCTCGCCGCCACCACTGGGAGCGCGGTCAGCCTCAAGCCACGCCATGTCCTCGTCTTCGCCGCCGGGAGCACGGTCGGCCTCAAGCCACACCATGTCCTCGTCTTCACCGCTGCCGCCGGGAGCGCGGCCGGCCTTTGGCCATGCCATGTCCTCGTCGCCGCCGCCGCTGGGAGTGCAGTCGGCCTCAGGTCTCGTCTCCACGTCCTCGTTGCCGCCGCTGGAAGCGCGGTCAGCCCCCTGAACTGTGTTGCCACCTTTGTGGTTTCCCCTGTGCTTTGTCACTCATGTTTTGTTTTTGGACTCTTTTTCCAGCCTTGTGCTGCTGCCTTATGTTCCCTTTCTTGGTTTGTTTTTTGGACTATGGTGTTCTCTTGTTTCGTCTCAAGCCCTCCGTCCTGGTCCCCCGCCTCCCGCCCTGGTTGGGGTTTTGTTTTGTTTTGTCTACTGGCCCAGAACCTCTTACTCCGAACCATATTCTAAAAATGAAATCATCCATTATTCTGCCACCTCCTGGGCAGTTTGTCAAAGACCTCTACCTGCGCAAAAGGTGGAAACAAGTGCAGTTTCTAGCCAATGAATTCTGGCAACGATGGAAGCGGGAATACCTGCTAAACCTCCAACACCGACAGAAATGGCAAAGAAGATTACGAAACTCTAAGGTAGATGACATTGTGATTCTACAAGACGATAGTGCACCAAGAAACAAGTGGAAGCTTGCCAGGGTTGTGGAAGTTACACCTAGTACAGATGACAAGGTGCGAAAGGTGAAATTTCTGGTCAATGAAACTACACTTGATAAGGGAAAACCATTCAATAGATTAGTTCACCTTGAGAGGCCTGTTCACAAGATAGCTACCTTATTGGAGGCCAGTTAAACTGTTTAAGGCTACACTGTTCATTCTTAAAAGTGTTTCACACATTTTATATCTTTCATAGTTTTCTTTGAAGAAATCTCTCATTTAAAATCAATGAACGATTGGTGAGAGTGTAGTGTTGAGTAATGTTTTATGTGAAGTTCATGATGTTGACTGCTTTATGATTTTACATGATTTCATAAGTATATAATTTAAGTTTAAATTGTTCAAATGTGTCATAATGGATAGTAAGTTCTTGTTGCAGTTTGTTTGTGTTGTTAAGGAACTTTAAGATGCAACATAATGTGTCTCGCGAGGAGTAACGGTTACTGAGGTTACAGAGAGAAACTTTTACCTTTCACGGACTGCAGAAGGGCAGATGTTTTTGATATGACTCTGCTGTGTTGTATTTAAGATTCAAGCTATTGTATGAAGCCAAAGCCGATAAGTGACTCAAGGTTTAAATCTCTTTTCATGACAAGCAGCCAAGGAGTTTTCACGGCCTGACTAAGTGAGCGGAGAGAGAGAGAGGGAGAGGCTCAAGCAATAAACACCTGTTTCAAGGAAACGATCTGTGTCTGTGTTGTCGTGGAGAGAGCTACAATGATATTGGTTTTTGTGTGTTATTGTTCTTCCATTTAGGCTCAAATCAGTTTGATCTTTGATAGCAAAGTTATGTGAAGTAAAAACTTCCCTCTTAAAGCTAAAGTAACGAGTGTGTTTTGAAAATGTAAGGAGTAGAGAGTACAGATATTTGTCTAAAAATGTAGGGAGTAAAAGTAAAAAGTAGTCAGAAAAATAAAAACTCGTGTAAAGCACAGATAACTGAAAATTCTACTTAATACAGTACAGTAGAATTTTCAGGTATCCCAACTTTGTTTAGCTGTGAGGCCAAGAAAAGGAAAGAGGAGCCAAGACCTCCAGAAGCTGATGGAGGCTCTAAAGATCTTCAGTTGTCCAGAATCAGAACTGCTTTGACTGAAAAATGCTGGAGATGCTTCATATGTTTGTTCACATTTAGAAGAATAGAATGTCTTAGTAATTACCATAACCACAGTACTTTGGTAATTAATGTGCTGACTGATTTGAGTTTGGCAGGGTTTCCTGAATTTTAAAATGTTATGAATACGATCAAGTCTGTCACAAGCGTTTCCTAACCAGAAACCCTGGTTCAATAACAAGGTAAAGAACCTACTGAGGATAAGAGATGCTACCTACAGCCTGCAAGAAACAGTCTCAAGTGTGGCATTAAGGCTGCCAAAAACAAGTGTAGGCTGAGAATAGACGGTGTATGTGGCTGGGCATACAGACTATTACAGACTATAAATCATATAACACTGCAACACCAAATTACAATCCCCAGCTGGCTGAGGACTTGAATTGTTTTTTACCTGTTTTGACAACAGCATTAGACACACAACTGGATTGGAACCAGATCACCAGGAGCTGTGGTGGAACACAAGAACAACACTAAGTAGAAAAATGTGAGGAGCCTAAATGACAACAGGCCAGTTGTACTCACTCCAGTCATAGCAAAATGCTTTGAAAGAATGATTTTGGCCTACATTAAACTTGCATCCCACCACACTAGATCAGCATCAGTTTGCATATTGCAGAAACAGGTCAACAGAGGATGCCATCAGTATCACCCTTCAAATCACTCTTGGAGAAGCCAAACACTTATGTCAGTTTGCTCTTTATGGGCTTCAGTTCAGCCATTACCACGGTTATACCAACCAGACTGCGTAGCCCAGGCCTCAACTCGACTATCTTTAACTCGATTTCCTGCCTTATCACCCCCAGAGTGTCAGGCTAGGAAAGCACACATCTTCAAGCATCATCCTGAACACTGGTGTTCCTCGAGGATGTGTGCTGAGCCCTCTCCTGTTTGTGCTCTTCATACTGCCATCCATGACCTGTCTATGTGACAAACTCCATCATGAAGTTCACAGACGACACAGCAGTCATGGAACTAACTATCCAACAATGATGAAGGAGCCCACACAACCAAAGTAGAGACACTTGGTGTTCTCATAACAGCAATAAAACAAAGAAATTATGTGGTAGTGGACTTCAAAAGGTCCAAGAAAACAGACCCTAACCCTAAGGCTGTGGAGAGGGTCTCCAGCTTCAAATTCCTCTGTGTATAGCTCTCAGAGAACCTGTCCTGGACTACTCACATCTCTGCTGTCACTGACAAGGCTCAACAATGCCTATACTTCCTGAAGAAGCTGAGGAAGATTGGGCTACCTCAGAACCTCCTCACTAACTTCTACTGGTGCACAGTGGAAAGCATACAGACTGCATCACTGCATTGTATGTTGGATGTAGCTCAGAAGGCACTACACATGGTCACTAATAAGGCCCAGAAAATCAATGGGATCCAGTTACTTGGAGTCAGTGACATCTTCAAGGCCGCTGTGTAAACAGGGTCACTAACATCACCTGAGGGTGTGCACTCCTCAGCCTCCCCGGTAAGGTCTATGCCAGGCTGCTGGAAAGGAGGACCTGTCCACTAGTTGAACCTCAGATTCAAAAGGAACAATGCAGTTTTCATCCTGATCTGGAACACTGGACCAGCTCTTTATCCTCTTGAGGATATTCAAGTGCACATGGGAGAGAGGAGTTCGAGTATCTTGGGGTCTTATTCACAAGTGAACAGAACAGACCAGTGCAGTGTCTGTATCACTGCAGGCCATACCCTCACCAGTTTTGAGGAGGGCCTTGTTTTGGTAAGCATAGGTCTGTATGCTGGTGTTAACATAACAGAAATATGGTCTGACAAGCGTAGGTAAGGGCGAGGGGCTGCACTGAATGCTGCTTTAATGTTCGTTTATGCATGATCCAGTATGTTGTTACCCCTGGTCGCAAAGTCCACATGTTGGTAAAAATGGAGGAGAACCTTGTTCATGTTTGCCTGGTTGAAATCCCCAGCAACAATGAAAACTCCTCAGGATAGGTGTTTTGCAGGTCTTTGATGTAGTGATAGAGGGTATCCAAGGCTATTTTTGTATCTGCATCAGGAGGAACGTAAACACCAATGATGAAAATTCCCATGGGAGGTAGAAGGGGCGGCATTTAACTGACCGAACCTCAATATCTGGTGAACAATGTGAGAAGGTCGTTTTTGTGTCCTTGCACCATGTATTATTGCTGTAGATGCATAAACCCCCACCTCGTGCCTTACCACTGAGAGCGCAGCTCCGATCAGCACGGTGGGTTGTTAGTCCTGCAATGTTAATAGCATCTTCTGAAACTGGGCCATTCAGCCATGTCTCAGTAAAGACTAAAGCGCAGCAGTCTCTCACCTCTCTTTCTGATGTAATGTCCAGCCTGACATAATCCAGTTTGTTCTCTAGTGAGCGAGTATTTGACAGCAGAATTGAAGGCAGTGGAGTTATGCAAGGGTTAGCTTTAGCCCTAGCATTAGCCCCACCGTGAGCACCCTGCTTCTGCTTCTGCATACACCGCCGCCTCCGTCTCCTCTGGAAGCGTGCACCACTGGTGACAGCTGCTGGCACAAGACAGGCCTCACCCCGTTTGCGCAGTAGACCAAGGGCTTCCAATAAATCCGTGGTGTTCAAGTTTATAAAATCCATTTTGCGTTCAGTATTTATTTGCAGAAGGCTGTGCCAATCATACATCCTCTTTTCTCTGCTGATCCATTTATCGCTGTTATTGTCGTGAGCCCATGCAGCTGCTGCTGACACGAGCGCCGCCATCTGATTACTCAGCAGCGGCAAAAATGAGCTTCCTCCGAAGGGTGGCTGGCCTCTCCCATTCACAAGGGGCTCAAAGTAGAGCCGCCCTGGGGAACAACTTGCCCCCCCCCCCGGAGGTGGCTGGCAAGAGGAAGGCCTGGGCTTCTCTGCTTGGGCTACTGTCCCCATGACCGGGCCCCAGAGGAAGAAAATGGATATATATATATATATATATATATATATATATATATATATATATATATATGGTCACGAGATGAGAACCAGGAACTGTTGGAATGCTACTACACATGCAATTCCAGTGAAAGGGATTACATGAAGAGGACCTATGGATTCTTCGACATCCAAACTGACATTGAAACAATTTGTAGCTCAGTGTTCCAACATACAAAGGAAGCAACTACTTTTGCAACTACAGATCGACGAGGTACAACACAATCCTACAGCAAGGGGGAGCCTAAAGACTCAGCTGAATGGGAAGAACAAGATCCGGGCAATCAACACCTATGAACTGCCAGTTGTCAGATACCCTGCTGGGATAATAAGCTGGTCAAAGGAGGAAATGGAAACCACTGATCTCAAGATGAGAAAGCTCCTTACCATGCATAGTGTTGACTAGTGAGTGTCAGAACCACTATCCTAGATGAAACAACAAGGATCCATGAGTACATGGCCACAAAGGATCGGGTTCTTAGTAAGTACCTCAGACAGCAGAAACCCAAGAAAGAAGAGGACGAAGAACAGGAACTATCATGGAAGGACAGCCCTCTGCATGGCATGTAACACCGGCAGATAGAAGAAGTGGCTGATATAGAAAAATCCTACCAATGGCTGGACAAAGCTGCACTGACAGACAGCGCAAAGGGACTAATCATGGCAGCACAGGAACAAGCTCTGAGCACAAGACCGACAGAGGCTGGGGTCTACCACACAGGCAAGACCCCAGGTGCAGGCTGTGCAGAGATGTCCCTGAGACAATTCAGCACAAGATGCAAGATGCTAGCAGGCAGGGCATGCAGGCAGAATGCCATAACCAAGTGGCTGACAGAGTATATAGGAACATCTGTGCCAGGTCAAAATGGGATACGCCCCCAAGAGTAGTTGAGAATGACCGAGCTAAGAGCCTGTGGGACTTCCAGATACAGACAGGCAAGCTTGTGATGGCTATCCTACTGGACACAATAGTGGTGGACAAACAGAGTTAGAAAGCCATACTGATATTATAATACCAAGTGATGGCAGCATCAAGAAGAAAGAACACGAGAAGCTCAATAAATACCAAGGGCTCAGCGAAAAGCTAGAGGCGATGTGGAAGGTGAAGGCAACAATGGTCCATATGGTAATCAGAACAGTCGGGGCAGTGACCCCCAAACTGAGGGAGTGTCTCCAGCAGATTCCAGAAGTGACATCCAAGATCTCTGTCCAGAAGAGCGCAGTCCTGGAAACAGCTAAGATACTGGGCAGGACCCTCAAGCTCCCAGGCCTCTCTTAGAGAACCCGAGGGCAGAGGGCAGAGGGCAAGCTGGGATTTTATATATATATATATATATATATATATATATATATATATATATATAGCTGACTGACCATTTAAGGGTTATGATAAATGTCACTGTGTGGCAGGCAGGGTTGGACCCAAATGCAGGACGTATGAGAACTGAGCTGAACTCAAACAGTTTTATTGCTCGAGGCGCACATACAAAGTAAAAAAAAAACAAAAAAAAACAAAAACACAAGAACACTAAATACATAGGTCTCGGTGGAGCTGGAGGCAGCTACTCTACGCCAAAGCAACAAGGGGGAAAACCTTAAAAACAAAAGTACACGCAGCTTACAGTGACACAACAATGAACTAATGAATACTGAGACCTTAAATACACACACACCAGGTAATCAGGGACAGTTGGGGAGGATGAGGCACAGGTGAACTGAATGACACTAATGAGACAAAGAAGTGAAAACTGAACACAACATACAAGGAGCAGAAGACTGTCAAACTAAAACAGGAAAATACCAAACCTGGAACACAGACTCGCACACTCAAACACATCAGGACAAGATGATTAACACAGACACAGCTGACCTCACACATAAGGGGCTAAGGATAAAACACAGAGACAGCCAAGACTAGAGTGGAAACAGAAACAAAACATGTACTTGACACAACAAAAGTAGTAAAACTACACATAGAACACATGAGACAAGGAACAAAGACACAGAGGGACAAAACAGACACTGGAACACAGAGACGCAGGGAATACAAACAAATGGAAACAGGAATGAAATATGTCATACCGGGCTATGTTGATGCCCAATGCAGTTCTCGTTTCCTCTCCACCTCTTTGGTTGATTTTCCTGGCAGCGTTCACCACTTCCTCCACTGACTGGTAATCATCCAACTTGAACTCATGGACCACTGAGGAGCCATACTGAATCACTCCGACCTCCAATCAAAGCAGAGTCCACATATACAATAAACCACTCATGTAACACCTGTCCAAGCCATCTTGGACAAGCGTTATAGGTTTAATTTAGGTGAAATGATTAATGGAAGCCACACTTTGTTCTCATTGTCAATCTGTATGATAGAGTAACCAACTGCAAATTCAATCCATATCATCTTGTGAGCTGAATTTTAACTGCAATTTTAGGCTGAGCAAAATCAGATTTTCAAATTTTGAAAAAGGCTAAAATGGATTTTAAAAAATGTGACTAATGTTTGTCCATTAGAATGACTATTTGGGTGTTGGGATTCATGTTCCCCAACTGGAAAGACCTGGGAGTACAATTTTTAAAAAAGACAAGAATGGCATATTCTGACTGATCCAAAATGCTGCAGCTAGAGTACTGTCCTGTTGGACCTCAGTGCAGCTTTGATACTGTTGACCATAACATTTTATTACAGAGATTAGAACATACTATAGGTATTAAAGGTACTGCACTGCAGTGGTTTGAATCATATTTATCTAATAGACTCCAATTTGTTCATGTAAATGGAGAGTCTTCTTCACACACTAAGGTTAATTATGGAGTTCCACAGGGTTCTGTGCTAGGACCAATTCTATTTACATTATACATGCTTCCCTTAGGTAGTATTATTAGAAAGCACTGCATACATTTTCATTGTTATGCAGATGATACTCAGCTTTACCTATCAATGAAGCCAGATGACACACATCAATTAGTTAAACTGCAGGAATAAAGACATTAAGGCATGGATGACCTCTAATTTCCTGCTTCTAAATTCTGATCAAACTGAAGTTCTTGTACTCGGCCCCACAAATCTTAGAAACATGGTGTCAAACCAGATACTTACTCTGGATGGCATTACTTTGGCCTCCAGTAACACTGTGAGAAATCTTGGAGTCATTTTTGACCAGGATATGTCCTTCAGTGCACACATTAAACAAATATGTAGGACCGCTTTTTTGCATTTGCGCAATATTTCTAAAATTAGAAACATCCTTTCTCAGAGTGATGCTGAAAAGCTAATTGATGCATTTATTACTTCTAGGCTGGACTATTGTAATTCATTATTATCAAGCTGTCCTAAAAGCTCCCTGAAAAGCCTTCAGCTGATCCAAAATGCTGCAGCTAGAGTACTGACAGGGACTAGAAAGAGAGAGCAGATTTCTCCCATAAGATGGGGCTTGACTATTCGATCAATCGTGTTAAGAAATGGGTTTCACAGAGCCAATAATAACCAGAGGGCGTCACGTAGTTTTGTCAGGTGATTTGGTGCAGCCAGTTACATGATTGGCCAAATGAGGTGTCAATCAAAATGGGAGGGTCTAGTCTGCCATATAAAAGGAACTACAAACCCCCGCGGACGGGACGTGGCCAGTTAAGGGGCTACAGACCAGCTCAAGCCTCCTGTCTTCGCCAGATTGTTAACCAACCTGCTTAGTAAACTAGCCCCCAGCCTTCTCTAGCTCACAGTTTTTGGATCTGTGTAATATTTCTGAGTTTTGTGCTCTATTTTTTGCAATTCAGTCACACACAACCTTCTTGGCTCCCTGTAAAATCCAGAATAGAATTTAAAATTCTTCTTCTCACATACAAGGTCTTGAATAGTCAAGCCCCATCTTATCTTAAAGACTTCATAGTACCATATCACCCCAACAGAGCACTTCACTCTCAGACTGCTGGCTTACTTGTGGTTCCTAGGATACTTGTATAATTGTATAGGGTTAGAGTCACTCAATGATGATGACTGAAATCTCAGAGGGTTAAATCCATTACAATCATCTGTAGGGAGAAAGTGCAGGAAACTCTCACGTCATCTGGTTATAATCAATAGATAAACTAACCTGTGTCTGACCTGGGCCAATGTAGAATTTGTGCAGGATGTTTATGAGGAAGTCTTGAACTTCATACCAGGGGTAAATGGAGTTAGAGCCATCCAGAACAATCACAATATCCATGAATGTCTCGCACCCTACAAGATTTTAAAAGACAATTAGTGGATGGATGGATGGATGGATGGATGGATGGATGGATGGATGGATGGATGGATGGATACTGATTACTCTGCAGGGCGGGTGCGATGGTGTTGGACAGTCTGAAGTTTCGTCCGACTCTAGTGCAGATTCCAGTGCTGTACAGGGAACTTCCACATTCGTGAGACCAGAGTGGACCACAGGTCTGAGGCAGCACAGACACAGATTGGACAAATACAAGAGAAAAGAAAAAAATCAAAGGGTAATGATTTGGTGTGATGTGCAAAAACACATGAAATAAAATCAAAAACAGTGACTAACAGACAGTCCAAGATGTCTGAGCTCCAGCAACTGAAATTCTAAGGTTTTAATTGGATGTTACTTAGCACTAATTAGCTGGTACAGTATCAGGTAGCCTTAGCTCCAAAAAACAAACATGGGGCAACTAAAAAGTCTAATAACTGATGAGGTCTATCTTTTATAGGAAGGTACCCTAACTTTAAGGCCCAGTCAAGAAGAATAGAGGAAGAATAATAAACACAATGTCAACTGTTTGTTTTCACGCCCCTCTGCTCTGCTCTTGATGTCCAGTGCATTGGCTGCACATCACACTGTGTCAAAATGATCTTACATTCAGACGGCGCTGACCTGGTGGTGATTGGACCCCCCCACACACACACCTTTTATAGTGATAAGCTGGCAGTTCTACTCTTAGGTGGTACTCACCACAAAGCTGCTGTCTTTGGGGTTGGACGTCAGCGTCATTCCCAGCCTCATCTTGTCCTTCCTCTCAGACACATTGTTCAGAGTGAGTCTCCCTGAGCACAACCAGAGTAGATGCTTCATGAATCTAAGCTGAATGTTTTGTCTGTATTGTGTTTTTCATTCTATGTCCTATAAAAGCCATCGCCACCTTATTGTGGTGGAGGGGTTTGTGTGTCCCACTGATTCCAGTGGGACACACAAACCCCAGTTTACTGGTTAATGCTAAAAATGTATCACAATGAAAGGAAATAATTATACTAGTCTGAAAAAGACCTTTATTAACGACATAGAAAATCTCATCTGATCTTAGCATGGTCTCCCAAAATCCAGAGCTACCAAGACTGGTTATTGGTATATGGGAAAGGAGACTGAGCTAGTGCATTAGGTTGAGAAATACTAGCTAGATATAGTCAGGCTCACCTCAAGGCTTCCCTGCGCCTTTGAGCCAGGGAACAGGTCCTGACTGTTGTTTGCACTTATGTGCCAAATTACAGTTCAGAGTACCCACCGTTCTTGGAGTCACTGGGCGGGGTGCTCGAAGGTATTCCTTCCTGTGACTCCATCGTCCAACTGGGAGACTTCAGCGCTCACGTGGGCAATGACAGTGAGACCTGGAGGGGCATGATTGGGAGGAATGGCCTGCCTGATCTGAACCTAAATGGTGTTTTGTTATTGGACTTCTGTGCAAACCACAGTTTGTCTATAATGAAGAGTCTGTGTAGATTCTCAGTCATCCAGGTCATAGTAGTCTCTGGAGCTTGAAAAAGGCGACTGGACTTCTTTTTGTTTCTTGAAGACGTTTCACCTCTCATCCGAAAGGCTTCTTCAGTTCTCAACCAAATGGTGGAGAGACCCAGATTGATCATGTGTTCACGCACATGATCAATAGAGGGTCATAACCACCTCCAGGGGACTACGCCCACAGGGGTTTAAATACCTGGGTCTCTCCACCATTTGGTTGAGAACTGAAGAAGCCTTTCGGATGAGAGGTGAAATGTCTTCAAGAAACAAAAAGAAGTCCAGTCGCCTTTTTCAAGCTCCAGAGACTCTATAATGAAGACCATGTTCAAACATAAGGCTGTCCGTAAGAGCACATGGCACCAGGACACCCTAGGTCACAGATCAATGATCGATTTTGTAATTGTATCATCAGATCTGTGGTCGTATGTTCTGGACACTCGGGTGACGAGAGGAGCTGAGCTGTCAACTGATTACCACCTGGTGGGGAGTTGGATCAGGTGGCGGTCCAAATGAGGTGTGTTCTGCACCTCCATTGTTGAGACTGCTGCTCAGAGCTGTGGCTGCAAGGTGGCTGGTGCCTGTCGTGGTGGTAATCCCCGAACAAGATGGCGATCAGCAGAGGTGAAGGGAGCCATCAAGCTGGAGAAGGAGTTCTGTTGAGCTTGGTTGGCCTGTGGGACTCTGGAGGCAGCTGACGTGTACTGGTAGACCAAGCAGAATGTGGCTTGGGAAGTGGCCGAAGCAAAAACTCAGGTGCAGGAGGAGTTTGGTGAGGCCAAGGAAAAAGACTTTCAGACAGCCTTGAAGCAATTCTGACAAACCGTCATGTGACTCAGGAGGGGAAAGTGGTTCTCTACCATTCAGTCCCTGTACAACCGCAGTGAGAGCTTGGTTGTATTGCTGGCAATAATCTGACTCGTTTCCTGTGGGTCTTGGACTTCGTCAAGGCTGATCTTTGTCACCAATTCTGTTCATAATTTCTATGGACAGAATTTTTGGCGCAGCCAAGTGGTGGAAGGTTTCTGCCTCAGTGGCCTCAGAATCTCATCTCAGCTTTTTGCAGATAATGCAGTCTTGTTGGCTTCATCACACAGTGGCCTCCAGCTCGCAGTGGAATGGTTTGGAGCCGAGTGTGAAGCGTCTGGCATGAGAATTAGCACCTCTAACTCTGAGGTCATAGTTCTCAACCAGAAAAGGGTGGAGTGGCCACTCTGGCTCAGGGACGAGCTGCTGCCCCAGGTGGAGGTGGAGTATCTCGGGGTCTTGTTCACGAGTGACGGGAGAAGGGAGCAGGAGATTGACAGATGGATTGGGGCTGTGTCTGCAGTGATGCGGACACAGCACCTCTCTGTCGTGGTGAAGAGGGAGCTGCGTGTGAAGGCAAAGCTGTCGATTTAATGGTCAATTTATATCCCTACCCTCACCTACAGTCACGAGCTTTGGCTAATGACCAAAAGAATGAGATCGTGAGTACAAGCAGCAGAAATGAGCTTCCTCTGAAGGGTGGCTGAGATAGGGTGAGGAGTGCAGCCATTTGGGAGGGGCTCAAAGTAGAGCCGCTCCTCCTCCACATCGAAAGGAGCCAGTTCAGGTGGTTCAGGCATCTGACTAGGATGCCTCTTGGGTGAGATGTTCCGGGCATGTCAACAGGGAGGAGGCCCCGGGGCAGACCCAGGACACGCTGGAGAGATTATATCTCTCATATATCTCAATACCAACATGTCAATATTAACAAAAAAAAAAATTAATTATGCACAACATATTAGCTTTTACTCCCCAAAAATGGTTTATGGTAAATGAAACCTGAATGAAACCTGAAAGTGGTTAAGCCATTGTGGAATATCTCCATCATGAGGTCCACAGCCTAACCTCCTACAGGTTTCATTCTGACCTCTGTGACACTTTACACACCTGAGACCTGCTGTCAGTTTTGATGCTCACCCAGGTTGAGTCGGGTGCAGTTTGCAGAGTCTGGGCTATCCAGCGGGCATCTGTACACATCGCCAGTCTGCTTCTTCCCTGTGGACTCAAAGGGAGCTCCAACCAGCAACCTGCAGCCACACACAGAGTTTGAATCACAAACTTTATTTATAAAGCACAAGTCACAAGTTTGAGAAAGAATGACTAATAGTCTCATCCTCACGGTGAGGATTATGGATGAACACTGGTGTTGGACTGGTACTCAGGATTGTTTAGGAACTGGAAAGGGTTGAATTGGTGCATTCCTACTTTGAGCAACATTTGAGAAATCAGATTATTTTGTTACTAAAGTGTGTGTGACCTAAAGCATCAGGTCTAATATTTCCTCATGTGCATCCCTTCCATTTTTGTATTGCCTCAGTGCAAACAGAGCATGAATATAAACACTATTATTAGCCTTTTTATTTGTGTGTATTATGTTATTGATTTATTGTTAGGTTAAATTATGCATTTTATAGTTGTTTTATTGGTGTGTATTATTTTACTGATTTATTGTTATGATAAATTATGCGTTGTATAGTTGTTTATTTGTGTGTAAATTTTTAAATCTTTTATCTTTGTAAATTTTAATTTTCTCTTGTCCAATTGTGTACAGCACTTTGGTCAGTGGTTGCTGTTTTTAAAGTGCTTTATAAATAAACTTGGCTTGGCTGGCTTGACTTGGCTTGAGCATTCATGAAGGTGCAGAAGAAAGAAATTATATTGCAGGAGATTTTCACACTATGATAAAGATAGCTATCGCAGTCTCCATGAAGGAGCAAACTATAAACTTTTAAAAGCTCTACAAGCCTACAGCATCTGTCTGATATGAAAACTTTATGTCTTGTGGTCTGCTAATCCTTTAATTGGAGTGTTCTTGTTTGGATTTTGGTGTAGTATGAGTTATATGCTTTTAAATCATAGACCTTTAAAATTTTTGGTATTTCTTCTATGTACAGAAACTTTTTCACTTGCCCTCCTGCTTTCAGAGGTCAGTTCTTGTGACAGCGGTCATGTTAAACACAGATCCTACTGCCACGGTTGAACACAGCGGGTGGGTTATTAGTGTTAACCAGCGTAAACGCCACCACATGTGGCCTGGGTGGCGGTTCTGGGAAGAGGGCTGACTCACATACCAGAGGAGCTGCTACAGCAGAGCACTAACCCTCAATCTGCTAAAGTGTCTCCTGTCCACATCAAACAGTGGAAAAGCCATGCTGACAAACCACATCCCAGAAAGCAGACGGACCAGGTTCACATCCTGCAGCCTGCAGCAGCACGCTGCAGACAGAATGCCTCTGACATCATCCCATCATGCTGATCGCTTCCCGAGCAGGTGATGTTATTTAGCTTTTGGTAAAACTTCAAACCTGTACCAGCTCTTCTGCTACTGCTTTACTGGACTCTTAATTGATGGTCTCTGGGATGTATTCGCAGCACACAACAGCTCAAAGGTGAAGCCAAATTTTTCATGAGTTTTCATTCATTGAATGAGCAAGTAAATCCATCAGTGTAGACACTGATGAAATTTAAACAAATATTTTCCTATCAAGCTTTTCTTTGCAAAAGATCACAACTTTGCAGACATTCTGGAATAATGTGGATGCAGTTCAACCCGGGCTTTCTGCACACTCTTCTCAGGTCTGATTTGTTCATTGCGCTCTTTGTAACTGTTTTCAGCAGGATTGAGCTCCTGTGACAGCCCTGCTCCCTCCACCACAGGCAGAATAAAAACTGACTGTTTCTTCTCTGAATAGTTCTTCATAATTTTGGAGCTTCACTTTGGATCATTGTCATGTTGGAGAAGGAAACTGGCTGCAGTACATGAGCTCTGGACTTGTTCCTGCACAAATATCCCAGTTTGCTACCACTGAAGAATCCCAAACCACCCTGCCTGAAAGACGGCATCAGACAATCCTTCAGCATCTTTTCATTTGTTCTTTTTACTCTTCTTCTGCAGCACCTTTAGTTGTTTTTCCACACTTTCAAGTTCCTTAAAGTAGCTTTTCATTATCTACAAAAAGCTCCTTTGCCTCTTTGTGTCTTGCATTTGGGTCCACTTCCAGTTTAAGGGGAAATGTAGCCAGTTATTACCGAAGGAATGCAAATCAAAGCCTTCTGTCAGCTCTGGTACCATTTTGGTTCTGGTGGCTGATCAGTCTCTGAAGGTTTGCTGATGTGCGGAGAAGTCAGACACAAACACACACATGGACAGCAGCATGAATCCTGGCAGAGAAAACAGACCCTCAGCTCGGCTCTGTAAACACATACTGCCAGTGGTCTGACCTCAGATTTAACTGAGGTCACTACAGGTCAACAGGTCTGACCTGAACAGTGTGCTGGGTACCTGAGTAATGCCTTCAGTGTTGGCTCTGAGAGGTGGAAGCTGGCACTCAGGATGTTTGTCTGGTAAATGTTTGCTCCCAGTTCAAATTTTACTTCTGACCACATCATGGGCAACATATCTGCTTTCTAAGTTTAACAACATTTGATTTTGTTGCTGCTCTTGTTATTTTACGTATTTGTCTTAAGTTTAGTGTTTTAGAGAGGAAATATGAGCAATGGCAGCAAGGGAATGGAGACACAGTGGGCTAATGAACCCTAACCAGTCAGGTTCAGGTTCCTCTGTTTGTTCTCATGGGGTTGCAGTTATCCATCCTCACGTGCACATCACATCAAGTATGGACAGCAGATAAGCATTATACCAAAAAAAAAGATTTAAAGATATGAATACATTAGTTCCTGGTAGTGATGCTGCTGGAACAAAGCTGTTTCTTAAACTGTTAGCTCCACTTTGGGACTATAAGCTCTCATCCAGGTGGAAAAATCTAAAACTCACTGTGCAAAGAGTCAAACCAAACCAATTGTTCAGTCTCACTCATGATGCACATTAACCTTTTTTTGTATCTGCACATTTTCTAAAATCAATCATCATTTAGTAAGTAAGTAAATAAGTCAAATTTTATTTATATAGCACCTCTCAAGACATAAATCACAAAGTGCTTCACAACAGTAAAACAAAGTACAATTGGAGTAAGGAAAAAAAAATCTAACCAAACACAAACTAAAGAAGATGAGTTTTTAGCTGTTTTTTTTAAAAGACACCGCCGAATCTGCAGTTCTTGTACACAAGGAGATAGAGTTCCAGAGTCGGGGAGCTACTGTAGCAAAAGCTCTATCTCCTTTAGTTTTCAGCCTTGTGTGATGTAAGGCCAGTAGGCCTTTATCACATGACCTCAGACACATGGCTGGAATGTACAGATGCAAGAGTTCACTGATATACAGTGGGTTCCAAAAGTATTCATACCCCTTGAACTTTTCCATATTTTGTCACATTACAAACACAAACATAAATATATTTCACTGGAATTTAATGTGAAAGACCAACACAAAGTGGTATACAGTTGTGAAGTGGAAAGAAAATTATACATGATTCAAAACATTTTTTACAAATAAAAAACTGAAAAGTGCGGTGTGCAAAAGTATTGAGCCCCCTTTTCTCTGAGTGCAACCAATTGCATTCAGAAGTTGCCTGATGACTGCTAATGACTAAAAAGAGTCCACCTGTGTGTAATCTAATCTCAGTACAAATACAGCATCATGAAATCCAAAGAATACAGCAGACAGGTCAGGAAGAAGGTTGTGGAGAAGGTTAAAGCAGGCTTAGGCTATAAAAAGATTTCCCAAGCTTTGAACAGCTCACGGAGCGCTGTTCAATGCATTGCCTGGAAATGGAAAGAGTACGGCACAACTGTAAACCTACCAAGACAAGGCCGTCCACCTAAACTTACAGGCCGAACAAGGAGACAGGGCTCTCCTTGTTCGGCCTGTAAGTTTAGGTGGACGGCCTTGTCTCAGAGATGCAGCCAAGAGGCCCATGGTGACTGTGGACCAAATGCAGAAATTCACAGCTCAGGTGGGGGAAAATGTCTAAAAATGTTCTAAAAATGTCGTTAGAATAAACAGAATCAATATTTAAACCCAAAGTAAAAACAAGGTCCAGAGTATGTCCTTTAGCATGTGTGGGGCCGGACACATGCTGAGTAAAATTAAAAGAATCCATGACGCTGATAAAACCTCGAAGTGGTCACAGTCATCATCAATATAGATATTAAAATCCCCAACTATGACCAGTCTGGACAATTTTATGGTGGATGATAAGAAGTCACTAAATTCTTTTAAAAACGTGTTACTCGGAGCAGCAGGACAGTACACCACAGCACAGTACAGAGGATCCTTGTTTCCAGTTTTAATCAGCTGTAGTTCAAACGAGGAAAAGTGACCGACCTTTGTTGAGCGACAAGAGAACTAGTTCCAAAACACCGCAGCGAGACCTCCTCCATGGCCAGACGTCCGAGGATGGCTGATGAAGCGATGAAAAGTGTGTGCAGTTTGTCACACAGTGTGTCTGATAGCTAAAAGAACAGTTGCTGTATTTTAAGGGAGAGCAAAGAATGAGCGATAACTTCACTCAGATGGAGAAAGATGTAAGAAAGGTAGAAACGTACTCCAAGGAGATACTTTTACTTTCTTACTTGGAGTAGATTTCAGAGCCTGTACTTTTTTACTTTTACTTGAGTACAGAAGTTGAACCAGTACTTCAACTTTTACCAGAGTAGTTTTTAACACAAGTAGTTGTACTTCTACTTAAGTACAGAATGTCAGTACTTTAGCCACCTCTAGTCTCTGGCTTGTTATCAGCACACAGGTCAAAGTCAGCATCCCTGATGCTCTTTCATCTGCTGCCATCCAGATGACGTCTGTTTGAGGGAAGGTCTTATTTCAGCAGACCACACCATGTCCAGCAGCATGGCATTACCCACGGAAAAAATCTCGAGCTTCATAAAAACAAAATACAACAAAGCAGCAGCTGAGCTTCTATAGCAAGCAAGAACTGGAAACAATTGGCTTGCAGAAAATTATTTGAAATAAGCAAAGACATTCCCTGAATCATCTCCTCAGTTCAGAAACATTTACAGCGATGACCCTGGCTAAAATTACTAACAATTTTAATTTTCTATTCTAGTTCTCTGAAAAGGTCTATAACAGGGATCCTCAAATCCAGGCCTCGAGGGCCGGTGTCCTGCAGGTTTTAGATAAGTCCCTGATCCAACACACTTGAGTCAAATATAGAAGTCATTACCAGGACTCTGGAGAACTTAACTGCATAGGAGGTAATTCAGCCATTTGAATAAGATGTGTTGGATCAGGGACACATCTAAAATCTGCAGGACACCGGCTCTCAAGGCCTGGATTTGAGAATCCCTGGTCTATACTGACCTAAAATAGGATCTTTTTATTAACCTAAGCAAACAGCAACTGAAAACCAAAAGTTTTTAAATCCTAAAAAAAGCTCACACAGGACTTTGAACCGCAGTCTTGAGGGTGAAAGTTCAACATTTGCTCAAGAAAGCAGCACTCCTTCTCCTCAAACTACAGACTAGACCTTTACATATCCATCATGAAGGAAAATTACTGATCTAATTACTGATCACAGCAGCATTTTCCTGACATAGGATTTTTTTTTAAACTTTATGACACAATTTTAGTCTGTTTAATCAACCAATTAGCTGGTTTAAAGTCCTTACAACTAAAGTCGATAAAGAGACGGAGGTCACAGGACCCTGACAGTTTATTGGTACAAATAATTTTCTCATGCACTGAGAAATACTGAGGATAATAAAGAAGACAGACAGCAAGGATTGTTCCTCTGTGGTGAGTCTGTCAGTTTAAAAACATCAGCCAAACACCTGAAAAGCAAATATCACCAGGCAGCACAGAAAAATAATCCTCCAGATTTACCTAGTCCAATCCCCCTTTAACACACACACACACACACACACACACACACACATACACACACACACACAGAGAGAGAGAGAGAGAGAGAGAAATGGAGTGATGGACTTCGCAGAGGGAGGCTGGGGAATAATAAACCACAACACATAGTTTCCAAATCCGGCGCGCCGCCTCAAGATGCAGGAGAGGCTGCTTGCGAGACAAATGCAAATACTTTCCACTTGTTTACCTGAGACTTCAAAAGGAAGAGAGATTTTGTAATCCTGGAGGATTGCGAGGTATTTGTCATGGCTGAAAGAATTTCCAGTTAAAAAAAAAACTGTTGCACAGTCTCACCTGCAGCCGCAGACAGACGCAGGGAGGAAAACAACAGTATGACTTTCTGATAATTATTATTCATTATGTGTAATGAAAGAGAATGAAGCCTTGAAGCTTTCCGCCTGCTCGATTAATTACACCTCATTTTCTGCGCTGAGCTTTATTGATTCCCATGTGACTAACAAACAATGGCTTACATTGCATATGATTTTAGCCTTTTTTTGTTTTTCTATCCACTCATTCTCAACTTTAACGACAAATAATATTTGAAACAAATTTTAATATTAGACAAAGTTAACCCTAATAAATACAAAATGCAGTTTTTAAATGATGATTTCATTCATTAAGGGAACAAAGCTATCCAAACCTACCTGTCCTGTGAGAAACAATAACAGCCCCCCTCTGGACTTCCAGGCCGTACTCGGCACAGATGTTCCTGTATATTATGCCAGCCTCTTGGTTATGGTGTTCCATGTATGTCCTGCCTGCTAGCATCTTGCACCCTGCTGTTATGTGCTGGATTGTCTCAGGGGTATCTCTGCACAGCCTGCACCTGGGGTCTTGCCTTGTGTGGTACACCCCGGCCTCTGTCGGTCTTGTGTGTAGAATTTGTTAAATAATGAATTAACTCTGATTAAACACATTGTTTGGAAAGCTGAGTTCAGCCTCACTGCCTGATCACTGCAGACCTGCTGAATGAAGAAATCCCTTAAGTAGAAGCTGTCTGACAAAGTAAAAGATCTCAGAAAGCAGCACATCATCCACAATCTGAAGAAGCAGCTGAGGAACAAGGTCACTGATATCCATCAGTCTGAAAGGGTCACAGAGACATTTCTGAGGCTTTGGGACTCCAGAGAACCACGGTGAGAGCCGTTATCCACACATGGAGAAAACTTGGAGCAGTGGGAACCTTCCCAGGAGCGACCAACCTACCAAAATTACTCCAAGAGCATCGAGGACTCATCCAGGAGGTCACAGAAGAACCCAGAACAACATCTAAAGAACTGCAGGCCTCACTTGGCTCAGCTAAGGTCAAAGTTCATGATTCAGCAATCAGAAAGAGACTGGGCAAAAATGGCCTCCATGGGAGAGCTCCAAGGAGAAAACCACTGCTGACCAACAAGAGCACAAAGGCTCGGCTCACATCTGCCAACAAACATCTGGATGATCCCTGAGACATTTGTCATGATCCTGGGTCAAGGACCCAGTGTTTTCTGTTGTTGGACTTTTGTCTCTGTTTTGATTCTCAGTTAGATATCTGAGTTCCCTTCTTGCTTTGTTTTGCATTTAATTCCTGTTTCCTATATTCGGGCCTAATCTGTCCCTTGTATTATTTATTTTCTGTCTTTGTATCAGGTTCACGTGGTCTTAGTCTGAGTCTCTGTTTTCTACTTCCTGTTTTGCTTTGTTAGTCCTGGTGTCATGTGCCTGAAATTCTGTTCTGCTTCCTAAGTCTTGTTAGTCAGATTCTGTTCAGCTACGCTCCCTGGTGTGTCCTATTTCCCTGATTTCCTGGTGTGTATATTTTTTCTTTTTTCCCTGGTTCTCTGTTGCGTCATCTGTTATCACTGCTGTTGTTGGTGCTTCCTGCCCTCTGTGAGCTCTCCGTCAGTCTGTATTTCTGTTCAAGTGAGTTTAGTCACCCGTTCTGCTGGCTCCTGTCAAGCTCAGTCTGTCCTGTGTGCCAGCAAATAAAGTTGAGATTAAGTTAAGTCCTGTCTTGAGTCTTGGGGTCTTAAAACCTGCCTGCTACAGAATTCCAGGTTTGAGTCCTGTTACATCTGCAACTAAGACAGCATTTCATAAAAGAACATCAGACAAACAGTCAGACATAGTGGCAGTAGTGTGATGTCTGGGGCTGCTTTGCTGCTTTGGGACGACTTTCTCACACAGGGTAGGTGGGTTTGAATAGCATTGTTCCCTTAATGAATAAAATCATTATTTAAAAGCTGCATTTTGTATTTACTCTAGTTATCTTTGTCTGATATTAAATTTGTTTGATGATCTGAAACATGTAAGTGTGACAAAAATGCAAAAAAATAAGAAAACAGAAAGGAGGCAAATACTTTTTCATGGCACTGGGTATATGTGGAGGTGACCGGTATTGCTTTTTACCCAGATCAATGGAAACAGTATCAGTCTGAATCTCGATCAGTTCCTTAGTGATCCCAACATTCCATTTGAATTCCATCTTTATCTCAAGTTCCTTTGATTCGCATATTTCTTATCAAAATCATCTTACTTTATTAGACTTTAACGCACCTCATGTCCTCTGACATGACAGGTGAGAGTCCATGAAGGTTGAAAATATAAAGATGAAGGATGGAAGAGCAAACAAACACTCACAGCAGACTGTGAGGGAGCCAAGGACAAACTGTACAGGAACGAGTGTGTTTGTATGAGAAAGCAAGAGTAACGAGCTGTGATGCCACAGGATCAGAGCTACGTTATGAAATCCGGATTTACATCAGAAAGAACTATAAATAATATCCACATAAAAAAATGTTCCACATTTCAGACTCATTGGTGGAAAATGTGTCATCATAACATGATCTTGACATCTCAACATAATTCACTGCCACACTGCACAGGGAGCACTGAAATAGACAAGTTTTTCCAAGTCAAAGATATTTCAGCTCTCAAAAACTACAAATCTGCTGCCTTCAGATGAGCCACGGCCTCCAATAAATCCCAACATTCAACAGTTGTTTTTGTATTTTTTACCAGACATGTAGACACTGTCTTTTCTATCTTCACCTAGAAGACACAATAGATGTTCAGCTTAGCTTGAGGAAGGTTAAGATGGGAGTTATGAGTCCCCAAGGGGATGAGAACTTTTTCCTAAAATTCTGTCCAGTGTTAATGTCATACAGTAAACATACATCAATAAAAAAAACCCGTGTTTGAATCCTGTAGATGGCGCGTTTAGACCCTTGCCATTTTAGTGTTTTGAAACTGGACCTCACAAGCGAGGGTCAGAGCCAACAGAGAAACCAATGGATGCTGCAAATCCTCCCCTGCTGCCTGCTCCTTTCTGACCCTGGGAGAACCAGAATCTCCGAAATGAATGTTGCATTTTATTCAGTCAGACCTGAAACCAGTGACTGAGACATGAACTCATCAGGAAAGAGTTTACTGTGCTCAGCAAAGGGGTCACCCCCTGGTGGCTGTTAAAATAATGCAGGTTTAAGGCTTTGTTTTTCAGACCCAGAAGCTACATGTGCCTTCCCACTAACTTCTGCCTCAGCTAAAGCTCATAAATTCTCTTTTCGTGAATGCCTGGAGGTTAAACGTTATTGTAACACCTGGAAGAACAGCCACACTGAATATTTTTATTGGCGCCAAAAGAATTTGGACCATTTTTAACTCTCAGTGGAGCCTCAGAGTTTGACTGATTTGGGGAACTGAAGGAGCATTTGGACCCTGAAATAGTTAATGACATTGGACTGAACAAGTGGATTACAGTAAATGAAGGAATCTAACAAACCAGTCCAGTCTGGCTTCAGTGACCAGTATAAAGCAGCACAGACAGGTTTATGGATGTGATGATGGGATTCTCACCACTGGTGTCCTCCTGCCTCGTGCTGCTGAACCGTGTACCCAAACTGAGTTTCTTTAGAACCAGCGAAGATCTTGAAGTTCTTTGTGTCAAAGTTGAAACAGAGCTGAAGATCTGAAACACAGAAAAAGATTTACTTTTATTCACTGTAACTCTTCACTGCCCAGTATAGCCAGTCCACAGTAATTCCTGCAGCCACATGAGCAGGAAGCAGACCAACAATCAAAAGCAGCTGCAATAGGCTTGGATCATTTCACTCGGAAAATTCTGCTATCACCTGATCACTATCTCTCTGCCTGCCTGCACGCTGAACAATGGCAAGTATTTGTAAATGTAAATTACACTTCATTATCTCTTAAAGAAGACTTATTCTGTTCTCCTTACTTTCTGTCATGTACCTCCTGCACAGATGGTGGATGTTCATGTTAAACAACGCCAAATTTTCAAAAAATGACGTCAAAGCACTGGTGTAGATCTCTGGGGTGATGCAGAGCAAATGTCCACTCTTAGTCTACATCCATGCATTTGTCCCTTTCCAAAAGAAAAAAAAAAGCACTGTGGGATTACTTGTTCAGGTCTGGTTATGAGATCACTGGCTGATGTAGGGTTCAGGCCAAATTAATCTGACTTTCAATGCCACAGGAAAGCCATGCACATGGTTCTTCAGCTGGGCATTAATTCCTAATCTTTTGATCCCAGTGTGACCCTTTGACCTTTAGCTTTTGGTCTGTGTGCTGAAGAATTTCCTGAGCACTCTGGTTTGCCTCCTCCAGCTGTGTAAATGAACAGCGCAATTGGAAAAGTAGGAAGGCTGCTGTGATTGTCTGCCAGCAGCAGTGATGAGTTTGGCTGCTGAGGACAAAAATAAAAGAATTGCAGCACTCTTTGAGACGTGGTTGTTTCCTTGCAGCAGAGAGGAATCTGCTCCTGTTTGAGCTGAGCCAAGAATCTGATCCATCCATCAGACGTGCTGGCAAAGAAGCAAACAGAGCAGGGATGTCAGATCCAGGTCTGATGGTCGCTGCTGCTCAGGGATTTGACCAATGTGGACAACCCTCCCTGACACAGCTGAGTAGATCTGTGTTCACTGACAGATTTTTCCACGTGTCTGAGCTGCTCTCATAATTGATGACAGATTAAAATCCAGCTGCAGTGACTGCAGCAGCTGAGAGATTATTTTTGTTTGAGAAGAACTAAAGTCAGCGCTGTTTCCATATAAATCTCCACTTTTTTTAATCAGTTCAAAGATGGGAGCATGTAATGATCAGAGTTTGACAAGCTGCCAAATGCCGTCTATGTCACTTCCTCCAGCCGGCAGGCAGTCGGCTCTGCTGGCCCCAAATCACCGCGGCCTGACTGTAATGCTGGCTGCAAACGGGCAGCACAGGTCAGAGGTCACAGCTCCAACCTCTCCTAGTATAGTGCACAGCTGATCTGGGCTGCTTTTAGCACTTCTAACCAAGAGGTCTCTGTCATTAGACTCCAAAGATGAGGCCCAGATGAAGTGGACATGTGGGTGCACCAGGACCAAGTCAGGGCCCCAAAAATCAGCAGATGGGCCACATTTGTATTACATGCTGTACTCCATTAGAAAAGCTGGATATTTATAATAACCATTGACTGAGGTTTTTCATTTATTCCCATCTGTATATCAGCTGTCTACAATGTTGGACTGTAACAAGCTTCACAACAGACTCTGAATGGTCGTCACTGGTTTGGGTTGAGGATACTTGGACCGGTCATCGGTCAGATCCTGACTCAAAAATCTGGATCTGGTATAGTGACAGCATGTCAGTCCATTAGATGATCTCTGAGTTATTTTGTGTTTGCTTTGCTATGTGGGGAAACTGACGGTGAATCTGCAGCAGTTTGTAGTTCTTTGTATGTCTGCAGAAGTTTCTGATTGTGTTTAAAGTGAGCTGACAGGCCTGAAGCACTCAAACAAGGCGGAGTTCAGTCAGACAAGGCAGAAGCTAGAAGGATGCTGGTTTGGTTTAATACTTACTGGGAAGTTATGGTATGTGTGAGGAAGCAACAGAGAAACTGGCAGGACTGTAACTGACAGCAATGTGCAGCAGCCTCATTACATGAAAGAATGTTTGTGCATCCAATGCTGTTGCTGTCTCTTCCCCACTTTTCTCCAGTGTTGTAGATCCATTCTGCTGAAGTAGGACATCACAGCAGCTGGTAGCTCCAAAAGTGGACACATCACACCAAAATACATAGATAAACATCACTATGGACTGGAAGAAGTATATGTGCATCAGGTTTGGGGCTGAATGGTCCCTTTAATTTTTATTAAAGGGACCATTCAGCCATTCAGCCCCATTCATATGACCTCAAAAACAAACATCACCATCTTTATTGACGTAAAACAAAAAAACAGTGACTGCTTCATAAAACTGGAGTTTGACAGAATTTGCTGAGGAACATATTGTGGTGTAAATATCTTTAAAGACTAGATTTTTTCAGTGAAGTTTGGTGTGAAAGATTCTCCTTACATAAGATGACACGTATCAAAAATCATCTTGATCATCATCCAGAGTACGCTCTGCTGCTCCCAGTGCTGGCTGCAGCATTAATCATTTTGCTTTCTTTAGTTATATAAAAGGGTTTTTTTTTTTATATGCTTCATACAAATTTCAGGCTGTTCTGTCCCTGAAGCAGAGCTGCGTCTTTGTTACAGACAAAATAAAACCAGCACGCTGCGTGTCTGTGGTTACTATAAAATGCCAAATCCAGCAGTAACAGAAACACCAGCAGTTTTTCAGCGAGGGTTTGTTTTGTTCCAGAGGGTGGAGCTCAACGCAGAGACAGCTTTGAGTGACAATTTAATTGGTTTCCAGATGAGATCAGGAGGTGAAATCACATCCAAACAGTATGGGATGGAGTTCTTGGAGCACCTATCAAGGACGTGTGGTGACGGATGTCTTCCTGTTTGCTGCAACCAACCACAAACTAACAAGCAGCAACAACAGCGAGTTTAATGATCAGCCTAAAAGCCACAACATGCCATAAAATCACTTTATCCTCTGAGTTCGTGCAGAAAAACTCTGGCCTGAAACATCCTGACCCTCCCAACCATCACACCAAACTCTACACTAATTCAGTAAAGGGACCACAGGGACCAGCTTCAATGTGAGGAAACACAATTTAATCAGAGGAAAACAGGAAAAATGATTCCTGAGCCCATCCTCTGAGACTAAAGAGGTCATTTTACACCATGTTGCTGCAGCATGAGGATGGAGACATCAGTCAGCTCCAACACCCCTCACACAGCACAAATAATAGTCATGTTTCTGTCATTTCCTCTTTTATTTTGAAATTACTCCCCTTACATCTTACTGCTGTCAGTTCTGCTTCCGACCTGTTGTTCCTGTTTTCCCACCAGGTTTGGCTCAGCTGATCACTCCAGCAGCAGGAATGTTGCCATTCTGCCATCTCCTGTCACCTTGTCAAAGTTTGCAGGCCTTTCTTAAAGTTATTCCTTGTTTTCTTTCCCTGCTTTAGATTTTCCTTCTATGTTTTTGTTTCCTCGCACTCCTGTTTGCTTTGTTCATGTCACACATTTTTATCTGTCTTTGGATTGTTTGCTTCCACCGATGGAAAACTCAGCCTGGAATTAAACATCTGGATTTTCATTTGGGTCCTTTCACAGGTAAAAGGACCCAAATGATAAAATGCATGGCACCTTTCCAATGGAATTTGGGATATACAGTTTTATTCTGAAAGTTGTTGGTGAAGCGTTTGTTTTTTCTCATGCATCATCGAGTTAACTGCAACATGAACCTTCAAAACAGACAGAAACATCTGGAACATCCACTTTGAGGCCTTGTTCTTTGAAGATTCAGCACCCAACTGTAATCTCCAGCACCAAAATTTGCAGTTCCTCTAATGTCCAGCAGAGGCAGCATTGAGTCAGTCCCCATAGGCTCCCTTGTTAAAACATTCCAGCAGAAATAAGCATGTTTACAGCCTGATACAGGAACTGCTTTGGTCCCTGTAGCTAATTTCCCCCTTCATAACAGCTGTACTGGGGAAGATGCTTCTATAACTGAATTAAGGCTTAAAGTTTGCGTCATTTGGTGCATCAGCGTGTCAGAAACTAGTGTCAGTGTTTTGTGTTCTATAATCCACACTCCTCTGTATCTGAAACAGCCAAGAAATTCCACAAAAGCCTTACTTTAAAACTCTTCTTCAGCATCTTTGTTATCTGCTCATAAATTTATAATCCCAGCTCAGACATGAAACCACAAACCTGCCTTCAGTGGCCTCATATTTACTCCCATTCAACAGCGAGCTGCAGTTGACGTCTTTGTTTTCCTTCGTCTGCGCATGCCGGTCACATCAGGACTACAACTGGCCTCATTTTACAAAGAATCTGAGCACCTAAACTAAAAAGAAAACTTGGATCTAGCAATAAAACCAAGCTGACCACTGAAGTTTGCAGTGAACACTCAGACAGTGTTGTATAAAGTCTCACAGAGGCTAATAAATTTTAAAATTTAAGAAAACCTTTAACAAACCAGACCACCAAACCACAGTCTCTGTTAGAGAAAGCCATATTAATAAAGTTTTACATCACTTTTTGTTAAACTTCCATGTATCTCTGACTCAAAAAAAACTAAAAACTTAGGTTTGAAGTTGAACTCCAGATGCTGTAGAAGAGGCAGCATCCTGATTACAACAAGTTTGCAGTTTCACAGAGAAAAGAGAGAAAGTGGTTGAAGAAAATGAGAAACTTTTTAGCCTTTCTGTCTCTGTCTGCCTTTTGGACATGTGAGTGGACCGGACCTTGACTCAAACTCCTAATCTTGCCATCAGACCATCAGCAGCACCTATCTTATATCAACTCTCTGATCCTCTCATCTCTCTCTGACCTGCTCTGTGTTACCTGTTGCTCGCTCACTCACCTGGCAGGAAACTGCAGGTCCACAGCAGCAGAAGGTGATGATAATCCATGTGTTTGAGAGGAAAACAGTGAAATAAACAGAGTGTGAGTAAGTGAGTCTTAACTCTGCTGCTCTGGTGTGTAAAGAAGAGAGAGGAGGAGGGGGAGGAGTAAATGCACCTCCTCCTGCCTCAAGTGTCTGCTTTTTATTTTTTTAGAGCCTCTTAAAGGTCACCTTTTCTTTTCAGAGCAGGAGCTTTAATGTCTCAGTCACTGCACAAACAGGAAATGCCTCCATTTGTGTCTGTGATTCCAGAGGGTGCTAAAGACCAGATGTGAACATCTGCCCAGTATTCCCCAGGAGAGCTGAGATAATGGATATACAGTCAATAAATGCATCCTATCCCAGTGCAGTGTAGTTTTAAATACATGTGTTGCATCCATTAGTGCAGTTCAAATTCTTTGTAAGCATTTATAATCATTTTTAAGTGTTCATGTTTTCAAACCTGCCAAACAACAACAACAACAAATAGCTAAAAGCAGCCACTCAAGATTCCAAAAGTGAGTCAGTCCCCAAAGACTGTAAATATATGATGGACATGGCCCCATGATGTTACCCTTTGGTTTTGGACTCATTTTGAAGCTTCAATTTTACTTAGATATCAGTATTTATAATTTTGGACATGACTATATTAGTTTTTTGGAGACAAATGTGACCACATTTGTACAAGAGGGATAAAAGACAAACTTTAAGCCTTAGCATAACATTTAAACAGAGACTTATAAAAGCATCCTCCCCCCGTACAGCTGTTCAGAAGGGGGAAATTAGCTCTAGAGACCAAAGCAGTTTCTGTATCAGGCTATAAAGATGTTTATTTCCACTAAAATGTTTTAAGATGACAGTCTATGGCAGGGGTCGGCAACCTGTAATCCGGAAAGAGCCATTTGAACCCGGTTTCCACGGAAAACAAAACAGTGAGAGCCGCAAATACTCGCGGAAGCCGGTAGCGGCTACCACGAGTGACACATATATTGAGAAACAAAAATAAATAAATAGATTAATAAAATTATTTTATTTTAATATTTCAAGATCACAATAATGTTCCAATTTAAAACTACAACAAAAACCGAACTGACAAAAATAAAATGCACTTCAATTGGATACTTATAATTTACTTCTGCGAGCCGCACAGAGCCGCAGAATAAGCCTGGATGAGCCGCATGTGGCTCTTGAGCCGCGGGTTGCCACCCCCTGGTCTATGGGAAGTGACTCACTGCTGGAGCCTCTGCTGGACACTGGAGGAACTGCAGGGGTTTTTTGGTGCTTCAGGTTCCTATTTCCTGTCCTAATGTGGGGGAGTAATTCTTCAGATTGCCTCAACCAAGAAAGTTTTTCCTTTTGCTTGAAGAAGAGCTTATTGTCTTCAGATGGGATGAAACTCCAAAGTGTGACTGTGACAACATGTTTCTGTTTCCACGGTTTTATTAATACACACATACAAACGTTCCCTCCCCGTCAATAAAAAGATATTGGCACGCAGTGAGCTGGACGGCGGCAGGCTGCTGTCACTCTGTATGAAAAAAATAAGTGGAATCTTGGAGTGAAAGCAGCAGGATTAAAGTGAAACAGATGGTAAAGCAGCCCAAGGGTCCGTCAGTGAACACAACTCTCGGTTACTGTGTGACATATATCACAGATAGTGTCCAGCTCTGCTTTGATCACTAAACCTTTCACACAGGCTCTGCTTGTTTCACCTCTCACTGTGGGAAAAGGAAACATGTCTTTAAACAGCTTCCAGTTAAACAAATGCATCTATCTTTACATTTCCCTGAGGAACATAGAGTGAGTAGCAGTCACGTAGCAGGAATCAAATATGGGGTGAAAGTTCTGCAGAATTTAATTTCTTTATTGTTTCACTGTCTTGCTTGTCTGGGAGTTGATCCAATTTTTTTCCTATGCCATCATAATTTCTGTGATATATGGTTTGGACAGTGGCCCTAACAAAAAAAACAGGAGGTGGAGCTGGACATGGAAGAAATGAAGATGTTAAGATTTTCATTAGTGGGACCTTGTCTGATTAGAAATGAGTATCAATGTCAGAGAGGTGAGGCTAAGATGGTTTAGACACGCAGGGGAGGAACAGACCTCACAGGAGGTTCATGGATGTAGTGAAGGAGGACATGCAGAGGGCTGGTGTGACAGAGGAAGATGCTGGGATAGGGGGAGAAGAAGGCAGATGATCTGCTGTGATGATCCCTAAAGGGGCCAACTGAAAGAAGAAGAAGATAAAAAAAATGTTGAAATTTGTTTTCTGTGGCATCGAAATAAAAATCAGTGGTCACAAATTGCTCACAATTTTTTTATTTTTTGACACTTTTATAACTGTTAGTTCTTCTGCTGTTTGGGGCTCATATCTTTAACCATCCCCTGGTCCAAATACTCCTCCAGTTCCTAAAATCAACCAAACTGTGACCTTAAGCTTAATGTCCTCACTGAAATTTTAATCGACCTGAGAGTGATTTTTTTTTCTGAAGTGTTCAAATATTTGGTGTCCGGGACATCATGAGCCTGTGCACTGTAGCTGCACTGTGAGCTTAAAGACGTGCTGTATATGAATAGTGCTAATAAAAAGCTGCAGAGGCCAAGAATGAAGACCAAATAGTTTCTGGTCTTTTTTATTTATTTATTTATTTTCGTGTTAAGAACAAGAGTAAGACACAAACATTTTAATTATAAGTCTCAATGAGAGAGCTGCAGTCTCTAATGTATTTTTTGGATAGACTCATTTCTTTGGATAAAGATATCTAAATTACTCGACAGCTGTCACATTGTATTTGTGTCCTCTGTAATGAACATATTGTCTAAAGTTGTATTTTTCCAATATTTAGCTGAGTGTCAGGAAACAAAACAGATCTGTTTTAAGTCTGGGTGGCAGAGTTATGAGTCTGCAGTGTGGTTATTCCTGTGGATGAAATGATCTCAGAGCACTTTGTCCTCTTGGCTGTGGTGTTTTTGAGTCTGTATTTGTCACCCTGTTGGTGGTTTAGCTTTTCTCAAACTGTCAGACCTTCATGTTTATTTGGTTCTGGAATTCAATCTGTCTGAGGAATGTGACCGTTGAGGTTTGTTTGCTGTTTTATACATTTTGACCTTTTAGCATATATTATTCTGGTTTCACTGGGTTACACTTTCCCAGTGACTGTTGTTTGTGTCTCTTTCTGTCCTCATCGTCCGTTCTTAATGTCTCTGTTTTAATCATTTCCTCTTTTATTTTGTAAGTCTCTTTACTTATATTTTTGCATTGGTTTCACTTCCTGTCTTTGTTTCCCTCCATTGTGATAACGGATCAATGGATCATCAAGTCACAGACACCTAGAAACAAATTCTTGGTAGGCCCTCACCAGCTTGTTTTGGTGATCAGGCTGTTTTTGTTTCTTTCTTTAGGATTCAGGCGGGAATATGGATGAACAGGCATGAACAAAGAAAAAAACATCACAGTGCAACTTCACTAAAAGATCTTAAGTACCTTATATTAAATGGAAATGTATTTATTATAACAAAATGATATAGCTGGTTGAATACAGTAGTCTGCACTCAGTTAATAATCATGTGAAATGTGTATAATTTTAATTAGTTACAAAGTTACAAATTCCATGAAAACTGGATCCTAACATCATAAATCATCTCTTTATTTACATGATGACTGTCAGGCCAACCTAAGATCACAGGTGAAAAAAGCTCTTGACCTTCAGCAGTTTGCACACAGACCAAATCTGGGAGTGGATGATGCAATCATCTACATGCTGCAGAGCACTTCCTCTCATCTAGACAGTAACGACTGCACAGTGAGGATCACCACCTTTGACTTCTCAAATGCATTTAATACAATGTCATGAAGTGCAGATTTAGGACCCAAATACAGGACTGTGAGGCAGGCAGATGTATGACAGAGAACTACATTTATTAGATCACAAAGTCCATAACTCCATGAAGAGAAAATTAAAAAACAGAGGCCCAGCGGCAGAACTGGAGAACAGGTTGGGAACACATGGAAATGGCAAACACTCTGACAAAGAACAGAAGGAAGACAACTATACATACACACAGGACTAATTAGGGGACTAGGATACAGGAAGGTAATGAGAAACAGGTGATATCAATAAGGATAATGACACAAGGGAATCAAACTAAATGCAAGACACTAGAGACAAGAAACTATCAAAATAAAACAGGAAGTGAGATCGGTAGCTAAAGTGGGAAACAGACACACATATGAACTTAACCCAAGGGAGTTGACACAGAAGGATGGAATAGGAAACACAGAGGGAATAACATCAATTCTACTACAAGCAGGAACTAAGAATCAGACATTACTATATATGCAAATCACAGTGAAGATAAAAATAAGGACAGGCTGAAGTGGAAGCCCAATGCAGAGACTGTACACAAGGAGGGGTTGAGCAGGCTCTGTATCCTAAGGAAGCTGGACAGGCGCTGGAGCGACTGACTCAGCTGCCAGAAGGACAGATATAGATACGATCACCCTCGGTAATACAACACATTTGTCTGGCAGATGTTATTTGTCATGACCCTGGCTCAAGGGAAAGGACAAACACAACTTATATGCAAATTTATTAAAAGCCAAAAGTTCATCAGTAATGTGTGTGGTGTGCGTGGATGGACAGTCCTGTGCTCTATAAAGAAATCAGAATATCAACCAAGTGTCAGAGGACAGACTGCTAAGGTCCATTCATACTCTCAGCTGAGCAATTAACCAAACAAAACTTTAAAAAAGTCTTGAAGTGGATAGAGAGACGTAGTGACCATCACTTATTATTAGTAGTAGTATTTTATGATTATCATTTCAACTGCTGTAACAAAAGAACTGTGGTACATTGTCTCAGTATATTTTTGTAATATGAGGTCCTGATACCGTTTCTGTGGGCTTATGAAACAGTGCTGGCTGCTGGTTGGAAAACCGGCTGTTCTGCATTAAGATTCAAGGCAATGTTCCTGCCACACACCAATTTTGATAAGCTGCTCGATATTTTCTCTACATCCAAGACCGCTGAAGTGTACCCTTAATAAGAAACTAGAATTTTTCGTGATAGATGAATGCGACGGGTATGGAAATTGCAACAATTTTCATACTTCACAGTTCAAGAAAGACAGAAAGCTGAATTCAGGGGAGAGAGGGCATGCAGTTCAATGTGACATCAAACTGTTTATGAAGATTAGACCAGAAACATTAAAATTAGGGGTGGGACGCGATTAAAAAAATTAATCGAATTAATTACAAGCTTTGTAATTAATTAATCGAAATTAATTGCATTTTAATCGCATTTCAATATTTGACATGAGAAATATTAATTTAAGTTTAGTTGATGAATAAATCAATATACATAAGCTTAAACTTCAAAATGTTGTTTATTTTCCCACCAGTCTACTACACAGACCAATGAAGGGTGGAAGTGCTCCTGTGATAAGCAAACTCCTGAAATTAAAGTTAAGCATCATAACTGGATAGTTTTATTCAACATTAATGTCTCACTTGTTATAGTTATAAATTAATCATTCTCTCAGCTGTATTCCTTGATGTTGAAATGTGTTATGCTTGTTTTAACAGCTTATTTTGAATTAAAGACTTAAAATTAAACCACAAAAAGGAGAAAAAGTTCGTTCTCCGTTTAACAGCTGCTTTTACACAGCTGTGCTTCACACTCACGGTTGCTAGGCGACATGAGCTACGCAGAGGTGACGGCAGCTGATATGAAGGCTAGCCGCTCACTTCCGGCCTTTGTGGTGTTCGTGGGCTACGAAAGACGTGGGCCGGGTCCTTCGCAGGATGTGGCCCCTAATTTGGACATTGTGCATCGATATAATCTGTATGCCGGGAACTCGCGCACTGAGAAACGTTCCACGGTGCAAAGTGCGATTAAAATGCATTAAAATTTTTGGGGGGCGCTAGAGCGCTGTAATGGAGTAGACGCCTTTTTCTGTGCTTCGTGTTTTCTCCTTAAAACTTCGCTATTAATTTGATGCACTTGGTCTTTTGTTTCATTTGTTCCTGTAATTTAAGTTAGCAGGTATTCCTCTGTTTTTATTTTTTTCTTTATTTTTCCACAATGGGGAAGAAGGACGGCGTACAGAAGGAGACAACTCAATCGAGCTCTGGTGCTGGCAATGAAGCTATACTAGCTGCTGTTACAGCCGAGGGGGCACAAGTCGCCAAACTTTTTGAATGCATCGATGACTTGAAAAAGTCAATCGAGGGACGTCTTGACATCATTGAATCTTCCCTCGCCACCATGCAGAAAGAACAGCGGGAGATCGAGACCCGAGTCGACGTTATTGATGAAGCCATGTCGTCCACTGATAGCCGCATCTCGGCCCTCGAGGTTACCTGCAGTCAGCTCCGGGAAGAAAACGCCCTACTGAAAGTTAAATTAAATGACCTGGAAGGACGGTCTCGCAGGTGCAACATAAGAGTGCTTGGCATCAAAGAGGGTGACGAGCAGGGTCGTCCTACTGACTTCATCACAAGGCTAATCCCGGAGGTACTTGGGAAGGATAACTTTGCTAAACCCGTTAAGATTGACCGTGCCCATCGCAGCCTGAGGCCAAAACCACAGCCTGATGAGCGGCCGCGTGCTATCATCGCGAGGATCCACAACGCCAGGGATGTGGTCAACATTTTACGTCTCAGCCGCCTGCACTCACCCCTCACGTACAACGGAGCCCGTGTGTCCATCTTCCCCGACTACACAGCTGAAGTTGTGTCACAGCGGATGGCTTATAACAACGTGAGAAAGAAGCTAACTGAAGCCGGCGCAAAATGCTCGCTACGCTATCCAGCCAAGCTACAGGTTGTACACAATAACACTGTTAAGACTTTTCTCTCACCAGCAGATGCTGATCTTTTCGCCAGCTCCATCTCTGTTACTACAAGCGCCTGAGTCTAGGCTGTTTCGCTTCATTTTCTTGGACAGCAGCAAATTTTATTGACGCTATGATCCCTGGCTCAGATTCTGTGCCTTTTTCTTATTGACTTAATTGACCAAGTGATCTACTGTTTCTGTTTTTGTACTTTGGAGATTCACGAAGTTTTCACTCTGTATTTTATCTCGGGTTGCTTAGAGTTTTTCTTGTTGAGCGTGGCTCTGCTCAGTTCCCAGCAGCCTCCCTTAGTTTATTGGGATGCACTGATGCATTGTTTCTTGGGGGGGGGGGGGGTCCCCCTTGTTTTTTTTTTGTTGTTTTTGTTTTTGTTTTTTTTGTTTTGTTTTGTTTTTTGTTTTTTCTCTCCTCTATTCTCTTTTTTTCTTTTCATTTATTTACTTCCCTACTTCCAGCTCCATTTGCGACCCTTCATCTACCACTCTGAATGCATACTGACAGTAGGCCTTCGGGGTTAGGCACAAGCCCCATCACCTTCACCACCTGGAACTGTAGAGGCATGGGTAGGGCCCTCAAGAGGGGCAAGGTCTTTTCTCATTTGAAACATTTGTGTTCCGATGTTGTGTTCTTGCAGGAAACGCATATCTCGCCAACTGAGCAGAGACACCTGCGGGCTTCTTGGGTGTCACAGGTGTATCAATCCAACTTCACCTCCAGGGCAAGAGGTGTTGCCATTCTTATTCGTAAAACCATACCGTTTATATTTAACTCCCAGGTGGTGGATCCAAGTGGGAGATACATTATTGTCACTGGCACTCTCAATTCTGTTCCTCTGGCTCTTCTTAACATTTATGCGCCTAATTTTGACTGTCCAGAGTTTTTTAGAAAAGTATTCAATCTTGTGGCTGAGCACTGCAATCATAAGATCATAGTTGGAGGTGATTTTAACAACTACCTCGACCCGGTGCTGGATAGGTCCTCATCTAAACCCACCCCACTATTAAAGTCCACTTCTGTCATAAGCGAGCTAGCAAGATCTTTAGATCTGATTGATGTTTGGCGACATCTACATCCTGTAGAGAGGCAATATTCTTTCTTCTCTTCGGTACACAAATCTTCCACTAGAATTGACCATTTTTTTGTTGATTCAAACTTATTACCTCGTGTTCTTAAATCTACTTATCACACGATTCTTATCTCTGACCATGCACCGTTGTTAGTTGAATTCAATTTTGATATTCAGAGTGCACAATATAATTGGAAATTTAACCCCTCCTTGAACTTAGACAGCTCATTTTGTAAATTTGTTTCCAATAAAATACTGGATTTTATGGCTTTTAATGATAATGGGGCTGTCTCCGACTCTACTCTCTGGGAATCCTTCAAGGTTGTAATAAGAGGTGATATTATATCATACCAGTCTGGGGTCAGAAGGGCCAGACGTACTCGTCTGGTCGAAATTGAGAAGCAATTAATCACCTTAGAAGATGCATTTCTCAGCTCCAACTCTGACCACATATTCGCATCTATTGTGAAGTTAAAATACGAATATAACTGTATTTTGGGTGAGCGGGTCATGGATGATATTCAGAGGCTGCGTCAGAGGTACTTTGAATTGGGGGACAAAGCAGATAAAATACTGTCTAGGCCGGCGGTTTTCAAAGTGTGAGGCGCGCCTCCCCTAGGGGGCGCCAGAGCACTTTAGGGGAGGCGCGGTGCGAGGGAAAAAATAAACCGGGAAAAGAAGCTATCTGCTTGCTGTCTACTGATGTGAGAGAAAGAATGGACACATTTTTAGTAAAGAAAAAGGCAGGGGAGACAAGCTCTGGCGTAAGTAGAAAAAAGAGGAAGTATGACCACGACTACTTAAAGTATGGATTTTGTGATGAGTTTGGGGTTGTTCTTATCATTAGAAAAATGAAAAAAGGGCATATTTGCCATACAAAGGCCCTGATAAAATAATTAAAATGGGAGGAAATGTTTTAAAATGTTCATGCGTTAAATTTCATTCAGATAAAGTGTCATTTTAAAAGATGAGATGGTTCTAAAATAAAAGCAATTAGGTGTTTTGTAGTTGCATTTGTTTGTGTGGGTTGATTATTGGGGGGGGCGCAGCAGGCATTGCGCTCCTTGGAGGGGGGGCTCACCCTTTCATACTTTGAAAACCCCTGGTCTAGGCAGCTGAAAGGTTTACATGCAGAACGTGCTGTTAATAAGCTACTTTCTCCATCAGGTCAATTGTTAACAGACCATAAGCTTATAAATAATACCTTTTTCCAGTTTTATAGCAAACTCTATGCCTCCAATACAACTGCATCTGAAGAGGATATCACAGACTTTCTCCAATCATTGGACGTCCCTACTCTCACGCATGCCTCCGTGTTGGAATTAGATGCTGATGTAACTTTGGAGGAGATAAAAACTGCAATCCGCTCTTTCCCTAGTGGAAAGGCGTGTGGCCCTGATGGTTTTGGGATTGAATTTTATAAGGCCCATATCGATATGGTGTCGCCACTTATACTGCGCATGCTTAACTCATCTATCGAGGCTGGGCACCTTCCTGAGTCTCTATATGATGCTAATATTTGTCTTTTACTTAAGAGGGAAAGAGATCCTACTAATGTGACATCATACCGCCCTCTGAGCCTGCTTAATTCAGATCAGAAAATTATTGCAAAGGTTTTGGCTAATCGATTGTCTTCTCATATCGGTGTGCTGGTACATCCCGATCAATCTGGATTCATTCCAGAAAGATTTTCTTTCTCTAATACGAGACGGTTACTAAACATCATGTACTCTTCCCCTCCTACCAACTCCGCAATTATATCTTTGGACGCCCAGCAGGCATTTGATCAGGTGGAGTGGGAATACATGTTCACAGTCCTCAAAAGGTTCGGTTTTGGCACAAAATTTTTATCTCTTATAAAAATGTTGTATGCTCATCCTAGGTCATATGTACTAACCAATAGGGATAAATCGCCTGCCTTTTTACTAAAACGTGGCACTAGGCAGGGCTGTTGTCTGTCTCCGATGCTTTTCGCTTTAGCTTTAGAACCCCTGGCTATCGCCATCAGGTCTAATCAGCATATTTCAGGGATCATGTGCGGAGCATCAGAGCATGTCATCGGCCTATATGCAGATGATGTAGTCCTGACCCTAAGTGACGCTAAAGCCGCACTTCCTACGCTCCTTGATTTCCTACACAGATTTGGTCAGCTCTCTGGGTTTACTATCAACTGGACTAAATCTGCTTTTGTTCCTCTTTCAGATGGACTTGACTCTGCATTCTTGAATAGTTTGCCTTTTAAAATTTCTCGTGATCATTTTGTTTATCTTGGTATCAATATCCCTGTGGTCCCTAAGCTGCTTTTCCAGTTGAATTATTTAGATCTACTCTCTAAGCTTAAGAAATGGATCGATAAATGGAGGTTACTGCCACTCTCATTAGTTGGTCGTATCAATATTATCAAAATGGTAGTACTGCCTAAATTCATCTACCTCTTTCAAAATATTCCTATTTTTATAACTTCTTCTTTTTTTAAAATGTTGGATTCAATTATTATACCCTTCGTTTGGGCATATAAACCTTCCCGTATCTCTAAGGCACACTTGCAGAAGGCCAGAGTGGACGGTGGCTTTGGTCTTCCGGTCTTTCGGCACTATTACTGGACTTGTACTGCAAGAGCCTGGACGTTCTGGACCTTTGGGACAGCTGGGGAGGGAGTCTCTTCCTGGCCTCAGATTGAATCCCATAACCTGTTACAACAAACTGCAGCCTCTCTGCCTGCAATTTTATTCTCCAAACCAGATATTCCTTCTAAGAGGCTTGCCACTGATTTCATACTCAGGAACTCATTTAAGATTTTGACACAAATTAAGAGAGTTTTAAAACTGCCAAATCTATCCATATATGCCCCCTGCGCCATAACCCCTGCTTCAAACCAGGCCTGCTGGATCCTGTCTTTGGTCTCTGGTCAGGTAGAGGCCTCTCCTCTCTCAAAGACCTCTTTATTGATAAGCAGTTTCTGTCATTCTCACAGCTGCAGTCTAAATTCAGTTTGACCCCAAATCATTTTTTTCGTTATCTACAGGTTAGGAGCTTTGCAAACCAACTGAGCTCGGGTTCAAATCAGCTTCAAATGCAACATATTTTTTATGATCTTCTTATTAAACCTCCCACTTCCAAACATCTTGTTTCACAGTTTGTGAATGTTTTCTCTGCAACTACATCATCTCTTCATATTAGAGATGCATGGGCCAAAGATATGGGGGTTTCAATCTCTGCTGGACTCTGGGATCGTATTCTGATAGGAATAAAGGACTGCTCCATTAACGCTAGGCTGCAGCTAATTCAGTTTAAAGTGGTACATCGTCTGCACTATTCTAAAGCACGGTTAAGTAAAATATTCCTGAATCTTTCAAGTGTCTGTGACAGGTGCAGACACCCCAATGCCACCCTGGGACATCAGTTTTGGCACTGCCATAATCTAACAGCTTTCTGGTCCGATATTTTCTCTCTCTACCGAGCTGCGTACAGACTGCAGATAACCTCTGACTGTCTTATTGCCATTTTTGGGGTGTCTGATTCCTGCTCTGCTCTCCCTCTGCCCGCACGACAGGCTCTCTCATTTGGGATGGTTGTAGCTAAACGTGTCATTCTGTCAGAGTGGAAATCAGCCTCACCTCCCTCTTTTAAGTGCTGGCTGAATAATATGGTTTCCTGCTTACACCTTGAAAAAATACGTTATACTCTCAGTAATGATGTTCCCAGATTTGCTAGGATCTGGGGGCCATTCCTTGAACATATGAGCAGTTCCGCTCATGTGAGTCACAAGTAGCAGCTGTCTTACTTTACTTTGGTGGAGCCGTCCTATCTCTGCCTGACTAATGTTGGGGCTTGACCTACCTGTTATTCCACATGTAATTTTGTATATCATACCTGGACTTCAAATAGACTGATATGGAGCTGCCCCCCCCCCCCCTTTTTTTTTTTTTTCTTTGTTTTGTTTTGTTTTGTTTGTTTTTTCCTTCTTGCAATTTATTATTATTTACACTGTTGATTCTTCATTTTGGGGTGGGTGGGTTGGGGTGTTACCGTTCTGTTTTTCACTTGTTTCTGTCCTTTCTGGACTGTGTTTGTTTCTTTTCTATAATACTACTGACAGTTGTGCAGTTGGAGTCTGGGACCCGTTCACTGCTGTTATTGCTGTATGGACTTACGTGTGGTGGAAGAGGAGGAAGGCGGTCCTAGCACTGTAAACATCCATTTATGCTGACTGGTCTTAACTGATTGATCAACATGGTATATGTATACATACACAGAAGACTGTCTTGCTGTCACTGCTGCGCTGTCGACAATTGTGTGTTGTTAAAAACAATAAATATATAATGTCAAAAAAAAAAAAAAAAAAATGCATTAAAATTTTTAACGCGTCAATTTCCACGTAATTAATTAATCGAAATTAACGCGTTAAAGTCCCACCCCTAATTAAAAGAAATTTATACCAAAAAATGTTGCCGTGGATTACAGTAGATACACTTTTACAGTAACTTAATCACCACATTGTTGCAGCACAGCTACATCAGGTCGATCCTCACTGAGTTTTTAACCAGTTTTCAGCTGATTTTGTCTTATTTCTGAGAGATGTTTCTGAATTCACAGAGAGCAACTTCCCTTGTGAAAGGCTGATTTTTAAAATTTTCTTATGGTTACAAACTGTCAGCAGTGGTTAATGTCTGGGAAAGATCGTGGTCTAATTTAATCCAGAAAAATGGGACTTTATCAACATTTGCACAACACTACCTTCTTTCCACATCTTAAAATGCTTTCATTTCCTAACCACAGATCAGACTGTGGAAAATGAATCCTGGCCTCGGGGATACAAAAACTCTCAACTCTCTCACTGGTTATCAACCCAGATCACCTCTTGCCTACTTTATCCAGCAACTACATTTACCACCACAGTTTAATGATGAAAACAGAGATTCTGCTGCTCTTCCAGGGGACCTCAGACCTGAGGCGTAATGAAGCTGGTGGAGCACATCGTTGTGCTGCTGCCTCTGATCTTAATAAAGTGAAACACTGTAAAACAGTGAAGTTACAACTGCTCTCTAATAAACCAATAACATGCTGGATTTCTGGGAAAACATGCAACACATGCACATATTTAGGTTTGGTGTAGGAATATTTCAGTTTAAAGGAAAGAGTCACTGAATAACTTCTGATAATATAATGCTGGTTTTGTTGCAAGGAGATGGCCCGCTGTCCACTCAGCATCAGGTCAGACTGATGGTGTTAAAAGGATGCTCCACAAAACACACACTGCTTCTTACAGCTCTCACAGCAGCACCCACCCAGCACGTGGCTGAAACTCGGTGCAGAGGTTCAGCATACCCAGGATTTCTTTTCCTTATCTGACTTCACTTACCTCAGCATCAGTCAGGCTGATAGGTCACATGGAGGTGGTTATCAGCTCAATAAATCAATCCAGGGTTTCCCAGTATGGCTGCTACAGCTAAAGCACCTGAGTGAGTGTGTGTGATAGGGTGGAGTGCTTTTACCTTCAAAATCTTAGTCTATTTAAAGCCTGAAAACACAGGTTCCACAGAGCCAGATTACAGCTCTATTATTAAGATCTATCATTTCACATACCTTTACAGTAATGTGTTACTTAGATGTTTTCTTGTGGCATGAAAGACTATTTTAATCAGCTGCAAACCCAGTAATGTTGAAGTGTCTGAGAGCAAAAACAACAAATAAAAAACAGAATTCACTCCAGTAATGAGGCTGACAGACACATTTTATAGTACAACAACAAATAGGCACCCTATTTTTGGATTATATCACTATATGAGCTCAGTGCAGCTCCAGCATGAGCACTGTAATCTTTTCCAGAGGGGAGCTTTCTTAAATTACCATCTGGGCTCATCACGGACCAGAGACGAGTCTGTGCCGCCACCCAGTGGATAAAGCCTCAGAAGATTTATATATATATATATATATATATAGATAGATAGATAGATAGATAGATAGATAGATAGATAGATAGATAGATAGATAGATAGATAGATAGATAGATAGATAGATAGATAGATAGATAGATAGATAGATAGATAGATAGATATGGGGTGGGTAAAATGTCCTAAATGAAAGGACCCTTTGAACTTTGGGTAACTCTGCCTCGCACAGGGCACATATAGTCTGATTGGAGACAGATCTGGGTGTTCAGGAGAGTTCTCTGTTGGTGCGGTAGGTGTCAGAGTTTCTGCAGCTCATAGACTGCTCGCTGCCCTCCATGGCCACAAACTTCACTTTCCTGTGTGACCTCTGTGGACACAAAGACACCAGCGATCATTCATCATCTGCTTCAGAGTTCATTCAGATATCAGCTCATTGTCATTATGACCTACACACAACAACCAGCCCAGAAGTGTTTTAGTTGGAGATCAGTCCGCTGCTTTTATTCCTCAAAGGCTTTTTAGGAATCTGCAGCAGTCACTTCAGACTTCGTTCAATCCAACAGGCACCTCTCATCTTTCTTAAGTGGTTCTCGCTTGCTGTTGTGTACATTATTGTGAAAGAGACTGAAGTGGATGAATCACTTACCTAATTTGAAAACATGATGCAGGATTTGTTCAGGTTCAGCATCTTGAGAAATCATTACGTATCACCACAAAGACACCTTATTTCCCCCTGTGGACTCACCTGTTTATCTGCTGGCTGTCTCGGGTATCGAGAAATGTTGTCCAGCCGACGTTCCGTCCTCTGCCAGTTGTCTGACCACAGCTGGCGGCGATACTCCGACTGGCGAGATGTGATTCGCTGGTAGATGGCCTGATTCTGATGGGTGACCAACAGAAGCTCCTGCTTCCTCTTGGTCGCATTCAGACTCGAGAAGACAAGAAATAAAGAGAGCAAAGATTACACCAAGGATGCTGCTGCATGGAAATTCATCAAAAAAAAAAAAAAGAAATTCATCAGGACATCGATGGTTGGATTGCCATCACAGAATAAAAACTCTAAAGGTCAGCTGATTTCAGAGGAGCTTTACTGGTGTTGTTATAGTGTTAAAGATCTCAGTGGGAGGAGAACCACACACGAGCTGATGCAACATGACCCTGTCACACCAAGCTATCCTGCAGTGATGAGCAGCCACTACAGGCACAGAAACCTTTAAAACTTGACATTAACATAGATACATCATAAACACACCTTACCTCCTCGGGTGGTACTGGTTCCTGTGGTCCACGAGACCTTTGGAGGAAAAGATGTCAACCAGTTTGGAGGCTAGGAGGCGATTGTCTCTGTCAATGATTGACAGACGCTCATCCTGCAGCTGAAGCACAAAAAAGACAAAAACACTGATCTGAGTGACATTAAAATGCTGCTGATTAGGATTTTAAATTCCTAATCAGTGCCCAAAAGCCTGTTTTTTACTCAGTACTCGAACTCCAAACCTTTAAAACTGAAAGGATGATGACTATACTGTTGTCATGTTCTGACATTAAAACCTGTATTAGAACCTTCAAGATCAGTGGAACCTGTCCAACATGTCACAAAACTTCTCTTTAATTATATTAAACCAGTTTATGAATGCTGGGATCCTGTCTGTTCCTAAACTAGGAAGATCCAGATTCAGTTGAACGATGGATTACAGTATGGAGACTGAGACAGAATGGTTAGGGAGTGAAAAAGAAGAAAGAGCTTTATTTGTCACATACATTTACATGCAGTGAAATTCATTCTCTGCATTTAACCCATCACACACATGGAGTATGTAGTACACACAGCACAGCATGGAGCAGGGGGCAGCCAAAGGGCGCCCGAGGAGCAACCTGGGGGGGTGGGCTTGCTCAGGGACCCACAGTGATGCCAGCACCAGGGTCCCTGAGAACCAGGGTCCTCTCAGTGACGAACCCTCTTCTTCTCCCCTAGGCCACCACTCCAGGCAGTGATGATTTAACATGCACGCGGATTCATCTGTTTTATTTTTACGTCATTTCTATCTTACCTCTTCCAAGCCACAAGTGGTCTCTTAGTGGGAACTTTATTCCTTTCCAGTCTTTTCTGGAAAATTCCCAGAATCCAGTCCTACATCTTGTCATTCCATTGCACTCAGAAATTTTACTGGTTAATGCTAAAAATGTATCGCAATGAAAGGAAAGAATAATACTAGTCTGAAAAAGACCTTTATTAACAACATAGAAAATCTCATCTGATCTCAGCACGGTCTCCCAAAATCCATCATACTTATTTCCATATCTCCTCTGTGAATCACCACCTTATCGTGGTGATCCTGGGAGCTATGTTGTCCAGGGGCTTGTCCCCCTGGTATGGCAAATTGGTCCTGGGTGAGGGTCAGACAAAGAACGGTTCAGAAGACCCCTATGTCTACAACAATGAGGGAACAGTTTACCCTACCCGGGATAGGGTTACCGGGGCCCCACCCTGGACACAGGCCTGGGGAGGGAGCTCGAGGGAGAGGGTCTGGTGGCCAGGCATTAGCCTGTGGTGCCCATGGTGCACCGCCCTCCTGTAGGCCCACCACTTGCAGGAGGTGTCGTAGGGGTCGGGTGCAGTGTGTGTTGGGCGGTGGCCAAGGGTGGAGGCCCTGGTGGACCGATCCCCGGCAATTGAGTCTGGCTATTGGGACATAGAATGTCACCTCTCTGGTGAGGAAGGAGCCTGAGCTAGTGTGTGAGGTTGAGAGATACCAGGTAGATATAGTTGGGCTCACCTTAACGCATGACCTGGGCTCTGGAACCAGTCTTCTGGAGATGGGCTGGACTCTGTTCCAGTCTGGAGTTGCCCTCGGTGAGAGGCAGCGAGCTGGGGTGGGTATTCTTGTATTCCCCCTGGCTTGCTGCCCGTACGTCGGAGTTTTCACCGGTGGACAAGAGGGTTGTTTCCCTGCATCTTTGGACCAGGGAATGGGCCCTGACTATTGTTTGCACTTATGCACCGAATGAGAGTTCAGAGTACCCACCCTTTTTGGAGTCGCTGGGCGGGGTGCTTGAAGGTGCTCTGTCTGGTGACTCCATCGTCTTGCTGGGAGACTTCAATGCTCACGTGGGCAATAACAGTGAGACCTGGAGGGGCATGATTTGGAGAAATGGCCTGCCCGATCTGAACCCGAATGGTGTCTTGTTATTGGACTTCTGTGCAAACCACAGTTTGTCCATAATGAACACCATGTTCAAACATAAGGATGTCCGTAAGTGCACATGACACCAGGACACCCTAGGTCGCAGGTCGATGATCGATTTCGTAATCTTATCACCAGATCTGCAGCTGTATGTTCTGGACACTCGGGTGAAGAGAGGAGCTGAGCTGTCAACTGATCACTACCTGGTGGTGAGTTGGATCAGGTGGCGGGGGAAGATGCTGGACAGACCTGGCACACCTAAACGTATTGTGAGGGTGCGCGGGGAATGCCTGGCAGAAGCTCCAGTCCACGAGATCTTCAACTCCCACCTCCGGCAGAACTTTGACAGTATTCTGAGGAAGGCTGAGGACATTGAGTCCAAACGGACCATGTTCTGCACCTCCATTGTTGAGGCTGCTGCTCAGAGCTGTGGCTGCAAGGTGGTTGGTGCCTGTCATGGTGGTAACCCCGAACTAGATGGTGGTCTCTGAAGTGAAGGGGGCCATCAAGCTGAAGAAGGAGTCCTATTGGGCTTGGTTAGCCTGTGGGACTCCAGAGGCAGCTGACAGGTATCCGCAGGCCAAGCAGAACGCAGCTCAGGTAGTGATCAAAGCAAAAACTCAGGTGTGGGAGGAGTTCGGTGAGGCTATGGAAAAAGACTTTCGGACGACGTCGAAGCGATTCTGGCAAACCATCAGGCGACTCAGGAAGAGAAAGTGGTGCTCCACTCACACGGTTCATAGTGCGGGTGCTGACTTCAACTGAGGCTATAGTCAGACGGTGGAAGGAATACTTCGAGGACCTCCTGAATCCCACTGACACACCTTCTGTAGTGGAAGCAGAGTCTGGGGATGAGGAGGATGACTCGCCCATCACTGAGGGTGAGGTCACTAAGGTGGTTAAACAACTCCTTGGTGGCAGGGCCCCTGGGGTGGACGAGACTCGCCCTGAGTTCCTGAAAGCTCTGGATGTTGTAGGGCTGTCTTGGTTGACAGGTCTTTACAACATCGTGTGGAGAGCTGGGGCAGCGCCACTGGATTGGCAGAGCGGGGTGGTGGTCCCCATCTTTAAGAAGGGAGACCGGAGGGTGAGCTCCAGCTTCGGGGGATCACACTCCTCAGCCTCCCCGGTAAGGTCTATGCCAGAGTGCTGGAAAGGAGGGTTCACCTGTTAGTCAAACCTCAGATCCAGGACGAACAATGTGGTTTTCATCCTGTTCGTGGAACGCTGGACCAGCTCTTTATCCTCTCAAGGATATTCAACTGTGCGTGGAAGTTTGCCCAACTAGTCTACATGTGTTTTGTGGACTTGGAGAAGGCATTGGACCGAGTCCCTTGGGGTATCCTGTGGGAGGTCCTGTGGGAGTATGGGGTGTCTGGCCCGTTTTTGCGGGCCATTCAGTCTCTGTACAACCACAGTGAGAGCTTGGTCTGTATAGCCAGTAATAAGTCGGACTCATTTCCTGTGGGTGTTGGACTCCATCAGGACTGCCCTTTGTCACCGATTCTGTTCATAATTTTTATGGGCAGAATTTCTAGGCGTAGCCATATGGCGGAAGGCTTCTTCCTTGGTGGCCTCAGAGTCTCATCTCTGCTCTTTGTGGATGATGCGGTCCTGTTGGCTTCATCAGGGGGGGGCCTCCAGCTCGCAGTGGAATGGTTCGCAGCCGAGTGTGAAGCGGCTGGCATGAGAATCAGCACCTCTAAGGCCATGGTCCTCAGCCAGAAAAGGGAGGAGTGCCCTCTCTGGCTCAGGGACGAGTTCCTGCCCCAAGTGGAGGAGTTCAGGTATCTCAAGGTCTTGTTCGCGAGTGACGGAAGAAGGGAGCGGGAGATCGACAGACAGATCGGGACCCCTTCTGCAGTGATAGGAACGCTGCATCGGTCTGTCGTGGTGAAGAGGCTGCTTAGTGTAAAAGCAAAGCTGTCAATTTACCAGTCGATCTACGTTCTGTTGGGATATTCATGGTATATGCCACATGCATATCTTACGTACATTTACTTCCCTGAGAAATTTGACTGGAAAATAAACATAACTGATTAAAAATACAGAAGCTTATAATGTTCCGTGTCATCATGAATTTTGTGTTCTGATTGTACAATGATCCACACTGATGGAGACTACACAATGATAGAAATGGAGACTTCGAGGTCATCTGAATACCCTGTTGTTGAAATTCTTTGTTTTCTACATTCTGTTTTGTATAATGATGTAACCAAGATAGATAAGCTGTGACTATATGAAACTGTAAGCTGAATTAGAAAGTGCCAGTACTTCATGTCATCTCACACGGGCATGGCATGCAGTCTGGTCCAGATATCTGTAAACTGTTTGAAATGGTTTTATTAAATTTATTAAATTAAATGTAATAATTGGACTCCTTATTCCTTTGTTTTGTGTCATTCCTGTTCGATAAATGAACATGCAAAAACCTAAAGGTTTAGGCAGCAAACATTCATGTTATTTAAATTCCTTCAGTTCCTACTCTCACCTATGGTCACGAGCTTTGGGTAGTGACCAAAAGAATAAGATTGCGAATACAAGCAGCAGAAATGAGTTTCCTTCAAAGGGTGGCTGGCCTCTCCCATAGAGATAAGGTGAGGAGTGCGGCCATGTGAGAGGGGCTCAGAGTAGAGCCGCTGCTCCTCCACATCGAGAAGAGCCAGTTGAGGTGGCTCGGGCATCTGATTAGGATGCCTCCTGGCCACCTCTTGGGTGAGGTGTTCCAGGCATGTCCCACCAGGAGGAGGACCCGTGGTAGACCCAGAACACGCTGGGGAGATTATATCTCTCATCTGGCCTGGAAATGCCTTGGGGTTCCTCCGGATTAGCTGGAGGAGGTGGCTGGGGAGAGGGAAGCCTGGGATTCTCTGCTTAGGCTCCTGCCCCTGTGACCCAGCCCCGGATAAGCGGAAGTGGATGGATGGATGGATGGATGGATGGATATTTCCATATGTCCCTATTTTTCTTTATATTCTACTCATTTCTAGCTCCATATTTTTACTCCTGGACTCTACTAGAGGAGCTCACAGTTCAAAATAATCCTTTATCTTTTATTAGGCCTTGGTGCAGCCCCTCAAGTCATCCTCTAGCTCCTCCTCTTTTAAGACAACTTGTTTTTGATGAGCTGCTCCTCACAAACAGAAGGTCTGAGCAACAGGATGGGCCTTGTGTGCCTGAGGTGACCATGCTGGGGATATCCCCTCTCTATGACATCATTCAGATCCAAAAATAGGAAAAACTATTACAAACTAAGTGTTTAGAGCAGTCTGCATCCTGAGCTGTTGCTCACAGGGATAAATGGATTACACTGAGCTCATTATTAGAAACTTTGACCATGTTTAATATGAACATGCCCCACTGGAACAGGAGCTATATACACATGTGTGTGTCACCTGACCTGCAGTTTTTTCAGCTTGAGCTGGATGTGAGCTGGTGTCACGTTGCCCTTGGTGTCCACTGCCGGCAGAGCGGAGCTCACCTGGAATGGTAAACCCAGGACATTGCATTGTGACTGTGGTTGTGTGTTTCGAACCCATTTGTTTATAAATAAATAATTTCACACTATATGGACAGTCATTGTCATCCTTCACCTCCTTTACCAGAGGCCTGGGAGCTTAAGGGTCCTGCACAGCTGTTCCGAGGTCTGCACTCTTCTGGACAGAGATCTCAGCTGTCGTTCCTGGAATCTGTTGGAGCCGTTCTCCCAGTTTGGGGATCACTGCCCCAGGTGTTCTGATTACCAAGGGGACCACTGTTACCTTCACCCTCCACATCCTTTCTAGCTCTTCTCTGAACCCTTGGTATTTAGCATGGTTAAATGCGCATGCATAGGGTGGTAACGAAATGACTGGATGATCGACCAGTAGATCACGATCAACATATTGGGCACCCCTGCTGTATACAATGCCGGCCACTTGGTTATGGCATTCCATGTATGCCCTGCCTGCTAGCATCTTGCACCCTGTTGTTATGTGCTGGATTGTTTCAGGGGCATCTCTGCACAGAGTGCACCTGGGGTCCTGCCTTTTGTGGTAGACCTTAAACGGGCCGTTCATGCTGGAAAACCCTCCAGTGTGGATGAATTCAAACAATCCTGCAAAGAAGAGTGGGCCAGAGTTCCTCCACAGTGATGAGAAACACTCACTGACAGGTATCACCAACACCTGACTGCAGCTCCTGCTGCTGAGGGTGGAACAGCCAGGTATCAGGTTTAGGGGGCAATGACTTCCTCACACAGGGCAGGTGGGTTTGGAGATGTGATGGTTGTCTGCAACCAAACAATTGAAAGACTCTGGTAATATTTATTTATATTTGTATAAATTGAATATAGTAGGGTTTTATACTGCAATCTCTAGTTAATAGTTACTGAAGTTGTGTAGTGAAGTTAAATGCAGTTAATCCACTGTGCTATATTACCATGTGAGATTTTAAATAATGGTGCATATAACTGATTAACATTGGTTTCAGTGACTTAAGTTCCAGTAATTATTTTTTCTGTTTTTCTTGAGTTTCCGGCCTGCAGCTCCAGTTCTTCCTTGTTTGAGTTAAAGAGGAGGTGGCAGGTGGAGCTGGTTTAAGTCAAATGGACTTAACCATCTGTTGTGACCACATGGGGAGGGGGGGTCTTTTTTGTGTTTTTTTAAATATAGTTGCACTCTGGTTCCCCCTGTAGCATTTAAAATGGTTTACTCCGTTACTATGTAAGCTGAGCTATCCTCATTTGGGCAGGTCAGTTAGTTGAGTTCTGGTAAGTATATTTTTTTGTGTAAAGTTTGGTTTAGTTGACCTCTTTTATGGGCCTGTTGGTTTCTTAGAATAGTTTACTTTCATGAGTTTGTATTTATATTACTTTTTGTCTTTTTTGAGGTATAATAAAACCCACAGTTTGAAAACACACGTGTGCCTGTTTGTTCTTGGCAGTTTGGTCCCTGATAGGAGAGCTTAGTTCCCTTAATGAATGAAATCCTCATAAAGCTGTATTCTGTATTTACTCAAGTTATCTTTGTCTAATATTGAAACTTATTTGATGGCCATAAACATGTAAATCTGACAAAAATGCAAAAAAACAAGAAAAAGAAAAAATTGAAATCAGGAAGGGGACAAATACTTTGCAGCAGTTTATGTGTTCCATATCAGACATGTTTGTGCTATGCTTTAAACTTCTCCACAACCTTCTTCCTGACCTGTCTGCTGTGTTCTTTGGACTTCATGATGCTGTTTACTCCCCAATATTCTCTTAACCAACCTCTGAGGCCGTCACGGAGCAGCTGTATTTGTACCGAGATAACATCACACACAGGTGGACTCTTTTTACTCATTAGCAGTCATCAGGCAACTTCTGAATGCAATTGGTTGCACTTAGAGAAAAGGGGGCTCAATACTTTTGCACACCACACTTTTCAGTTTTTTATTTGTAAAAAATGTTTTGAATCATGTATAATTTTCTTTCCACTTCACAATTGTAACCACTTTGTGTTGGTCTTTCACATTAAATTCCAGTGAAATATATTTGTGTTTGTGGTTGTAATGTGACAAAATATGGAAAAGTTCAAGGGCTATGAAAACTTCTGCAAGCCACTGTAACTGTAAAGTACTAGGATGTTTGCCAAAACTGAATGTGCAATATTTTACTAATAATAAGGCATCTCTTAGTAAGGACTAAAAAAAAAACTTTGGATGGTTCATTTGTGAAAATAAGGCTGAACTATCCTGTGAAAGAGCGACTGCTTGGTGAAATTTTATAGTGTAGTTTTGGGATGTTGTAGTGCCATATTAAGATCAGGACATTGTTCTTGTGGAAGACTGTTACATGGACTGAAATTCAGACATTTGTTTAGAGATATCTTTCATAATTTCTACAATATAGTACATTACTGCAATCAGTAATTTTTATGAGAAATAAAAGCTGTTTCTGGTGTTAATCTCCAAACTATCTGGCACTCTTCCTGTGGCTGTATTTCTTCCACTGACCTTTCTTTTTTAGGCAAGGTTTGTGATTACATTGCTGTCTGCATTTTAGCTGTTTTTGAAAACACAAAGGTATAGTGGTATATAAAGTTCATGTCAATAATTAGCAGTTTAACTAAATCAAAGAGTATGCAGGTGGCCAAGCAGATGTGTATACATTAAGGCACATTAAAGTTGCACTTCCACTTGAGTAAAAAGGTGGGGCTTGAGGCTCCAGCAGTATGTCAGTCCTCAGTCTCCTGTGTTAAAATGTCCAATTTACAGCAGAAATAAACATATTTACAGCCTGATAAAGAAACTTTATTGGTCTCTATAGCTAATTCTCTATAATACTTTCCACCCTACACCACTCCTTCATTTCTACCTTCATCTATAGCTCCTTCAGTGCTTCATCCCTTCCTCCATCATCCCTCCAAACCAGCTCCAATGTAAAACAGTCACCAGCACAGAGCCCTGTTCTTTACAGTGGCACCTTCATCCTCCTACCTTCCTGCGGTGGTCTTCGTAGCTCATCTGGTCCCATCGCTGCTGCAGGTAGCGGTTAGTGACGGGTTTAAGAGGCTGGTATGACCTGTGCATGTTGCTCCTCTGATAATAGCCTCCACACAGTTACTCATTCACATCCATCCAACTCAGCAGGAGGTGTGTGTCGGTGATTAATGTATGTTTGGAGCCTTTGCAGGTTGTAACCATGGAGATGTACCCCCCTTTGTGTCATTGCAGCCAGGTAAGTTTCCTATTAATTATTACTGAGCTTATCTTCTAAACTATGCTGAGGAGGCTGAGCACACATACACACCTGAGATTAGCATGTTGACTTACACCTGCTGAGTTGTCTTTAAACTTTGTGTTTCCACTGAAATGAGCTGCTTCATATCGTGTAGGTACTTCTGAATGGATGTTGTGGTTTTGCATTTTGTTTGTTTCATTTTGGGATTTCTGGTCATTCAGGTTCACTTCTTGACTTTGTCTGTTTTCCCTTCTTTTCTTACCAATTCTGCAAAAGTGGTTTCAGCAATTTTGTAAATGGAGTAGCATGAGCAGGATTCACTGAGTTTTAATTGTTGACAGACCTTCTGCATCCACAAACATGCACAAGGACAAAAGGCTGTCCTGTAACAACAGTACTAGAACATAAACTGGAACTGCGATGTAATGTAGATAATAAAATGCAGTCTGGTTACAAACATTAAAACAATGTTCTGTTCTTTTGAGTCCAAGAGGAAAAGAACCACATCCCACACATCCTTTGCTTGAAGTTTGTACAATAAAGGTAAATAGTGTCAGGGGTGATCTGTGACAGAAGGAGAGCAGCCAGAGTGAAAGGGAAGGTTTACAGGATGGTCATGAGACCTGCTGTGATGTATGGTTTGAAGACGGAGGCTCTGACACAAAGACAGGAGGCAGAGCTGAAGGCATTAAGATCTTCACTTGGAGTGTGCAGGATGGACAGGATTAGAAATGAGTCCATCAGAGGGACAGGTCAGGCTAAACTGTTTGGAGACAAAGTTAGAGAGACAAGGCTGAAATGGTTTGGATATATGCAGAGGAGGGATGAAGATGGAGGAAAAGAGGAAGACTTCAGAGGAGGTTCATGGATGTAGTGAGGAAGAACATGCAGAGGGTTGGTGTGACAGAGGAGGATGCTGGGATAGGGTGAAATGGAGGCAGGTGATCAGCTGTGGCGCCCTCTAAAGGGAGCAGCTGGAAGAAGAAGAAGTGGATACAACTACTGTGAGGCACATTAGGGGAGACCATTTCAATGCTTAAACATGGATTGTTTTTTGTGTTGCGCTAAAATTGGCACAAAAGGTTACAGTGTATAAAATAATATTATTTAACATCTGTCCATCCGTGTTAAATCACTTGGGTCATGGAGGCAACAGAGTTGCCCACCCCTCCCTCTCCCAGTGCAGAGGCTGCACTGATCTTTCTGTCAGTCTCCCACTCTTCTCCCCCCAGTCATGAGCAAGACCCTGAGACACTTAAACATGGGGCATCAACTCATCCCCAACATGGGCCCTCCACCCTTTTCTAACTGAGAACCATGGCCTTGGAATTGGTGGGTATCATTCTCACCCCTGCATATTTACACGTGTTTGCAAACCGCCCCAGCGTGAACTTGAAGTTAGTTCTCAATGAAGCCAGGAGGACCAGATCATCTGCAAAAAAGCAGAGATGAGACCCTGAAGGCCAACACCTCCCACCCAGAAATTCTGTCCACAGAAATTATGAACAGAAATGGTGGCAAGCGGCAGCCCTGAAGAGCATTGCCTTTGGTTTGACAAACTCTCACAAACACTCAAGCATTGTGTTGCATGACCTGGATGAAGGTTTGGCAGCCTGACTGACCAGGCTGAGCAGCATTCTTCTTCTTAAAAAGAGGAACCACCACCTCAGTTTGACAATCCAGCAGTGCTGTTCCCAACATCCAGGACAACCCCACAACATCCAGAATCTTAGGGAACTTGGGGAATCCCATCCTACCCAGGGGTCCAGTCGCAGGAGCTTTTAAATGGCCATAGAGTTCAAGTTATATTTTTACAAACAGCAGGTCCAGTCTTTGGCTTGTTTGATGGATAATGTGATGGAGATAGAGATGTGATGGATGATTTTATGATTATGACAAATACAGAGAGCTGGCATTAACATCACTGGATATAAGATAAGATAATGTTTATTTGTCACATGCACAGTACAATGCACAGTGAAGATGGAGGTCACTCCCCCATTTCTGGCACTTCGGCTGCTTTACAACAGGAAGGAGACCATCATGTATATACTAACAAAATTGCTGGCTCCACCGAACCAAGACAGCCTGGGAATTTGCACTGTGAAGCACAACTTCTGCAGCTTATTTCAGTGTTTGGAGCAACCCCTGGTGGTCAGAGAGACACTTCGTACTGGCCTCTTTAACCTCTTGGCTTTAATAAGTTCCTCCTCTATTTGCCTGAGAGTTTCTCACAACAGTCACCTTTAGAAACCTGTTGCAGAGCCATGTCCTCTGTACTGAATAAGCCAAATGGGATATAAAACATGAGCAGGGATCAAATTTAAAACTCTGAGGAGATAATGTGGATCCCTCCGCCCACCCGGGGACTGCAGCCCAGAGGCAGCATGGAAATAATGACGACAGACAAGCTCACAGACAAACAACGCTCTCCTTTTATTGAGCCGTCAGCTCCAGTTAAACTGAAGGAGAAAACTCTGCAGCGAGCCAGGTCTCTGCTTCTGAAGAGGATTGTGTTTCTTGGCAGGTGTGGCTGGTATGAAACCAAAACCTCAGTCATCTATTTCACAGGCAGCTGTAGCCTCACTGATGCCTCCTCTCAAATCTGTGAGAACATAGTGATGCAGGTAGCTCTGCCAGGGTTTGTGGCTGTAGTGTAATTTGTGTATGATTAGGCCTTTTTAAGGAGCCAGCAGAAGGCTTTAAAGAAGGAGAATAGATAGAGAAGGAACAGAAATGCAGCAGCAGGGTTATTACCAACAAGTTTGACAAGAAAACCAACCGATGCGCCTTCTTTTTTAGAAAGTCCCTCCTGTAGTGGGGCTTAAAACACAGCGCTGCCTTTTTTCACAGTGGATGGATTCGGTTTGGAGTTTCCCTCCTGAAGCCAAGGAACCCGCGGAGCTCCGGACCCCTGATCTGATCAGCTCCACAGGCTGTGCAGCCTATTTCTAATTCACTGCACTGACGTCTCTCTGACAGACTGCCACTCTAAAACACCATGTAAACATGATCCTGACTGATTCACATTAACACACAAACGCACACTCCAAACACCCCCACTTAGGGGGAAAAAAGGGTTCAGGTACAGCTTTTTAACCCTTACTGTGGTGTGACAGTGTTTGAGGTGAAGCTTTAAACAGGAGAAGCCACATCATGCATGAAACCAGTGCAGTGAAGCAGCCTCGCAATTTGCACCAGTTATTAATGAGAAAAATGCAAAAAATAAAAACTGCTAAAATAATAAATACTGAATAAACAAAACTGTTGACCAACTAGTGTATTTGTGTGTTTCCAGTTTTTATGCCTTTTTGGGGGGTTGTTATTTGTTTTGGACACTTCCAAGTCTGCCAAGTTTCTAAAAGCTCTCCTAAAAGGTGTGATGATATGATCCTGAAACATAGCTGCTAACCAGTACAGCTCCACAGTGAGCTTCTGAAAGTGAAAATTAATTTTCTCCATGGGGATTTTGATTATGAAACAATGGTATGTGCTGTTGTAGAAACCTGCACGTTATCGACGTTTTAACAAAAACACACCTTTAAACTCAAACTGACATCTCTGACTGATGGAGGTCACTATTTAAACCAATTGTCAAGTCACTGAGTCAGAGCTGAACCCAAGATACCACCGGAGCAGTGACAGCACTCAGGAATGAAGGTGCAGCGATTTATTGAAACATGTACAAACATACATGTTAATCCAGCATATGAGGCAAAAACAGTTTGTACAATTCTAACGAGCTTGAAAGTCAGTCTTTGGTGTGACCTCCTTTATTCTTCACACAGCCTGAACTCTGAGGCAGCTTTCTGTAGTTTCTTTAAGCAGTCTTCAGGAGGACATTCAGAGCTCCTCTTTGGACGTTGGCTGCCATTTGGATCGAAATCTGATGGTACTATTCTGTGTTTATAATTCCATCAATTTTGAAAAGATCTCCAACACCACTGGCTGAGATGCAGCCCAAACCATGACAGAGCCTGCACCATGTTTCACAGATGGCTGTCAGTGTTGACCTCTCTGCTGACCTTCAGTTCTTGTGTAATGTGGCATACCTCAGCCTTTCCTCCCCGTGTCCCTTCCTGACAGCCGCCCTTCCACTGAGACCATTTCTGATGAGGCTTCAGTGAACAGTAGATGGATCAGCTGAAGGTCCAGATGCCAGGTCTTTGCTGGATTTGTTCCTGTTCCTCAAGGATGTGATTTCAGATACTGGTCATCTGCAGCAGAAAGTTTTAGGCCTCACACTTCTTTTGTCCTCCACATGTCCCGTTTCCTCAGATTTTCTGAAAATGGTTCAAGTACTGAAAATGAGTAAAAAAGCAGCCAATGTCTAAAGAATAACTTTGGAAGCCCTTCGGAAAGCTGGAGCACTGTTGCTCAAGAGCACTTTTAAAGATATTACAGGAGCGTCTGGATGTTTCGAAGCCAAACAGAAAGAATTGAGAGGTGGCTCAAGACTTTTGCACAGCACTTTAAGTTTTTGCGTTTGTGTGTGTGTTTTAAGTATAAGAGATCATTTATTTATCCCCGATTTGGTAAATGACTGTGTGACAGCAGCTAATAATATATATCTGTAACCAGTAAAACATGGCTTACGGTGGAATATCATGAGGTGCCGTAAGACCGCAGGAGGGAAATATGCGCGTGCACGCGGTGTCGTGCTGCACGCGCACTGACACTCCAGCTCCAGTCTGAGCCGCAGAGCCAGTCCAGCTCCAGTGCCTGCTCTGATCCAGCTGTCCGGGCTTTGGCTGCATTGTACCCAACAGCCATTTAGCCCCGCGGTGCTGTTTGTCTGTCTGTTGCCGTCTGTGCGACTGTTAATAGGAATATCGCCGATGTGGGAACTCTGGGAATATCGCACTCCTTCACGGAATGCTTGGAATTAGCTGTCTAGTCGGCCAGCGCGGGAAAGCGCCTGTGAAACGTCGCTGTTCGCCGCCGCTGTCCTCTTTTCTCCGGGATGTGACCGTGTGATGGCTGCGGTCCAGTGAACTGGGAGCACGTTGACTGGTCCGCCTGTTCGCCCAGCAGCTTTCGGAGCTCGTCCTGATCATTTTACCGGGATTAGTCGGAACCTATGGAATGTACATGAATATTGGTCGGACAGGAATTCCAATCGGGGTAAGTGTGGGCGTTGGAGGGGCTCCCTCTCCGGGTTTTGGATCTACTTTTTTAAAACGCGGGATAGCCTGCTAGCTATCCTGGGGGTTAGCTCAGCAGGCTAGGTGCTGTCTTTGTCTGGAGAGACCGGGAAGCATGCGTCCATCGTCGGACACGTCCTCGTCTGACCCTCTTCTTAATCCAGCAATAAAAATTTAAACCTCACCATGGAGTGAATCATATTTACGGACATATTTAACCGTTTGTGTAGCGGTGACGGTGCAAACTGATCTCAGTAAGATGCTTGACTCGTACAGCCGTTTTGAAGCATCACTATTGTGTTTTTGAGCTTTTGCAGTATTTAATTGTCTCCTCCTAAGTACTTTGATCAAACCTCTGTTGTCCTCCAGGCAGGGTAGCTGTGCTTGTGAATAAAATCTGTCCCTTTCAGTGTGAAAACGCCGCCCGCGGGGAGTTATCCTTCAGTGCTTGTCCGATAATGGATCATGGGGAGGCTGAAAGAGCCGCATCAGTAATTGTGTCCAGCACACGGCCAGCAGGACGCCAGGTCACCAGTCACACGCACGGTGTGCGCACTGCGGGGCCTTGGTGGGTTTGAGTCCGGTTTCAGGTACCGCTGGGGAGGCTGCAGGATCACAGGTTTGTGTTAAAGTTCAGCAGAGGAATCTGAATTCTCTCTTCCCGAATTCAAAGCAGCTTTCGTCCGATAATGGATCTCGCTAGCATTATAGCGGGCCGTGGCGGGCCTTGGATTAGCTCTATATGCTGTGCTCGGTACCTGTACGTTAATCGGTGCTGGATGTTGTACCTTGACACTTACGAGTGTGGCTGATGGCAGGATCATGGACCTGACGCCGCTATGCGGCGGTGTTAGCTTTGTGCTAACAGGCAGCGAGCCGGGCTCCCGATAAATCCAGCTAACATGAGCTAACCGTAGCTAGCTCGGGGGGCTTCGGGTATATTTCCAGCTCTTATTATTCTTTAAAAGCAGTTGTGCGAGCCCAACACACTGCCACAGCAGGGTAAGAGTTACTGCTCCAAAGAGAGACACATGCAAATGGCCAGCAGCCGCTAACGTTAATGATATTTGGAGGCTAATCGCATAAAATAAATACTCCTCTCAGATGGATTTCCTGGATTTGCTTTGTTTGTCTCTGCTGCACAATTCCTAGAAAATTTACAGTTGGCATGAATGAAATAAACCTCCAAGAGCACCACCATAAATATAACATCACTGGAGTTGCATAACATTAGAAGGTGACTGAAGGCCTCTAAATTTGCTGTACGTGGGCTAACCTGCTGCAGTGAATTCACTTTAATGCTCTAATCTTACTCTGAAGCAACACCTGTATGTGTGGAGGAACACAAAAGGACACACTAGGCATTGCATCATAAGCTTTTGTAGTAAATCCACTGACATTGATGGGATGTGTATAATTCTAACAGGGAAATCAATAAATCAGAGGTCAGGACCTCCAATCTATTGATTCGTGTTCCCGGGCAGGAATTTACCGCCCTGGTTTTTATCCTTTAACGTGAGTGGTGGTTCCTGTCTGTGTCCGCAAAAGTAATATTTTCCAAATGTCAGGCGGGAGTTTCGAGAGGTCGGTGGTGATTGTGATTGAATCTGCCAGCGATTCACAACATGTTGGAACATGTAACAGATTTGAACACTCATTTTTATTTTCAATTTAAAATGCAATACTGGAACAGTTCTCCAGCTTTCTGAAGGTCTTCCAAAGTTCATTTTTTGGACATTGGCTGCTTTTTCACTCATTTTCCATCCAGTCTTTGAACCTGACCATTTTCAGAGGACTGTTTTTTGTTTCAGCCTCTGAACTCTGACCTACGACTCATTCAAGCATAAAAAGGCTCCTAACTCAGGGATGAACCAGTGTTGTGTCGACATGAAACAGGCAACTTAACAAAGAAGTTTTAAATTGTATCTTTAGGCTCTTTGTTACCAGCAATCTGTCACAAAACGAGTCATTTATTCATTTCTGTAGTTGAATCTGTGAAAAATGTCAAAGATAAGTCAGTTTGATGGCATAAAATAGGATTTTTGCATCAACAAAGATTCCCAAAGGGTGGTTGGCTGAAAAATTGACGTGCTGCACATCATGCGGACATATGTCCTTAACACGTGGAGGACAAAAGAATTGTGAGGCCTAACACACTATCTCCTGCAGATGACCAGTATCTGAAACTCACGTCCTTGAGTAACAGGAACAAATCCAGCAAAGACCAGACACAGGACCCGAGAGATGCATCTGGACCTTCAGCTGATCCATCTACTGTTCACTGAAGCCTCATCAGAGATGGTCTCAGTGGAAGACCGTCTGTCAGGAAGCCGTTCTTAAGGAAGGGAAACAGGGAGGAAATGCTGAGGTCTGCCACATTACACAAGACATAGACTGAACATCAGTGGAACAGGTCTGATGGAGGGATGGATCCACAGTGGAAATTTCTGGGTCAAATCATTGTTGCTATGTATGGAGGAGGTCAGGAAATTATGCACAATAGTATGATCAGATTTTCTCCTTGCAGCACTGTCTGGAAAGCGTCTGATTGGCAGCAGTTTCATCTTTCAGCACGACAATGATCCCAAACACACTGCAGTGCAGTAAAAACATACCTGGATATAAAAACACAGGTGAACACCATCAGTCATGGATTGGCCTCACTCAGACCTCAGCATCACTGCAGCAGTGTGAGATCATCCTGACAGAGAACAGAACCAAAGGCAGAAACATCCAAAGAAGAGTTCTGAATGTCCTTCAGGAAGCCTGGAGAACTGTTCCTGCAGACTGCTGAAAGCAGGGGTCTTAAACTCCAGGCCTCGAGGGCCAGTGTCCTGCAGGTTTTAGATGTGGCCCTGATCTAACACACCTGAATCAAATGGCTGAATTACCTCCTCAGTATGCAGTCAAGTTCTCCAGAGTCCTGCTCATGACTTCTATATTTGACTCAGGTGTGTTGAAGCAGAGACACATCTAAAACCTGCAGGACACCGGGCCACGAGGCCTGGAGTTTGAGACCCCCGGCTTAAAGCAATGACAGGAAGCTACTTTAGAGTTCAGAATAAAGGAGGTCACAGCACATACTGACTTTCAAGCTTGTTAGAACTGTACAAACTGTATTTCCTCAAATGCTGGATTAACATGTATGCACCTTTCAGAAAATTGCTGCACATATTTCTCATTTTCCTAGCAAAATAAGTTGTCAACAAAATCACCGTTCATGTTGGTTAAAAGTCAAATTATTTCACGTGTTACAATGAAGACTCAGGTAAAAATTTTCAGCCCAGAGAGCACAGCACGCGCGCGCGCGCGCGCACACACACACACACACACACACACACACACACACACACACACACACACACACACACACGGGTATAGAGGGCAACGGAAGTGTGGAAAAACGTTTGCAACTATGCACTCTGTGTTAGTGACGGAGAACTTTAATGCTGCTAATGCGGGTGAAACGCTCCACTTACACGGAGACACCTGAGCTGCAGACTTTAAAGGAAGCATCAAAGCAACAAATTTGTGTTGAGTTTTAAGAATCAAATTATTTGAGTTACTCGAGGAATCATTGCAACCCTAATGTACTGTATTAAAAAAAATAGTGTATTTAACATTAAAACTGTTCTAGTAACACCCCTTCTCATTGGTTACTTTGAGGAGGGCAGTTTCTGTGCTGATGCTCACTTTCAGACCTGATAAGATGGTGCTTTACACTCGAGGTGGTCACTGACCTAAAACATGCTGAGAAAGCAGCCAAAGAGCAGCTTAAGGGAAAAATACACCGGCGTTAAATGAGTCAATCACTGGACTTCAGGTCAGCTCAGCATGCCAGCTGAAGACAAACCCGAGGCAGTAAAGGTCCGTTAGATCCTCTCAGGGAGGAAACACGTTGATCATGAAGTGTATTTTTTTTTTTTTTTTTTTTTTGACTGAAGTCTCTTTTTGTTATGTTTGAACACATTAACGGTTAAACAGGATGCGGGTGTTTCCACTTCTGGCAGTGACAGTTGCATGACAAAGCTCTACAGGTGAATGCTTTTTTTTTTTTCTGACAGCTGTCTCGTTGGTCTCACGAGGCACTGTCGGGCATGAACATCGCCCTCATCACCTGAACTGTGACCGAACTAATGAACGTTTGCATGTGGGGTTTCATGTTTTATTCTTCATAGTAATGTGTGAAGGAGTTGCATACTAGTTCTGATTCTAATCTTAGAGCCAGTTTGCGTGCATTATTTTTTTGTGAATATATGTCACAAACAGAGGGTTAACTGTTTAATCATGTAAAATTATTAGTAAGAAGCACACAGAAATCTGTTGGGGTGAGAAAATGATCTTAAAGTAACTCCTCACACAGGACAACAGTCACCTGCTGTAATAAAGGAGAAAAATCTGAGGAGACATGGTTGTCCTTGTAGTGCTGTGCGCGTGTGTGTGTGTGTGTGTATACACACATAAGAAAATATCCTCATAATCCTCATAAGAACATTTTGACACCTACCAAAGAGGGTTGGCCTTCAATACTCTGCAAAGAAAACAAAAAGCAAAGAAAATTGCAGCAGAAATGACTGGAAATGGAAACTGGTGGTTAGCAGTGTTGCAGCTAGAAGGTCTGGGTTCAAATCCACCTTGGCCCAGGCCTCTCCCACTCTCTGTGTGGAGTTTGCATGTTCTCCCCGTGTCTGCGTGGGTTTCCTCCAGGTACTCTGATTTCCTCCCACAGTCCAAAGACATGCAGTTCGTGGTGTTATGCTCATTGATGCTTCTAAATTGCTCATAGGTTAGATTTAGTGTGGATGGTTGTCTGCCTCTCTGCGTTAGCCCAGGTGGTGTTAATTTAATCTGGCTATAATGAGCACAGAGAAATGAGAAATGCTTTATTTAATATTTGGTAAATTCTGCCTTAAAAACCACCATGAGCAAGAAAAAAGGTGCATGAACTAACACTAACTTATTAGTAGTGAAGAAGAAGAAGAAGAAGACTTTATTGTCCCACAGAGGGGAAATTTGGGTGTAACAGCAGCCGCAGTTATTATAAATATAAATAAAGATATAATAATTCACACTATTAAGAAAAGAATATATATAAAATCAACAAACAAGATTAACCTTAATACTACTAATAATAACACTATATACAATGTACATGATGTGCCTGTGTGTTGAACCTTAACAGGCCGGACTATTTACAGTATATTATATATTATCCTACAATGTGTAGGTTATTGTGGTTTTTGTTGGGAGCAGTGATGGTTATAAAGTCTTACAGCTGCTGGGAGGAAGGATCTGCGGTAACGCTCCTTTGTGCATTTGGGATGCAGCAGTCTGTCACTGAAGGAGCTCTCCAGCTCAGCAACAGTTTCATGCATGGGATGGGAGACCTTGTCCATCAGTGATGTTATTTTGGTCAGAGTCCTTCTGTCTCCCACCACCTGCACTGAGTCGAGAGGACATCCTAGGACAGAGCTGGCTTTCCTGATGAGCTTGTCTATCCTCTTCCTCTCAGCTGTAGACAAGCTGCTGCTCCAACATACTGCTGCATAGAAGATGGCTGATGCCACCACAGAGTCATAGAAGGTCGTCAGGAGTGTCCCCTGCACTCCAAAAGACCTCAGCCTTCTCAGCAGGTAGAGTCTGCTCTGACCCTTCCTGTAGAGCGCATCAGTGTTATGAGTCCAGTCCAGTTTATTGTTTAGGTGAACACCCAGGTACTTATAAGAGTCCACTATCTCAGAGTACTTAAGTGATTCAAGACAATGTCAAAAACAGAAAACATGAGCTGCTGATGCCACGGTGATGATGGTAATAATAATCACCACGTGTGGACAGCAGGGGGGTTTAAAGCGGTTAGGTTGACCCCTCACCTGCGTTGGTGAGGTAACTACCTGCTCTCACTCATTTGAGCTTGTGTTGTGTCCCCTGATTACCTGCAGCTAGGGCTGCAAGTAAAGATTATTTTGGTAGTTGAATAATCTGTCAGTTTTATTTTTTATTTTTTTTAACGATTAGTTGATCAGTCAATGATTATTTCAATCTTACCTCACCTGTTCAAGCCTGCCCACCTGTTAACATCACCTTGTTGTCTGTTCTCACAATTAAAATAACCCATAAAAATGAGTCTGAAACTAATCAAATGTATTTTTAACATGGTGACCATCACAATAAATATCAAATAAACAATGCATATTAAAGTGAATGCAATTTTTATATTTAAATTAAAATGTAATGTGCAAATGAGTAACGTACCAGCTTTTAAATTACGTTGATAGGCCAAGTAAAACCAGAGTTATGCCCAATAATTTACGCCATGCTTTTTCCTCTATATTGTCCTCGCCTTCAATGTGCGTTTTGTGCAGAAATAAACAGCGAAAACTCACGTTTTTGCCAACAGGAAGTGCTTGCTAATAAACACAAAACAAAATAATTCCCGACAACCCCCTTCCTATTGGTGGAAAAATGCACTATATCAACCAATCAGAAAATTATGTGGTAACATGATGCATTTGGGTGCATTTGGCTGCTGAGGAGCAGGTGAAAAAGTGGTAAAAGAGACAACATTACTGGCAGGTTTTGCCTGTGATGGGCCCCTCAGTCTTGTGGAGGACAGAAACTGTTTTTTGAGGTGGCATAAATAATTTGTCTAGCATCTTAATGTGAGTCCTGATTGCTCTGCAAATAGTTGTACAGAAAAACGCCTGAGGCCTTTCCTATATTTTAATGTGAATAGTTGTGTTTAACTTTATTTACTATATTTTTACACAAGTTATGAAAATTTACAACTTATATTTGCATTTTAAGCTGTAAAAATAATTCATTAAGCATGTTTGTGATTATTTATTTTATTTTTATTTTTTTTGGCAGTAAAAAAAGCTTTTTTTCTACTCAGATTTTTTGTTTTTATGATTATAAGTCCAATGTGTTAATACAGTATGTCAAAAAGAATAACTATACAGTCACACACGAGGTCATGCTAAAAAAAAGGACATTAAACAAGGCAAGGTAAACAGTTTCTAAGGTCAACTATAAAGCTACAAACAAAAGTAGTCAAATATACCCCGGACCCCAGAGGGTTAAGCTGGTCATGGGGAATGATTGAGAGTTGTTTTGTAAAGTGTGCAGAATAAAATATAAATTTGACCTGAAACGGTGTGACGGCGATCAAATCACACGAGCATCCACCGTTCACCAGCAGCGGATTCGCGCGTGCAGGGAGCAGATCCCTATTTTGTTTTTTGGTGCTACACAAAGCACTGCAACTGCAACCTCAAGGTCAGCTATGAGCACAAGTATTACCGTCACACCTCAGCAGCAAACCAGTATTCCAATATTTTATTGGAAAATAAATAATCGGCTTGTGAAACTTGAATTTCATTGCATTTTGTTTATATTAAAAAACAAATGTCCTGAGTCTTTTTGAAATGTGTTTGGAATATTAATGTATATGAGGTCTTAGTCAAGATAAATTCACAGTTACACTTTCAAGTAAGTGGGATAAAGTTTTGTCTTCGGTGAGAGATGGGCGATCATCGTACATGGCTTAGTGCTGTGAATCCACCGCCACCCCAAAAAAGGCTGCTGCTCGATTTCGTGCTGGTAGTAAAAGTATTGTAGAGGTAGTAAAAATAGGTAGTAAAAGGTAGTAAATTGAACTCTAGGATTCCTGTATTACCCGTGGATCAGCAACATGAAGAAAAGAGAACTTTGTAGCTGCTCCATCCACCGAGAAAAATCTGCAGTACGGAAGTTAAAATATGCAGATGAATTGCTAATACAAAAAATTATTTCTTATCCGATTACTTTATTAATTGATGGGATAATTGATAGAATACTCTATTACTACGATAGTTGCAGCCCTACTTGTTTGACTATGGCTTTCTGAATACATTAGTTTTCAGCACCAGTGGAGCTATGAAAGGCCTTCAAGAAAAAATGACAGTTCCCAGCAAGATGATGTCACTTCCTGTTATTGCATTCAAATCATGATAATTTATGCTTACAACATGGTGGCTGATATTTGAACGTAGGAAATGCTTTTAACAGCTAATCATTAAAACATCTGGATTATGTTTTTGTTGTGTATGCTTTTTACGTGATTCCTGCAAACCCATTAGTGAAAGGAAACGTCACTCTGGGACACACTAAATGCAAGATATATACGTGTAACACCTCTGGATTATATGCAAAAATTGTCACACTATCGATCTAATAAGGCCTGAAAATAAGGCCCTTGAAAACAATTTCTGGCTACAACTGACTATGTGCCAATTTTTTTTTTTTTGCGTTTTTGGCCACAGCAGCTTTTGTTAGCAGTGGAGAGAGACAGGAAATGGGGGAAAGATACAGGGGAAGACACGCGGGCAAATTAACAGGCTGGGACGCGAACACGCGCCGCCCGCACCGCAACGCGGCATATGTATGTGGTCGCCGGCTTCACCACTAAGCCACCCAGGCGCCCCTATGTGGCCATTTTAATTGTGTGCAGATTGTTTGTCTACCTATTTCTAACCTACTTTCACTGGGCTGTGAATCCCCTTTCACCAGTTCAGCTGGCAGTTGGACACGAGTCTCCACATGATGGCTGCAGGAGAGTTTTTCTTCTGTTTATAGCTTCTTCAGACTGCCAGAGATTTTTTTTCTTTTTTAGAGTGCAGAGGAGAAGATAATAAACAGCTGAAACACTCATAGATAAATGATGTCTGGATCCCGCCTTAATGACTGTGTAATCGGTAATAAATGGGCAACTAGTCTTGATGGAAAGTGAAGAGGAGGATTTAAGGGCAGCTATTAGAACATTTAAAGCTCATACAGTGAGAAACATCAGGTTTTACGTGAAATATATTGAGAAAGATGCCACCCATGGGTGCCGATACCCAGTATTGGATTGGTATCAATTCCAGAGTAGCAAAGTACTGACAAGCGCCTGGACAAACAGCATTGGCTTGCTTTACCAGGGTTCTGTTTTTCTGGGTCAGAATGGGTGCTTTCTACTTATTTCTGTCCTTTTTATAAGCAAAATGTAGTTAAGCTTGAATAAATCAAACCTTACTTTAAAAAATGTGTTATTCTAATCATAATTCTGGTCATTTTCTTTTACTGAAAGGCCAAAACCTCTTCACTGGACACTAAAGCTTGTTTAAATATTTACTACATTTAAATCACAGCTAAATGCGAGACACTGAATATTTCTTTTTAACTTTATTTTAGAGAGTTTGATTTTCTGTTACATGGCACTGAACAGGAGTGGCCCTCCAATCTCATTGTACATCCTGTATAATGACAATAAAGGCATTCTATTCTATTCTATTCTTTAATTGTTGCCAAAGGTATAAATGGACAGGTACACCTGGACCTAAAAAGGTTTTCCTGCTTTAGTGACATGTGCATGCAGCCTCCTAGCTCCCATATGGATCAGATTTGCTAAACTAAAAATGCATTTATGCATCATTTAACCTCAAGTCAGACCTTTGTGTTTTGTTTTGTTTTTTTTGTTTTGTTTTTTAAATGTCAGTGTTAACTTTATTAACTATTAAACTGTGTTTAGACATACTCATTTAATTGAAGCCAGTTTTACTGAGCTGAAGCCTCATCTTCCTCCTCCTGCGTTTCACAGACTAGAGTAAATCATCAGGATCCCTGACAGTAGCGAGGATTCAGCCTGTTTGGGATGTGTAGCATAGAGCACAGCAGAGCGCCATCCAGGCCAAGTTTCCATCAAAACGGCAGGGTTGATTCTGTCTTACTGCTGGTGAAAAACCTGGCTGGCTGAGCTCGGTGGAGCCAGAGCTTCTCGGGGTGGTTTTCATAGAAAGAGGCTCCTCTTTTCTCCAACCGTTGGAGGTCCTGCCACCTTTTAATTAAGTGTGGCATTAGAGGCAGTTGAGCAGAAAGTCTGATCTGAGAGCAGCCCAGCAGAATGAATGCCACTAGCTAATCCACTCAGTAATTTTTGCACAGGCAGATTAGGAGTTGGCGTGAACCCCAGAGGGTTGTTCATGTTTGCTGCCTTTGGAGGTGCAGCATGGGTAATGCTTTCATCCTGAAGCTTTTTAATGTGCAGTTTGTTTTTATAACAAAATAATCTGGCGTAACAACAGAATATATAGCTTAGCTTTTTCAGGGTCTCTGTATCTCTGAGAGAAGCCTTGCTGTCTCCAGAAACTTCTTTCAGTTACTCCTGGGGGATTCCCCACCATCCCCAGGCCTGCTTGGAGAAATAAACCCTCTGGAGAGCCCCACACCCAGATAGATTCACCTGGTAGACACTAAAGCAGGGTTTTTCCTGGCTTTATTAAACATAAATCTGTTTTGTACACAAACCAATGAAACCCCACTTTAAAAAAAACAACACAAAGGTTACTTTTCTTTTGGTTTGTTTTGCATATTAAAGCTGCAACCTGGCTCAGAATCATGGAACATAACATGGAGACTTATGCCAGAGTTTTTAGAAATGTGGGTTTTAGTTGAAGTTAATTAAAAATGACAGCCCAGAGAGCATGAAGGCAAGAAGCGGCATCTCCCCCACACAACCCTCGGGCATGCCTTTAGCCATACCTCAGCAGGTGTAGACAATTAGCAGTTAAGTCTTGGCAACACCCAGAGACTCTTGCATTGCTGCTGGTGAGGAAAGTAGAACAGCATCACAGATGCGCTTTGTACTCATGTTAAAATTGTTCATATATTTTGTGACAGATTTCTGGGATTTGCTCATTTTTCGAGTAAACCTACCAGAAATTCTCTGGAAGTTTTGGGCTGTTCAGTAAAAAGCTGTTTGAAGGTATCAAAGTACAAAAATTGACTTAAAACTATGTTTTATAAAGTAGATATGAGGCCAGGAATCAGGAACAAAACTGGTAGCTTTTTTTTTTTTTTTTTTTTTTTTTTTTTTTTTTTTTTTTTTTTGATTCTTTTTCCAAAAAAAAAAATAGGCCCGTTTATTTCGCCTTGAATGGAGCAACATTTAGCAGGAAAAATGCATTTGGGGGTTGATCAGCAGAGTTGAGTATGTGGGTTGCGTCCATGAAAAACTTGCCAAATATTCTCTGCCAATGCCAAACAGCTGATTCTGCTGTTGACTGGTTTGGAGCTTCTGGTACCCCAGGTGCTGACGATCAGGCTTGTCATCATTGGAGGCAAAACTCAATGCAGAGGTGAGATTCTGCAGCCAGTGGCAGTCCCATATCTCCACAGTCTAGGACCGAACTCTATCCTCCAAGATGGCCATGCTCACCCCCACAGAGCAGGTTTATCAGAGACTAACTCCAGAATTTGGGAGTGGAGAGAATGGATGGCCTGCCTCCGGTCCTGACCTCAACACAATTGAACACTTGTAGGGTCAGCTTGGACATGCTGTTCATGCCAGAGTGACCAACACAACAACACTGGCTCACCTGTGACAAATAGTGGTTGAAGAATGCAGACATGGATTTTTGAGGCGAGCACTTGCGCACCATAGTGTGCCTAAACTTTTGTTGACGAGTGCTAAATCATGCTCTCACATCATTGTACCTCGCAGCAACCTTTATGAATGAGAAATCCCCACCAGCAATCAGCCAATCATGCTGAATGAGTGCGCAAACATATATCCCTAGAGGGGGTTGTTGTATTCCAAGATTTGGCCATGTGCTCTATTGTTGTAGCATGCTTTGTAAGGTGATACACAATTGGCCATTCTACAACAGTTTTCTGCTTGAACCAATCAGCGGCAGCCTATAAGAGAGGTTTCAGCACGGGACAATCGGACATTGACAATCATAATAATAGTTAAGTTTAAATGACAATCTAAAATGGATCCTGCAGATAAGCGGGCGAAAACAGTCAGGCATGACACATTATTGACCTGGAAGGTGGACAACACAATTGACTTGAGTTGTCAGCCTCAGCAACACCTAGACCCCCAGTCTTTGCCTTGCGCTACGCTATTGGGAAAATCCATACTCATCTAAAGCTGAAAAGCAAGAATTTTCACACACCTGCAAAATGTACAAATTCAGGACTGAGAATGGGATGCCTTGAGTAACTTGAATAATTCGATTATTAAAATTCCTCGAAGCAAATTTGTTGCTTCGATGCTTTGTTTAAACTGCAGCACTTAGGTCTCTCGTTTCACCCACATTAGCAGCATTAAAGTTTTGTGTCGTCTTCTTGTCAGTTTAATAGGTGAATGATTATGATGTCCTGGGTGGAGACGCAGTCATGTGTGTACAGAGTGAAAATTTTGGGGCTGAGGCAGCAGCCCTGTGGGGATCCTGTGCTGACGGTGAGCTCGGCGGACCCCGTCTTCCCATACTCACCGATGGTCTTTCTGTCAGGAAATCCAAAATCCAGTCACAGGTGGGAGTTGGGACGCCGAGGTCTGTCAGTTTCCCAGTCAGCTTGCCCAGCTGGATGGTGTTGAAGGCAGAGCTCTAATCCAGGAAGAGAATCCTGGCGTACGTTCTGCTGCCTTCCAGGTGTTTCAGGGTGTGGTGGAGGGCTAGTGCTACCGCGTCGTCCACTAATCAGTTGGGGCGGTAGGTAAACTGGAGTGGATCGACAGTGTCCAGGACCGTGCTGTTGATGTGGGTGAGAACCAGTTTTTCTAGGCACTTCATGGTGACTGGTGTGAGTGCCACTGGCCTGAAGTCATTTAAGGAGGGTGTGTCTCTTTTTTGGGGGGGGGGGCTGGTATGATGGTGGAGGATTTGAAAATACGGGGGACTACAGCCTGGGATAGTGACAGGTTGGAAATATCAGTGTACACACCAGCTAGTTTTTCCCCACAGGCCTTCAGTACACTGGGAGGCACTCCATCGGGTCCCACCGCCTTGTGGGGGTTCACCTTCTTCATAGCCTTCAGGACCTGTGTGTGTGTGTGTGTGTGTGTGTGTGTGTGTGTGCGTGTGTGTGTGTGTGTGTGTGTGTGTGTGTGTGTGTGTGTGTGTGTGTGTGTGTGTGTGTGTGACCTGAAAGGCAGTGTCCGTCAGGTCACAAGGCTTTTGAGGGGGAGTCTGTGTTGAGCCTGTCGAACCTGGCATATAAGGTATTGAGACTGTCTGGGAGGGTTCCATCTCGGGGGTCTGTGGTTGCTGTGGTTCTTCTGTAGTTTGTGACAGACTGGATTCCCTGCCACATACTGCGTGTGTTGTGGTTGAGGTAGTGGCCTTCAAGTTTTTGGGAGTGAGCCCTCTTAGCTGCTCTGATGGACTTTTGCAGCTCGTACCGGGCTCTCTTATATTCCACCTGGTCTTCTGACTTGAAGGCCTCCCACCTTCACTGATAATGGGCAACGTGCAGTCCTTCAGACACAAAGTGGATGAACTGCAGGGAAACAGGAGTGTTGTCATGACCTTCACCATGACGTATGTGTACCTCAGATGTGGAACTTTCATCGGTGTTGCTGCTTCCCTTTTATCTGCCTCAGGAGTTTCCACAAACATTTATAACTGTTAGGCAAATGCTGCCTCAGCCTCCAGTACTGTCATTAGCACTGTGCAAAAGGTGCGATCGCCCCTGATGCCCCAAAACGTTATTTTAGGTGATTTTAATCATGCATGTCTCTTGCAAAACTAGATGGGATAAGTAGATCTTTGTTATGCCAGTTAAAGATGCCTATAAATCCCTCCCACCTCTGGGCTCAGCAGATCATAGCTGTGTGCATCAACTGCCTCTCTCTAAAAAACTGTTTTAAGGAGGGAAAAAGTCCAAATCACGGACTGGAATGAGGAAGCAGGGCTCTGCCTGCAGGACTGTTTCAAATGCACTGACTGGGATGTCTTCAAGCAATCCCGTGGAGATGATCTGGATAATTTTGTGGACATAATTTGCTCACACATTTCCTTTTGCAGAGACATTATTCCATGTTACAGGGTTAAAATTACCCAAATAATAAACCATGGTTTAAGTCCATAATTCAAAGATAGAGAGACTTTCCAACAGGGGGAGGCAGCCACCAAAGAGCTGAAAGGAAAACTCTTAAAGGCCCAACTGCTTTAGAGAATAAAACTGGCTGCAGGTAACCTGGGCTCGGCTTGGTCTCACATGGAAACAAATCGTAGGCCTCCAGAATGCAAAGACCAGCACTCGTGGCATTTTAGAGGGTTTTAATTCAGAGACTGTGCCAATGCTTTAAACTGCTTTTATAATTGTTCTCATATATATTAGCGAGGAAATTTTAATAACAAAAGTGAAGCTTTGAAGGAATTTCTAGCATTAGCTTGCTAATTTTAAACGAGAAGTGCCGTGCCCTCTCGCTAATTGAGTGATGTGAAATTAGACTTCTGCCTTGGGTCTTTGCTGCAGGTAACTGGAAATCACCTCTGAAGCTTATGCGGTTATCACAATCCTTGTGGATGTGTAGTTACATTTGAGAGGTGCGCGTCAGGTTACATCATATGTTACAGCGTAGGGTTCAGAGGTGATTTTTGGTTACGTACATAGGACCAATGCAGAACTCTCATTAGAGCAATAATTCTTTCTGCATATTAAGAGTTACGCTTACATATAATAGGGTCAATGTGTCCCCAAGCACCGTTTCCTTTTATTAGTGGGTATGCAGAAATCACGTAAAAAGCATACACAACAAAAACATAATACAGATGTTTTATCGATCTGATCAGCTGCTAAAAGCACTCACTACGTTTGAATATCCATCGTCATGTCCTCAATGACAAGGCCTCTCACACCTCCTGGGATTTTATGTTTAATAGGAAGTCCTCTTCTCCCCCCTTGCATTCACACTGGTTGCCATTTTGCTTTCTGTGGCCCTATGAAGTCTAGCGTGAACATGAGATTGCATGTGCACATTGTGAATGACAGTGGCCGTGCCCGTCGGTAGATTGCAAATTGCTGTGAAATAATACTATAGTGCAGCGATCTAGCGAGAGGGGGAAAAATTTCTGAGTCTGGTATTTGCAATGGCGCAGAGAGAGAGGGGTGCACGTCTGCTTGCTATTTGCAGTGATAGAAGAGTTCAGATCGCAAACTGGTGAAATTCTCAGTAAGACGACCTCAGCAAGGCGCATTGCCGGGCGCTCAACCACTGGCTAGAACCCTGGTGTGTGTGTGTGTGGGGGGGGCAAATCCCTTCAAAGGCAGCAAATTGCATCTCAATGAAACTCGGCAAGCAAACCCTTAAAGGAGGATAAAGAAACAAAACCAGCAGTATGGACACCCCCACTCTCATCATAGTCCATCCATCATAACACAGAGCAGTGAAGCGAGCCCACGTGAGCCGAGAAACCCAGAGTGCCCCCAACCTACAGCAAAGACCAAGAAGCAGTGGACACCTGCATGCCGAGCCAGAACTCCCACCCTTATGTGTGATTTTCAGCTTCTTCCCTCCAGGCGCAGGTTTGCAGTCCCTAAGTGCAGGAACGTGTTACAGAAACAGCTTTGTCCCAGCTGCTCTCTGTTCCATTTATATATACATTTTTGATTTGAGTTGTTTTATTATAGGGTTTTTAGCTTTTTGGGCCTTTTGTGGTATTTGTAGTCTGAGGGTTTGTAGCAATTCAATTCAATTCAATTCAATTTTATTTATATAGCGCCAAATCACAACAAACTGTCGCCTCAAGGCGCTTTGTATTGTGGGTAAAGACCCTACAATAATACAGAAAAAACCCAACAGTCAAAACGACCCCCTATGAGCAGCACTTGGCGACAGTGGAAAGGAAAAACTCCCTTTTAACAGGAAGAAACCTCCAGCAGAACCCGGCGCAGGGAGGGGCAGTCATCTGCCGCGACCGGTTGGGCTGAGGGGAGAGAAAGACATGCTGTGGAAGAGAGCCAGAGATTAATATCAATTAATGATTAAATGCAGAGTGGAGTATAAACAAAGTAAATAAGGTGAATGAGAAACAGTGCATTATGTGAACCCCCCAGCAGACTAGGCCTATAGCAGCATAACTAAGGGATGGTTCAGGGTCACCTGATCCAGCCCTAACTATAAGCTTTATCATAAAGGAAAGTTTTAAGCCTAATCTTAAAAATAGAGAGGGTGTCTGTCTCCCGAATCCAAGCTGGAAGCTGGTTCCACAGAAGAGGCGCCTGAAAGCTGAAGGCTCTGCCTCCCATTCTACTCTTAAGTATCCGAGGAACCACAAGTAAGCCAGCAGTCTGAGAGCGAAGTGCTCTGTTGGGGTGATATGGTACTATGAGGTCTTTGAGATAAGATGGTGCCTGATTATTCAAGACCTTGTATGTGAGGAGAAGAATTTTAAATTCTATTCTAGATTTAACAGGGAGCCAATGAAGAGAAGCCAATATGGGAGAAATCTGCTCTCTCTTTCTAGTCCCTGTCAGTACTCTAGCTGCAGCATTTTGGATCAGCTGAAGGCTTTTCAGGAAGCTTTTAGGACAGCCTGATAATAATGAATTACAATAATCCAGCCTAGAAGTAATAAATGCATGAATGAGCTTTTCAGCATCACTCTGAGAAAGGATGTTTCTAATTTTAGAAATATTGCGCAAATGCAAAAAAGCGGTCCTACATATTTGTTTAATATGTGCATTGAAGGACATATCCTGGTCAAAAATGACTCCAAGATTTCTCACAGTGTTACTGGAGGCCAAAGTAATGCCATCCAGAGTAAGTATCTGGTTAGACACCATGTTTCTAAGATTTGTGGGGCCGAGAACAAGAATTTCAGTTTTATCTGAATTTAGAAGCAGGAAATTAGAGGTCATCCAGGCCTTAATGTCTTTAAGACATTCCTGCAGTTTAACTAATTGATGTGTGTCATCTGGCTTCATTGATAGGTAAAGCTGAGTATCATCTGCATAACAATGAAAATTGATGCAGTGCTTTCTAATAATACTGCCTAAGGGAAGCATGCATAATGTAAATAAAATTGGTCCTAGCACAGAACCCTGTGGAACTCCATAATTAACCTTAGTGGGTGAAGAAGACTCCCCATTTACATGAACAAATTGGAGTCTATGAGATAAATGATTCAAACCACTGCAGTGCAGTACCTTTAATACCTATAGTATGCTCTAATCTCTGTAATAAAATGTTATGGTCAACAGTATCAAAAGCTGCACTGAGGTCCAACAGGACAAGAACAGAGATGAGTCCACTGTCAGAGGCTCTAAGAAGATCATTTGTAACCTTCACTAATGCTGTTTCTGTACTGTGATGAATTCTGAAACCTGACTGAAACTCTTCAAATAAACCGTTCCTCTGCAGATGATCAGTTAGCTGTTTTACAACTACTCTTTCAAGAATCTTTGAGAGAAAAGGAAGGTTGGAGATTGGCCTATAATTAGCTAAGACAGCTGGGTCAAGTGATGGCTTTTTAAGCAGAGGTTTAATTACAGCCACCTTGAAGGTCTGTGGTACATAGCCAACTAATAAAGAGTGATTGATCATTTTTAAGATTGAAGCATCAATAATTGGAAAGACTTCTTTGAACAGTCTAGTAGGAATGGGATCTAATAAACATGTTGCTGGTTTGGAGGAAGTAACTATTGAAGTTAACTCTGAAAGATCAACTGGAGCAAAAGAGTCTAAACAAATACCAGCAGTGCTGAAAGCAGCCGAACATGAAGAATAATCTTTGAGATGGTTATGAATAATTTTTTCTCGAATGTCTAAAATTTTATTTGTAAAGAAATCCATGAAGTCACTACTAGTTAACGTGAAAGGAATACTCGGCTCTACAGAGCTCTGACTCTTTGTCAGCCTGGCTACAGTGCTGAAAAGAAACCTGGGGTTGTTCTTATTTTCTTCAATTAATGATGAATAGTAAGATGTCCTAGCTTTACGGAGGGCTTTTTTATAGAGCAACAAACTCTTTTTCCAGGCTAAATGAGCATCTTCTAATTTAGTGAGACGCCATTCCCTCTCAAGCTTTCGGGTTATCTGCTTAAAGCTGTGCGTTTGTGAATTATACCACGGAGTCAGGCACTTCTGATTTGAAGCTTTCCTTTTCAGAGGAGCCACAGTATCCAAAGTTATACGCAGTGAGGATGTAGCACTCTCTTTCCTCCCTGTAGTTTTTTGTGTAAACATTGTCCAGTGTCTGTGTTTGAAGGCTGGTAGACTTGTTGCCTGCTCTGTTGACTACAAAGCTGATCTACATAAGGATATCAATAAAGGAACCTGAACAGGCTTTCAGGCTTTGCATCGACCCCTGGCTTCTTCATAATCCTCCTATATTCCATTTTTGAGCCATGCTGAATTTATTTGATTGCTCAGGTTTGTTTTCTTCAAGTTAGCTTGAAGTTTGGTTTAGGTTGCAAAACTCACTGAATTGCTGCCACATGTTTGTTTGTGGCAGCTGTTTCTGTCACAATTTCTGAAAATGTTCTTTATGTACGGAAGCCGAGAGCGGCCGTAGTACGTATAAACTTTTTTTCTGATGGTAATCGTTATCTCGAGAAAACAAACTTTCTTTAATTCTCATGATCAGTTTCTCAGTGTTCCTAAAACCTTTACAAAAATGGACTCAGACTGGTGTGACAGGCATTTGAAGAAAGGAATCAGGTTTAACACACACCAATCATCCCGTTACAAAGTTCGTTTTCTCGAGATAACGAGTTATTTATCTCGTTATCTCGAGAAAACCATCAGAAAATAGTTTATACGTACCATGGCCACTCTCGGCTTCCGTATTTATGTGATGTGGTTCATGCACTTTATTTTTGGCAATAATATCACATTTTATGCTTAGATATTAGGGGTGGGTAAAATAATTGAAGAATCGATGCATCGCAATAATTTCACGCAAAATTCATAATCGATTAGGGGGCTCCTCAGAATCGATTCACCTCCTGACACGTTGGGGGTGCTGAGAGTTTGGTTACTGTGCTGAGCACCTGAGCGCATAACAACAGTCATGGCGAGCAGCTGTAGAAAGCTAACTCCGTCAACTTTTAAGTCAGATATTTGGGCTCATTTTGATTTCCCGTCTAAATCTGGAACTCAAGAAGTCGACAAAAGCAAGGTGGTATGTAAGCTGTGCCAGAGAGAATTAAAGTACTGCAGTAACACGACAAACCTGCGCAACCACTTAACCAGATACCACGCAGATGCGCTACAAAAACACGAAGCACAACCTGTTGTTGTCATGCCAAGCTAAAAGGTACCTTTGCATCCCAGGCAGTAGTGTACCTGCTGAAAGGATCTTTTCCACAGCAGGTGACATAGTCACAGCCCAGAGAAATGCATTGAAGCCTGAGCATGTGGATTAGCTGCTTTTTCTGAACAAGAATCTCCACGTGCCCACTTAGTCTGTAACCAGAAATGAAGAACTGTACTGTTACAGTACAATTCTTTATTTCTGGCTACAGTACTATAGTTCAGTTCAAGATATGTTCAAAAATTAGAGGTTAATCACTACATGTTCAAAAGCTAAGAATGTTTACAAGCACTAAACTTTTTCAGTGCAATTCAGTTGAATACAACCCTATGATTTGTGTTTAAATCTGCACTGATATGCAGAGATGTTATTGAAATGCATTTTTATTTATATTAGACTTTCAAGAGATAAGCTATGCCTAATTTTATTTTACATGCACTTTATTTTTTATTGTTTATTAAGAACAGTTTTCTACTTTAAGCACATTGCAGAAAGAAGTTTGTTTCTTTGCTCAGAAATGTGATGTTACAGAAGTTTGTATGAAAATAAATATTTTAAAAATATCAACATTATCTTAAATCATTTGTGTCTTCACAACTTTAAATCAATATCGAATCGAATCACAACAGCAATAATCGAAATCGAATCGAATCGTGAGGTTCCTAACAATACCCAGCCCTATTAGATATGCTTAGTTTTTCCTGAGTGAATCAGAAAGTTGATGATCTGTCAGTTCTGTGTATAACAAACTGTAATTTTGGCAAATTAAAAAAGACATACATGCCTTCCATGCCCTCTGGCAGGCTTTACTGTTCAGTGTTAATATTTAGGATCTCCTCTGCTCTCGATATATATATTTTTTAAAACATTTATTCTTAATTCTTTGAGCTCTTTAAAAGTGGAAAATATTAATTTTGCTCACATGGACATGAATCAATACATTTGATCCTGCTTAGAAGAAAAATGTTGTGAGGGTGTGAAAATAGTGCCCTGAAAAGCAACATAAAGGGAAATTTTGTGTCCTCAAGGAAGTTGCGATTTTGCAAATTGCTGTGAGATTGTGCTGAAATATAGAATAGAATAGAATAGAATAGAATAGAATGCCTTTATTGTCATACAGGATGTACAATGAGATTGGAGGGCCACTCCTGTTCAGTGCCATGTAACAGAAAATCAAACTCTCTAAAATAAAAATATTATAAAAATATTATAATCTAGTATGATCAATATAATCAAGAGATATACAGAAATAGACAATGTGTAAAATATACAAAAAAATAGAATGTATAAAAATATATACATACATTGGTGCATCTGTACATTGTAAGAAAAGTAAATATGTGTATACATATAATAATGAAGATGATGAATATTGCACTTGGTGAATGAATATTGCACTAGTGAATGAATACTGGACATTACACAATATAGGAATGTCAGATATTGTTCAGTACTGATCAGAAGGTCAGTGGTTCGATTCCTGGCTACTCCGGGCTACATGCCAATGTATCCTTGGGCAAGATACTTAACCCCAAGTTGCTCTCCGACCGTCCTGTCGGAGTATGAATGTGTGTGAATGTTAGCTAATTAAAAGCACTTAGCTTAGTAAACATGGAAGTGCTTGTATGAATGGGAGTGCATGGGTGAATGTAAAACGTGTTGTATAAGCGCTTTGAGTGCTCAGACTGAGTAGAAAAGCGCTATATAAGAACTAGTCCATTTACCATTTACCATATGAATAATATAATATTGCACAGTTACAGTGGGTGAGTGTGTGAGTTCAGGGTGGTGATTGCTCTGGCGAAGAAACTGTTCTTTAGTCTGTTTGTTCTGGCTTTGATGCACCTGTAGCGCCTGCCAGAGGGCAGCAGGTCAAACAGGTCAAAGCCAGGGTGTGAGCTGTCCTTGATGATGTTCCTGGCTCTGCTGATGCAGCGGGAGGTGTAGATGTCCATCAGGGAGGGGAGAGGGCAGCCAACGATTCTTTGTGCTGTCTTGACTACCCTCTGAAGCCTGACCCTGTCTGCCTCAGTGCAGCTGCCGTACCATACTGTGATACAGTACGTCAGCAGGCTCTCAATGGATGAGCGGTAGAAGGTCAGCAGCAGGTTTGAGTCCAAGTTGTTCTTCCTGAGGACCCTCAGGAAGTGAAGTCGCTGCTGAGCCTTCTTGATAACAGCTGTGATGTTATCTGACCAAGAGAGATCAGCAGAGATGAGGACACCAAGAAACCTGAAGGTGTGGACCCTCTCCACATGCTCGCCGTTGATGTAGAGGGGAGCTGGGTCAGTCCTGTGCTTCCTGAAGTCGATGATGATCTCTTTGGTTTTCATGGAGTTCAGTACCAGGTTGTTCTCTGAACACCAGGCTGTCAACTTCAAGACCTCCTCTCTGTAAGCTGCCTCATCTCCCTTCGAGATGAGTCCGACCACTGTGGTGTCGTCAGCAAATTTGACGATGAGGTTGTTATTGTGGGCCGGACTGCAGTCATGGGTGTAGAGGCAGTACAGGAGGGGGCTCAGCACACAGCCCTGTGGGGAGCCAGTGCTCAGTGTGCGGGTGGAGGAGAGATGGGGGCCAAGTCTCACAGTCTGGGGCCGGTTGGTTAAGAAGTCCTTGATCCAGGAACATGTGAGAGGGGGGAGGCCCAGGGTGTGTAGTTTGGTGGTGAGAATGTCCGGGATGATTGTGTTGAACGCTGAGCTGTAATCCACAAAGAGCATGCGAGCGTAGCTCTGCTGCTGCTCCAAGTGGCTCAACACAGAGTGGAGAGCTACAGCGATGGCGTCCTCTGTGGATCTGTTTGCTCGATATGCAAACTGATGGGTGTCGAAAGTGGGGGGCAGGTGGTCTTTGATGTGCTGGAGAACCAGCCTCTCAAAACACTTCATGATTACCGGTGTGAGGGCCACAGGGCGGTAATCATTTAGGCTGGTGACAGATGACCTTTTGGGGACGGGGATGATTGTGGCTGTTTTTAGGCAGGGGGGGATGACTGCTTGGGCCAGGGAGCGGTTGAAAATCCTGGTGAGAATCAGGGTGAGCTGGTGGGCACACACTCTGATCACCTTGCCAGGTACTCCGTCTGGTCCGGTAGCCTTCCTGGGGTTCACTGCCAGGAGCACGCGCCGTACCTCATGCTCCTGGACGGTGAGTGGGGTGCAGCCTGGTGGGGGGGGCAGGACTGGAGCAGATGGGTGGTCCTGAGGCATCTCAAAGCGAGCAAAGAAACAGTTAAGTTCCTCTGCTAGTGACACACTCAGGTCTCCTGCAGTCACATCACAGCCTCTGAAGTTTGTGATGTTCTGAATGCCCTGCCACACCTCCCGTGTGTTATTGCTGGACAGATGGGACTCTATTCTCCTCCTGTAGTCCGTTTTGGCTTTTTTAATTCCTCTTTTCAGGTCAGCTCGAGCAGCACTGTACAGAGCTCTGTCGCCTGACCTGAAGGCAGCATCACGGGTTTTGAGGAGTGAACGGACCTGGCTGTTCATCCAGGGTTTCTGGTTAGGGAAAACCCGGATGTTTTTGCTGACAGTCACATTTCCGATACAGAACTTAATGTAGTCCAGTACCCTCCCTGTGAATGTTTCTAGGTCCTCGTGTTCGAATAAGTCCCAGTCTGTGTATGCAAAGCAGTCCTGTAGGTCGGAGAGTGCATTTTCAGGCCAGGTTGTAATGGTTTTTACAGTAGGCCTGGGTCTCCGTCTGAGGGGGGTGTATGCTGGGGTGAGCAGCAGGGAAAGATGGTCGGACTGGCCGAGGTGGGGGAGGGGTTTGGCTCTATAAGCATGCTTAATGTTGGAGTAAACATGGTCAAGAGTGTTCTCCCCTCTTGTAGAACACTTGACATGTTGGTGGAATTTCGGGAGTACAGTCTTTAAGTTGGCCTTGTTAAAGTCTCCCGCGATAATAAGAACACCGTCGGGGTGGACCCGCTGCTGTTCGTTAATGGCGTTCAGCAGGAGAGAGAGCGCCATGCTAACATTAGCATCAGGAGCTATATACACAGCTGTGACGATCACTACTGTTAGCTCTCTGGGTAGAAAAAAAGGCCGACATCTTACAGACATGTACTCGAGGTCTGGGGAACAATGTTTGTCTATGATTGTTCCGTTGTTACACCAGTCCTCATGCACGTAAATACAGAGACCCCCTCCCCTGCTCTTATATATAGTACATTTGTGTTATATTAATATCCCAAATCTGCAAAATAATGACTTGGCAAAGTTTTGAAATAAAGTTAGAATAATGGGTGGAGGAGGGATTGATTCCTCAGCTTTTTTTGAGTTTGGTGTCGGTCTCCCGGTTGCCGTGTTGTTGACGTTATTTCAGTGTTGGTGTGTTTTCTCAGAGCAGTTAAATTCAAGTCATCAGCGGCAGGATTATCTCCACACCCCCGCCTGTCTGGCCATCTGCCTCCTCATCTCTTCATAACCGTTAGTGTGTTTCATAGCAGTCCTGCCAGATGGGTTAAAGGTCAAACAGTTTGTAAAGTGGAGTTGGAAAAATATTAATCCCAAGGGGCTTTTAAATGTTGCAGTTTGGTTTGAACTAAACTTGAGTTCCTTTCTGTACCCCCCCCCCCCCCCCCCCCCCTCCTTGTGAAAAAATTCCTCTGAAGATTTTAGAATCAGATCCTTGTAAATTTGTGCAAATCCCAGTCGGGCCTTAATCTGGTTAGGTGCTGCTCAGATCAAAGCCTGGCAGTCAGATGAATTTCACAGCGATCTGTTTGTTTTCATGTTATCCTGCAGACACAGACGGGCTCGGTGGTGGCTGGAAGCCCTTCTTTCTTCAGGCAGGGAAACTATTTTGGAGGACGGTTGTGTTTCTCTGTGCTCATGCAGATGGGGGCAGGTGTGATGATGGAGGCTAAAAAAACATGCATAAAAGAAAGGTGATGAGATGCAGTTCCAGCATTTTTGCTGTTTTTCTTTCAGGTTCGGTCAAATCGGTAGACATTGGGGATGGCACGATACCACATTTTTAAACATAAACAGAATGCAGCACTATGATTTATATGCTAGTTGTGAAAGCTTTTACCCTTCAGCCTAAAAAGGTGGGGTATTGTCACCCCGCTGGGCCGGCAGGTGACCCAGTTTCAACTTTGTGAACACAATAACTTGAGAACCATGTGACCTAGGATGTTCAAATTCATACCCTAGATGCATCGACTAAAAATCTTGGATGAGTTTGTTCTTACCATAATAATGCCACTCATAGACAGCAACAGTATTCTCAGTTGTTTATATTATAAAGTTGCATTTCTTATTCCTGGTTCTTACTCAGCAACTTGCACCTCATTAAGATCCACTGAGACCATTAAAATCTTTATGAAGCCATCTCTACTCAGGCCTAATGTCCAGCTGCCCAGCAGCTGCCATCTTCCACAGGTAGTTTTTGCTGTGCCATGTAAGGTTTTACCTATCCCAGTGTATACTCCTCCTTCAGCACGCAAGGATGCTGGGAGGGTGCTACACATTTTAAGCATATGTGTGTGAAGGCACACGAGTAAATACTTTTAGCAATGTAGCGTACATGTAACTGCAAGAAGACTTCCAGTTCTATGGAAATCTATGGGAAAATGGCCTTTGGATTTGAATAATAATTCAGCGGTGGCAGTGATATACACTGCTCAAAAAAAATAAAGGGAACACTCAAATAACATGTCCTAGATCTGAATGAATGAAATATATTTATTGAATACTTTGTTCTGTACAAAGTTGAATGTGCTGACAACAAAAATCACACACAAATCATCAATGGAAATCAAATTTAACCAATGGAGGCCTGGATTTGGAGTCACACACAAAATTAAAGTGGAAAAACACACTACAGGCTGATCCAACTTTGATGTAATGTCCTTAAAACAAGTCAAAATGAGGCTCAGTATTGTGTGTGGCCTCCACGTGCCTGTATGACCTCCCTACAACGGCTGGGCATGCTCCTGATGAGGTGGTGGATGGTCTCCTGAGGGATCTCCTCCCAGACCTGGACTAAAGCATCTGCCAACCCCTGGACAATCTGTGGTGCAACGTGACGTTGGTGGATGGAGCGAGACATGATGTCCCAGATGTGCTCAATCGGATTCAGGTCTGGGGAACGGGCGGGCCAGTCCATAGCTTCAATGCCTTCGTCTTGCAGGAACTGCTGACACACTCCAGCCACATGAGGTCTGGCATTGTCCTGCATTAGGAGGAACCCAGGGCCAACCGCACCAGCATATGGTCTCACAAGGGGTCTGAGGATCTCATCTCCGTACCTAATGGCAGTCATGCTACCTCTGGTGAGCACATGGAGGGCTGTGCAGCCCTCCAAAGAAATGCCACCCCACACCATTACTGACCCACTGCCAAACCGGTCATGCTGAAGGATGTTGCAGGCAGCAGATCGCTCTCCACGGCGTCTCCAGACTCTGTCACGTCTGTCACATGTGCTCAGTGTGAACCTGCTTTCATCTGTGAAGAGCACAGGGCGCCAGTGGCAAATTTGCCAATCCTGGTGTTCTCTGGCAAATGCCAAGCGTCCTGCACGGTGTTGGGCTGTGAGCACAACCCCCATCTGTGGACGTCGGGCCCTCATACCATCCTCATGGAGTCGGTTTCTAACCGTTTGTGCAGACACATGCACATTAACTTGGCCAACTTCTTCCATTTTCACTAAAAAGTGGTGGTTGATCACCCTGAGGTACTGTTGTGCTGGGCTGAGATTTTCAACTGTTAGATATCAGAATGCATCGCTATCACCACAGTTTGCAAGTGGTTGCAGCCATTAGCACTAGCAAGCGGTCATCCGTTACTGAGGGGACACCCTCCCACAGGTTATATAAATAGAAATACCAATTATGTAGTATACACCCATGTACAGAGTGCAGTATTTTCTCTAATATGTTTACATGGAAAGGTTTCTGCCTGTTCTAGGATGTGCTTAACATAAAGTATTTATAGAAATGTTAATGATAATCATAGAATATCTCTGACAGCATGCTTACAATAGTTTTGATTTAATGAGTATTAATATTGAAAAGATATTTTTGCTAGAATCTGTGTTATATCTTTACTAACCCAGGGGGCACTACAAGGATTTGGATCAAAGTTTAGGGCCAGGCCTCCAAATTGGGGCCGAATAGGGCTGTGAGCACAACCCCCATCTGTGGACGTCGGGCCCTCGTACCATCCTCATGGAGTTGGTTTCTAACCGTTTGTGCAGACACATGCACATTTGTGACCTGCTGGAGGTTTTGCAGGGCTCTGGCAGTGCTCCTTCTGTTCCTCCTTGCACAAAGGCAGAGGTAGCGGTCCTGCTGCTGGGTTGTTGCCCTCCTATGGCCTCCTCCACATCTCCTGGTGTACTGGCCTGTCTCCTGGTAGTGCCTCCAGCCTCTGGACACTACGCTGACAGACACAGCAAACCTTCTTGCCACAGCTCGCATTGATGTGCCATCCTGGATGAGCTGCACTACCTGAGCCACTTGTGTGGGTTGTAGAGTCCGTCTCATGCTACCACGAGTGTGAAAGCACCACCAACATTCAAAAGTGACCAAAACATCAGCCAGAACGCATAGGTACTGAGAAGTGGTCTGTGGTCCCCACCTGCAGAACCACTCCTTTATTGAGTGTGTCTTGCTAATTGCCAATAATTTCCACCTGTTGTCTATTCCATTTGCACAACAGCATGTGAAATTGATTGTCAATCAGTGTTGCTTCCTAAGTGGACAGTTTGATTTCACAGAAGTTTGATTTACTTGGAGTTATATTGTGTTGTTTATGTGTTCCCTTTATTTTTTTGAGCAGTGTATTATTGTGGATGTTTGCATCACTCGTGGAAAGCGCAAATATTTTAGTGAACAATAAAATAAAGAGAGCTTCACTCTCCCCATTTTCACAAAGCAGGCCAATCTGGCCTTACTGTCTGACATCAGATATAAGCCCAGCTTTATTAGCCTCAGGGTGGAGTCGGTGGGGCTGTAGGATGTTAACATTGCACCACTTCCCTCTCACATCTGCTCCCACAGTTTTGTATTGTCAGAGGAGGTCGGGGGTCACTGAGCCCCTTTCATGTGATAAGTGGCCTGAAGGAGGTTTTAGAGTAGGAGGTGTGCATGTCTCTCTCAGTGAATGGCTGCATCAGTATGCCTTTTATGTTACTAACCTTCTCATGAAGTAACAGAACTGACAGACGTTGGGGCTTCAACCACTTAATCGAATAATGTGTTACTGATCATAGAATGTTATCTTCGATAGATGAGGTTATGAACCACTGTTATAGCCTGGAAAACTTTGAGGCAAACCTGAAATTAAGCTCCAAATCATGCCTAGTATTTCTTTTTGTTTTGTTTTTAAAATTAAATTTAAGCCACAACTCACACCACTGTCCGCTTCCAATATGCCGTCATAATTCAGTCGTAGAAACAGGCCGGAACTGTAAGTGGTTTGCTGGTGACCTCAAGGATATTTAGCGATGAAATAATTTACTTTTATTTACACGGAGTAAAGTATCTCAAACAATTTTACACTAAATGACCAAAAATTCTTATTTACAGGGCTGGGTGATCAAATCATTGTTTTTAGTTATGAATTTTCCTTCAAGCAGTTGCAAAATAATCAAACTATTTAACTTGGCCAACTTTTTCCATTTTCACTACAAAGTGGTGGTTGATCACCCTGAGGTACTGTTGTGCTGGGCTGAGAGTTTCAGCTGTTAGATATCAGAATGCATCGCTATCACCACAGTTTGCAAGTGGTTGCAGCCATTAGCACTAGCAAGCGGTCATCTGTTACTGAGGGGACACCCTCCCACAGGTTATATAAATAGAAATACCAATTATGTAGTATACACCCGTGTACAGAGTGCAGTATTTTCTCTGTTTCCATGGAAATGTTTCTGCCTGTTCTAGGATGTGCTTAACATTTCTACAAATACTTTGAGTATTTGTAGAATTGTTAATGATAATCATAGAATATCTCTGACAGCATGCTTACAATAGTTTTGATTTAATGAGTATTAATATTGAAAAGATATTTTTGCTAGAATCTGTGTTATATCTTTACTAACCCAGGGGGCACTACAAGGATTTGGATCAAAGTTCAGGGCCAGGCCTCCAAATTGGGGCCGAATAGTTTAGCAGATGGTAATGAGACGTCTGCTGAAGGGTTTCTGCTATGAAATGGGGCTGTAATGTTATCCTGACTTCTACATTTATTTTATATTTTCATTATTCATAGGAATATCCTCCTATTATTAATGAAAATATAAAATCCCCCATAACCTTGACTGTATGTTGTCACAGAGGTACCCAAGTCTTCTGTTTGTGAGTAACAGCCAATCAAAAGAAAGTTGGCTTAAAGAAGATCTAAAGTGACTCATTTCATACAGGATGATTGAGGTAAGGCCCAGGATATATGTGAATCAACGAATAAGAGTATGGAGCTGGATCATCATTTCTAAATGATTGCTAGTGCTGATGGCAGCGCCTGCTAAACTGGTTACAGTGATCCATTCTGGTAACTGTTATCTACCATTCTGTAGATAACAGCTAAAATTCTCAGCACAGCAAGCACAACACACACACAGGTGTAGAGAGCAGTGGAGGCATGTAAAAACGTGTCAGCGATGATCTACTTGGTGTTAAAGGGTAGTTTTTCCAAATGATGGAGATCCGTCACAGCGAGGGAGAAATTCATTGCTGATAATGTGGGTGAAATGTTCCGCTTACACAGTGACACCTGAGCTGCAGAGCTTAAACGAAGCATCGAAGCAACAAATTTGTGTTGAGGAATTTTTTATATTCCACTTACTCATTACTCGAGGAATTGTTGCAGCCCTACATTGTAGTAATATTTATTTTGACATCTTCCTAAAAAGATTATGTCGACAGTCAAATTTTTCCCACAAAAATTCCTTTGACCAAAGGCGATATGTTAAAAATGGCTTCAGATTTTTTGTGGCATTTCTTTGGAGTCAGGAGCCTATAAATCTGTAACTTTACACTCATGCAAATCTACTCTAATGAAATCCAAGAATAAACACGAGGTGCTTGTACTGTTTTCTTGTTTGTCTTACGTGTTGTTCGTTCTTCCGGCAGGAGGCGATGTGGGGAGCCGGGAGGAGGCGTGGGGTCCAGCCCTGAGTGGGCGTCCTGTGGCTGGGAGGAGCGTGGCCCTCCTACGGCCCTCCTGTGGTGCTCCGGGACGCTCCTACTAAGATGTCCCTCAGCAGCGGCCCTGCAGGCGGGAAAGGTGTGGACTCCAACGCGGTGGACACATACGACAGTGGTGATGAGTGGGATATTGGTGTTGGCAATCTGATCATTGACCTGGACGCTGATTTAGAGAAGGACAAGCTAGAGATGTCAAGCAGCAAGGAAGGAGGGGGCATGGCGGCCCCTCCCAGCGCAGTGGCGGCTTTACCTGACAATATAAAGTTCGTTAGTCCTGCATCAGCCACGGCAGGCAAAGAGAGCAAATCAAAATCCAAGCGTAGTAAAAACTCTAAGGAGAGCGTGAAGACGCCCCTCTCAGACGGAGCTAAGAAAGAGGTTCAGGGTCGGGCCCCCGGGGAGCTGCCACCCCAGAACCCTAACTCTGCCCCAAGTAAGGGGACGGACAAGTTGAGTAAACCATCCCGCATCCTCCCCGCTGTGAAAAAGGACAAAGACGGGGTTTCTGGAAAAACTAAGAAGGAGAAAATAGAGGCGGTGGCTGCGGGAGCGGTGAATGCTGAGAAAGAGCCCGGGGTGCTGCCGTTAGGAGCGCCTCGGGGTGGCCCATTTGAGGGCCAACAAGCCCCCGAGCTCACGTCAGCCGAGCAGCTCGGGAACATGGCGTTGGACTCGGTGGGGATCGGACAGGCTGTGGCCATGACGACAGAGCAGGAGGAGGTGGATGGTGGTGACTGCCGGAATCTGAAGAAAGTGATCGGTGGGGAAAAGGTAAGAGGGTGAGGAATAAAGCTACAGGATGGCTGTGTATCCTTCAAGAGATGGGAATGATAGCTGACTATTCAAACAAACATTGATTTTATTTATTTATTTTTTTTTAAAGAGAATAGAGTGGTCAGACTTCTACACCTGTTCATTTTACTACATCATCAGGTGTGTTTTTCCAGGGCTGATTTCAGGTAAACATGTTTCCTTCACGGCTTAAAAAAAACCTGTTCATTAGAAGTTAAACTGGCTCTCATTTCAAGGATACTTTAAGTTTATAAAGGGCCGTTTTGTTCATCTTGTTTGTTTTGAGTTAATGTGGGGAGTTTATTCAGCCTGCTAATTCAAGATTAAACTCTGAAGATTAAAGTTGCAGTGGATTCAAGGCCTGAATGAGCACTTAATTTGAGATTAGATTGTTGATTCAAGATTACAGTCAAGGAAGCTTTTTAATAGATAAATGGCTTTGTTGTCAGAAGAAAACAAAGCCATTTATCTTCTGCTGAAGAAGCTTTTACTTCCCTTCCATGCTTTGATTAGGAGGTTGCTTCATGAAGCATCTGTGTGTCATTCTGTCTGTAAACACAATAGCTCTAAAAGTTTTCAATGAATTGTGCTAAAACTTTGTAGGGGTGCCGAGTGGGGTCATCTTCACAATCCATTAAAATTTGGCTCACATCCACTTTTTGACTATAGGTGATTAATTTTGTTATGACATTATTTACATTACAGTAACAGCTTATAAGCATTTAAATACATCAAAATTTAAATATATGTACAATATTCCTGAATACGTTTTTTTTTTTTTTTTTAAGAAAAATGTAAACTTGTGATCAGAATCTTTTTTCACTTGATAATTATTGCTTAACATTCAAATGGATTTTACTAAACAATGAAATTAATGCTACACATGTACTATATAAACATAATTATACTCAAAACTATGTTATTAAAATGGGTTTCACCAGGGCAAATAAAAGTCTGCACTTTTTTTTTTTTTTTTTTTTAACTGCACTACAAACTTTTTAATGTTTTTATAACAACAAAACAAAATCTATACAAACTACAACACTCTTCCATTCAAAGTAAGTACTCCCCAGAGAGTGAGTGTTGCTTGTTTTTATATGTAATGGGGTTCGAGCCTTAAAACCTATTTGGTTATCAGTCTGAATGTGGTTTGCTAAGGCTGCTGGATTTCCAGCCAACCACTTTCTTCTGCTTGTCCAATGTCAGGAGACCAGGCTGGCTTTAACAGTGTTTTTCTCATACATCTATATATCTCAGTCCTGGAAGGTGGCTGTTGTTGAGCTTTTCCCCAAATAAAAGAAACGACTACAATTTTCCAACCAGACTTTGATCAGATGCAAACATATTGACCAGTTATGATCCATCCATCATCTTCTGCTCATCCAGAGCCACCACCTCCAGGTCTTCTGGGTGGACATCAACGTGTTTCTAAGCCACAGGTAGAGACATAGGCCCCGTTTACATGACACCGTTTCAAAATTAAAAAGGGTGTCGTTTTGATGCGTTTCGGCCTTCCGTTTACACAAGAACGGAGTGAAAACGATGCATTTTGGAAACAGGGTCCAGAGTGGAGTGTTTCAGAAACACTCCGGCCTCCGTTTCCATGTAAACGGATGAATACGCTGTGTTTTGGAAACAGGGGCGCTTGCACATGCGCACTATGGTTGTAACCACCACAGTTTTCCGCGCATGCACTAAAAGAACAACAACAATGGCAATGGCGGAGTCATTGTGCTTCTTGTGCTGCTCAGTCTTTTGAACCTGGCTTCAATTTTAACTTAAATATCTGTGTATTGCGGGTAGCACGATTCCCAGTCAATATTTTCCTGTGTTTTTTCGGTTTTATAATTTAGTGTTGTGTGCAGCGGCAATCCAACCTCGTCGTCAGTCCACACGAAGCTTCTCACATTGACCCTTTTGTAAATATTGAAGAAATCTTTGCCGCGCATCCCACTGAGTCCCTCCACGCATGCGTGTGTTGTGTAAACAAACTTTGCAAAAAAAAAACCACACCACCAACTTGTGGCCTGGCAATGGGAACTACAGCGTTTCCATCGTCTGTGCCGTCCCCCTGTGAACACAGATCGTTTCTGAAACATCTCCGTGTAAACTGGAGGCATCAAAATTACCCCGTTTCCAGTGGAAACAGTGTCGCGTAAACAGGGCCGTAATCTTTCCACCCAGTTGGGCATAACTGGAAAACATCCAGGCAGGGGTTCACGAGGAATTCTGATCAGATGCTTGAATTACATCATTTGGCTCATTTCGACTAAGCACCGACTCAAATCTGCGCTCCCTGATGTTGTACTTCCTTAACCTAGCTCTAAAGCCCCGCCCACATATCCTGCATCGCTTTCTAACTGATGATTGGCTTCTGGCAGACATTAGGTAACCCTCTCGTGTCTTTACCACCCCGTCATATATCAGAGGTATCCTTGGCTTGCACCAGCTGCTGGCCTGTTTGTGTTTGGGCGAGCCTCAAGGCGCAGACCATACACTCTATTGAAGAAGTTCACAGATACTACGTGGCTCTTACATTAGTGGGGCTGAAAAGAAATCTTTGCAAATATTTTCTTTCTTTGTGTTCAGTTTAGCTCTTTGCAGCCAAACCTGATGCTTCTGAAAGACATCTGTCAGGTGTTTGTCACTCCTTGAATTGGGGTAATGGGTTAGCTCTTTCATGCAGTTGTAATGGGGTGCATGCCTGTCGGCTGCATATATTCATGTTTCTGCAGCATGTCTGTTAAACCTCCTCTTCACTCCTCAGCTGAGCAGTGCATTAACCCTGTTTAAGCCTGTTGAGTGAACTGAGGGTCAGCAGGTCTGCAGAGGTTCTGTCAGGCAGCCTCATCAACTCTCTGGCCCTCTCTCCGCCAGATCTCTTGAAGGCAATCAATGCCTCTAATCTCTCTCACAGCAAGGAGTGACCTTGAAAACAATGTGGCTTGTTGTAATGAATACTGCTCTGCCTGAATGAGGAGGAGGAGCAAAGAGGGCTTTTAGCCAATAGCAGAGGTGTAAAACATCCCGTCAGTCTCTCTTTGTGAGAGGCGACTGTGAGAGAGTTTTTTTTTTGCTCTTCAGGGGGTTTCCCTGCATCCAGGCAGCAGTGCTTTCATTCTTAAAGAGGAAGAAGGTTGCATATTTAACACCCGCTTAACCAGTCAGGAAACTCCTTGTCAGAGGTTTCAGGAAAGGGAGGGGGCAGGGAGAGGGATGGCTGCACTGTAAAATTTGCCTGAAAAAGAAAGTGGTCTGAGCCAGATATTCCTGGTGGGAACATAAGTCTCCAAGTTTTCGTCTTTCTTTCTGCTGTTTTGAAATAATAAAAACATCTTCCTCTCAGTTGGGAATGGTGCAGTTTCTTTGCAGTGGGCTTGTCTGAGGTTCTTATCCACAGTCCGTATGTTACCTTCAGCAGGTGGCAGTAGGCCACACCCCTAAGAGGAGAGACAATCTAAAGCCTAAAGGAGTCAGTCTGGGTTTAAGTGGGTGCCATATTTGGAACATTTTCACCACATTAGCTGCCATCATCAGCGAAGCTGGTCTCCACTAGACTTCATTCACAAAAGCTATGATTTGACCTCAGATAAACTCAGGAGATGCTTGACTGCTGCCTCATTGTGTCAGCATTAATGGATCAGAGCTAATGCATTAAAAACAGAAAACTTAAAAAGTGACGAATGACTCAAAATTTCCTGTGAGATAAAAGGTGCTGTTTATGTCACTGGAAATATTTTTATTTCTTTTTATTGATTTAAAGTGATAAGGTATCAGTCCTGCAGATACTGATAGGGTTCTTTGTTCTAAACTAAATATCAAGTTGTTGTATCTGCTTTCTGCTCTCACCTGTTACCGTTTGTCTGTTTTTGATTTCTCACTGGTCTTCTCTCTTCTCTGCCCAGATGGAGTCTCCAGCCTCGACCCCAGCTCCTCCTCCTCTCCACCTCCTTGGCGCCATCGCCAACAGCGGTGACATCTCGTCTCCCTGTGAGCAGATCATGGTCCGCACGCGCTCAGTTGCTGTGAACACTGCTGACGCAGCACTGGCAACTGAACCGGAATGCCTGGGACCCTGCGAGCCAGGAACCAGCGTCAACCTGGAAGGCATCGTGTGGCAGGAGACGGAGGACGGTGAGACCAGCAAAGCTCTTAAAAAAAAAAAAAAAAATCTGCGGGGGGGGGGGGGGGGGGGGGGCTGTACAAGCAGTGATTGTGAATGTACTCACTGTGCAGTGTGACAACTTTGTCCTGTTCTTTTAAATGTGTAAAAGGATGCACATTAGGAAGAAGCAGCTTTCCTTCAAACACTTTAGGAGCTACACCCTCAAAAGTGTGGCCACCTCTGCTTTAAAAAGCACGGAACAGACAACAGAGCCTGATCAGATGATCGGAGAGGACGACTGCAGGTCTGTCTGCAGGAGCCCGTGTAGTACTGTAAATGGTAAATGGACTAGTTCTTATAGAGCGCTTTTCTACTCTTAATTGTGCACTCAAAGCGCTTATACAACATGTTTGCATTCACCCGTTCATACAAGCACTTCCATATGTAACTAAGCTAAGTGCTCTTTATTATCTAACATTCACACTCCAACGCTTGCGTCGGAGAGCAACCTGGGGTTCAGTATCTTGCCCAAGGATACTTTGGCATGCAATCAAACCACCAACCTTCTGATTAGTCGGTGACCTGCTCTACCGACCAAGCCACAGCCACCCCTGTGTGAATGTAATTAGGAAAACCGTTTAATGGACTCTAATTTTACTGGAAGCAAATGAAGGGAGGCAAGAACAGCAGTGAAGTGTGAGCAGCTGTTCTTTGTTCTGGACCACCTGAATATGTGTGTGTGTGTGTGTGTGTGTGTGTGTGTGTGTGTGTGTGTGTGTGTGTGTGTGTGTGTGTGAGTCTGCGTCCACGTGGGTATGCATGTGTTACAGTGATGTAGACAGAAGAAAATTAAAGTGTGACCTAAAGCCTGCTGTTGGCCGACAGTAAAGGTTTGATTTTTGCAAAGAAACAGACAAAGATGAAGTTTAAGTGCGTTCAAAACTACGATTGTGAGCAGGTGATCTGATGTTGCTGGAGAGGAGACGAGTGTAGAGGGAGCTCACCAAAGTGTGATTTCATCAAATACAGACCATATTTGATGCTTTCCTTTAAAGGGATTATGGCACCGTTGAATAGTTGTATTATAAGCCTGAAAGATGTGATTTGAAATCTTAGTTTTTATTAACTGAGGTCCTGTAAAGCTGTATAAAAATTGCTTTTACATGCCGCCCTGCTCATTAAGGTGCCGGGTACTGTTTGGCATGCAGCTGGAGTCAAACCTTTGTGGAGCAGAGTTAATTTCATCGATGAAATATTTTCGTCATAGTTTTCGTCGATGACCCTTTTTTTCATGATGATAATGAGACGATAACTAAATAAAAACTACCTAAAATCATAAAAACAATGACGAAATTAATTGACATGAGACGAAAATGCTTGGCGGGGACGACATCCAATCAGAACGTATTTAATTTTGTGACAGGGCGGGACAAGTTAGGAAAACATCCAGTCAAACGCACAGTTGCACAAATTTGCTCTAAACCCTGGAAGACCAAACTAGCCTGTGATTGGTCGTTACTTCTGATAGAATTAAGTGATGTAAACAATGTCAGCAGGGAGAAAGAGAAGAGCCGATGTATGGACACATTTGTCCTTTGACGTTGTGACAAACAAAACAATGTGTAAACCATGGTAAATGGTAAATGGTAAATGGACTAGTTCTTATATAGCGCTTTTCTACTCAGTATGAGCACTCAAAGCGCTTATACAACCTGTTTTGCATTCACCCATGCACTCCCATTCATACAAGCACTTCCATTTTTTTTTACAAAGCTAAGTGCTTTTTAATTAACTAACATTCACACGCATACATACTCCGACAGAACGGTCGGAGAGCAACTTGGGGTTAAGTATCTTGCTCAAGGATACATTGGCATGTAGCCTGGAGTAGCCAGGATTCGAACCGCTGACCTTCCGATCAGTAGGTGACCTGCTCTACCTACTGAGCTACAGCCATGTGGGGCGACTATCTCGGGTAAAAACACGACAAATCTTAACATCTGCAAACCAGTCACCCAGATCTCCATGCAAAGGTCAGCATTTTAATGTCATGCAGGGTAAAGAGTTTTTTCCAGTTTGTGTTTAGAGAAAATCTCCACCCTGCGGTGGATTAGCCTTTATAATCTTAGCCCTGAACACTGCCCTGTACCTTTCAGAGCGTCCTGCTGTAAAACGCTCGGATTATCTCAGTAAGGTGGTGTTAATGATCAGGTGTGTGGGAAGCAGGTGAAACGCTAATGTTAATATTATTAATAATATTCCATAACTTTTAATAAATGTTTAATTTTGTGTGTGTATAATGACTAATTCAAGGGAAGTGAAGAAAAAGCATTTACATTTTACACCCTTTATATTTTAGTCGACTATATTCTTATGGTAATTTCGTCGACTAAAATTAGACTAAAACTAAAACTATTCAGATACTAAATTATGACTAAAACTAAATCAAAATTTACTGTCAAAATGAACACTGGTGTCGAGGTGATAGACTCGGTGGTCCTCTGGCAGGAAGCTGTTTATCAGCAGCGCTCTTTGATGTGCTCCTGTTAGTGGAAAGTTCTGCTGAAGTACTCGATCTCGCTCTGTAATGAGTCCCACTGTCAGTGAATCATTGATGTGGATCAACCTCAGAAACCCACTAAGCGTGATGTTGGTATGAAACCGTTCAACATTTGCTTCCCACCAGGGGAGGGAAGTCGCATCTGACATGTCTGTTTCCTGCTGCACTCGCACCTTTGGTAGTTTCACAAGTCAGTGCTCCCCTAATACTGTCATTTCAATACATCTGAGAAATCACTGTAACTGCAACTGTGGGGAATTATGCTTATGTAAACTTTTTAGGTGTAATTTATTAAAGTAGAATCCCCAGAGGAGGAGCTTAACTCCTTAATCTCAATCCTGTGGTTTAAGAATCTGTGATACATAGCATACTAAAACGTCTTGGCAGTCAAGGGACAAAACATTTGTAACTGACACAAATCAAAGTCTTTTTTTTGTCCTTGGATTGAAAGTCTTTTTTTAATACTGCACATCTGTACCTCCTGTAACAAGGGAAATTCCAACACACATTTGTAGCAGCTTTGTAATGTTCAACCCAGCAGTGCACCGGTGTGGAATGACAGACCAGACGCACTGCACAGGTGGACAGATGTCACACCTAGCCAACATCAGCAACATCTGTGCAAGACAAATGTGGACAGCTAGCTAAAAATGTAAATCAGCTGACGAGGAACCAGTTCAGAAAAAACACCTGTGGGCAAGATTAAATATCTAACGCCATTATCCTCAGAGAGGTGAAGTCACGTTTCAGGCTAACAGACTCAAAATAAAGCCACACCTCCAACTGCTAATGGGGACATGAACTGCTTGGATTGCAAAATATACAGACAGAAAAGAGCAGCTGTGGGGACAAGAGACAAGGCCACAAAAACAAAGATGCACAGTGCAGAAATGACAACAAAACACAATCAAAGATGGGAGACACATCAGGAAGTGTAGAAATCACCCCTGAAGGAACCTTTAAAGGGGGAGTTCCCTCCAACTGAAGTCAGAATGTTTGTTCTGCCAGCTGTGCAGACTTCTCCAGTTATTTCTGCGTCAGCACTTCCCAAAGTGTGGGCTGTGACACGAAGGTGCTTTTCCACTGACAAGGTGCCGGTGCCAAGCGGTTAAACCGTTCAGCGCTTTTTCCACTGTGAACTGACTCGGTGCTTGGCCAAAAAATTGGGCCCGTTCCAGCACCGAAAATTAGCTGGTCTGGAACCAAGGAATGTGTGACCCAAGTGGCAGAAGGGCGTGACTCTACCATCTCGACGTAAAGTTTTCTACCACCATTTCACTGCAAAGTATGTATTACAGGAGAAAAGCAATGAGATTTTCAAGGCCGTGAATTGGGTTGGGCCCTAAGGCTGAATGTGCTGCTTTGTATCAGGTCTTAACTGATGAAAGGAAGCCAAGTGTTTACGTGTCGTCTTGCTCGTAATTGCTGTTTGTGTTTACCTTGTGCCGCATACAGATGATGCAGTAATTTTTTTTGGACTGTAAAATATCTTCGCAGCACAAGAAATAGTTTGCAAAAGGGGAGCATGTTCTGCCACATTTGTGCCCTTCGGCTTTTCCAGACGAGGAACCCACATACGTGAAGGATCGGCTCACAAAGTGCAATGAAAATGCAGGCCCGTTCTTAAGTGGTTCACCGATTCCTTGGAACTGGCACAGGCTCCAGCACCTCGTTAGTGGAAAAGCGGCATCTGTGTCTTTTGGTTCCAACTTTGGGTCCAGAGATTTAGCAACCAGCTTTTTGGCACTAGATTGGACATCCTCACCACATTAAAACTGATGGGACCAGGGTTATTATAGTTGAGGAAAACAAACAAAATAATGAAAACTGAAACTGAAGAAACATTTTTAACTGAAATGAATAAAAACTATTATTAAAAGGAAAAAACGTTAACTAATTAAAACTATTGTGAGTTTACAAAACTAACTAAAACTGAAATTATAGATAAAACAACCTTCACTAAGCCTTGTGGATTGATGTGAAATAATTTTTTCCTGCCCTAGCAGTTTAAGCTGGCAGCGGCATCAGGCAACTGTGTGTGCGTGTGTGTGTGCTCACCGCGCTTGACAATAAAGTAATGGCAGCGGTCTGCCGAGAAAGCAGCAGAGTCCCATGTGGCGTTTCTTTGAGTATGATAACACAGATAGAAGCGAGTGTCTTGTTGTTGTTGTTGTTGTTGTCTTGCTCCGATCCTGCAACATAACCTGACTTGCACCTCTGGAGAAATGTGACTACTTGTCGAGTCCATGCAATGTTGTGATTAACCTGTTCAGTCCTTGTATGTTGCCGGCTACTTTATCAGTCAGAATAACAATCAGGAGTAATAATCAAAGCATCAATATAAGGACTCACAAATGTCAGGGAGACTGCTGAAACTATCGTAATGGACGTGAGGCAATGAAGAAAGTGAAAAAACAAGGACAAATGTTTGCAGCCAAAAAACTGAGCACAAAGAGCGAGGACCAAAAAAGAAAAAGTCCCAGCCAGCACCGCATATAAAACCACATGTAGGTGTTGTTAATCGACTGCACTGACAGTGAAGTTTATTGTAGAGTTTATTGTAGAGTTTACTGGGTTTTGGAGTTTGTTTTTCTTTGTTTCTCCCTGTTGATGTTCATGTGTGCCCTTAATATTACACACATTTAGCATGCAATGCTGCTGTCTTGTGAACAGTTGGTTGTTGAATACAATTTAGTAACGGTGTCCTTTGTTGAGTTTTTATTACACAATAGTCACTCTTGCACCTTGAATCTTGCACCTGACAAAGTCTGAAAAACTAATACGAAAACTAAACTAAAACTAAGCATTAAGCCAAAAATAAAAACAAGCAAAACCACTCTGAAAACTAACTAAACTAAACTATAATGTAAAATCCAAAACTATAATAACCGTTGATGGGACCCAAGATGGAATTATTAATATCGGTGTGTGAGGGAGAAGCTACTGTAAGAAATTCACTGATTGAGTAGATGCTGCCCAAGGATTCAGCTTGCTGCAGAAGAACTGAACTTCTGAAACCTGTCAGAATGAGTGCGGCTTCTCAAAAGGTACCAACACAGTGTTTGGAAAAGACCTTCCAGACATCCCAGTTCTGGAAAAATGCTTGTTAGAACCTACGTGCCAAATACATTACACATGTCTCTGAAAAGAACAGGTGCAGTTTGATTTAGAAGATATTCTTGCTTCCTCACTGCATACGTTTTTAACCGCTCTCTCACAGCTCCGTATGTGTGGATTGACTGTCTTCCTGCAGGAATGCTGGTTGTGAACGTCACCTGGAGGAACAAGACTTATGTTGGAACTCTGCTCGACTGCACGCGGCATGACTGGGCCCCACCAAGGTACATAAATAACCCATTAAATTTGCCTGGGGTGACGACAGTCGCCTACAGGCACTTCATACTGAAAGATTGAGACCTAAAACTATTTCAACCTGAGCTGTGGGACAAGACTTCGGTGTTTCCCACAGAATCAGACTGATTATCTCTCATTTTTAGCAGTGTTTGTTAGTAACTCTGAAGAATAGCTCAGTAGTTCACAGTGGTCATCAAATGGTAATTTTTGCTTCAGAAGTCTATTCCCACTACTGAGATCTTGCGATTGGTTTGTTTGTTAGGGGTCATTCACAGTTATCAACATTTTCCAAAGTGTACTCTTTTTCAGACCCCCCCTCCCTCCCCAAAAGTGTACAAAGAAAATGTTGATCTTTTTTCATGACATTCTCCTGGTTCTTTGGTATTTTAATGTAATGGGAAGTATTAAAAAACGCATCCTGGTGTTGAAAAATTCTGTAAATCTCGGTATCAAATAGACTCTTTCCTATCTATTAAATCATTGTATTGTTGCACTAATAAAAATCCATCAAGCATTCTCTTCCGCTTATCCTATTCAGGGTTGCGGGAGGGCTGGAGCCTATCTCAGCTGTCATAGGGCGAGAGGCAGGGTACGCCCTTTAATTAACAGATATGTCTGTATATTAGAATTTATAGGGTGCAATAAACTGATTTGAATTTTAATTTGAATGTGTATGCAAAATGTACATGCCGCCACACTGTACACAGTGGCAGTGGAGCAACTTGTCATCTGAATAGCCGGTCTTGTGCCAAAAAGGGATTTCCGGTAATATTGGGGGGGGGGGGGTAAGTTGTTAATTTTTGGCCTATAATCTGTGAAACTTGTCAAACATATCTTTCACTGTCACTGTGTGTTGTGTACATACAACACTTGTACTGCATCCTTTCTTACACTATGGCATCGCCTGGACCTCACGTTGGCACTGAGGAGGATCCCCCCACCCCCAGACCTCGATTTTCCCTTTAGCAACTTTTGAGACAGCCGACAGCGAGTTTTCTTATACAAAAGTTGGCAACAGTGCCAGCCACCAATCACCCAATTACGCACAATGAAACGCTCCACTCTGGACCCATTTTCCAAAGCACATCATTTTCACTCCGTTCTCATGTAAACAGGAAGCCGAAACGCATCAAAACGACACCGTTTTCATTTTGAAATGGTGTCGTGTAAACGGGGCCAAAGGTAGCGAAAACCTTGGATGCCTTCTGTGCAGGTGAGGACAGGTGTCTTTCTGCTCACTGATGTCCAGCTCTTTGTGTTTTCAGGTTCTGTGAGTCTCCCACCAGCGATGTGGAGATGCGGAGTGGCCGCGGTCGGGGGAAGAGGATGCGTCCCAGCAGCAACACGCCCTTGAATGACAATAGCAACTCCTCAGACAATAAAGGCAGTGGCAGCAGCAAAACGCGTGGTGCTGCTGCAAACAGCAAAGGCCGGAGGGGCAGCCAGACGGCCGGCTGTGCCGAGGACGCCAAGGCCAGTCCGTCCTCCGCCAAGAGGAAGACTAAGCCTGCCTCAGATATGGAGCCGACCTCCAGCTCAGAGGACACCAAAGCGTCAAAGCGCATGAGAACTAACTCAACAGGTGCCGGGACTCCTCTTCCAGGAGGTAAAACTGACCCCCTGCCACCGCCACAGCTGGATCGGACCTGCCCCTCCCCTGTCCTCATTGACTGCCCTCATCCAAACTGCAACAAGAAGTACAAGCATATCAATGGACTGAAATACCACCAGGCCCGCGCTCATAATGACCACGATGTCCGACTGGACCAGGATGGAGACAGCGAGTATGGGGATGACCCCACCCTCCATCCTGACCCAGCCTCCTGCAACGGCGCTGCCATCTCACCTGCCCGCTCCACTACGCCGAAAGGTCGGGGGTTTGATGCCCCCTCCCCCTCATCAGGCAAGCTGACGTCAAAGGGGAAGAAGAAGACGGGTGAGGCTGAGCCTGAGGTGACTGATGGTGGCGAGGAGGGGGGATGTTTGACTGACGAGGCCAGCAATGATGGGATGGATGACAGGAAGGCCAAGAAAATGGCGACCGGAGGCAAACCTGATAAACTGGCACAGAAAGGCTTGAAGCCAACCCGCCCCACGGGCGCCCCTGGAGTTCCCTCGCCATACTCCCTGCAGGCGTCTTCCCCTGCTCTGGGTTCAGTGGTACAGACCGTACCCAAAAGCCCCCAGCTAAAGAACGTCCAGCCTAAACCCCCGCCACTCACGGACCCTGCCTCCAGCCCTGCCCATTCCAAGGACAAAAAAAAGAAAGACAAGAAGAAGAGGGACAGCGTGAAGGAGGGGGACAGCCCAAAGGCGATGGGTAAGGCAGGAAGGCTGGAGGAGGGGAAGAGCCCATACTCTGAGGTGTCGGATACTTTGCTCAATGGCTCCACAGAAGCTCAACAGAGCCGGCTCGCCAGCATCAAAGCCGAGGCCGACAAGGTGTACAGCTTCTCCGACAACGCACCCAGCCCGTCCATTGGCGTGGCCAGCAGGATGGAGACTGGCCTGGCGCCCCCCCTCCACCTCAACCAGAACGGAGCCGACAATACATCAGTCAAGACTGGCAGCCCCGCCTACTCTGACATTTCTGATGCAGGGGAGGATGGCGAGGGAAAGGCAGAGGGAGTGAAGGTCAAGTCGGAACCTGACCAGGGAACTCGTGAGGGTGCCAAGAAGACGCTCTTTCCCCCTCAGGCACCCAGTAAGGACTCACCATACTACCCCAGCTACGACTCCTACTACTCCCCCAACTACCCTAACCCCAGCCCAGGAGCAGCACCGGCAGCACCGTCTCATGGAGAGGCAACGCAGGTGAAGGTAAAGAAAGAGGAGGAGCTTGAGGTGGGAGAGGAGGGAAAACTAAAGGCAGAGCCTCTGGAAGAGAGGAAGGTGGAGCCAGGGCCTCAGCAGCCGTCAGTCATCCAGCAACGCTCCAACATGTACACCCAGCAGCTGTACTACAATCAATACTACGTTCCTCCCTACTCCTACTCCCCTGAGCAGGCCTACCATGCTCACCTGTTGGCCTCTAACCCCGCCTACCGCCAGCAGTATGAAGAGCGGCAGCGGCAGGCCGATAAGAAGGTGGAGGGCAAAGAGCGTGAGGCTTCTGTGAAAGAAGAGTGGAAGCAGAAAGTGTCGGTACCACCCACTCTGTCTAGAGCGCCCAGCCTCACTGACCTGGGCGCGAAGGGAGGGATTAACCCAGCAAAACCCAAAGAGCCTGCGGCCTCTTCGGAACAGGCCAAGTCGGTCATCATGGTGAAGGGAGAGGAGCCTAAGGCCCCAGTCGCCCAGCCGGAGGGTCTGAAAATCAAGCTGAGTGAAGGAGGGCATCATGGGAAAGAGGAGTTGAAGTCAGGGGTGGAATCAGGTCGACCGGCAGGTGTGGAGCCTGCCATGTGGTACAGACAGGTAATTGTGTCCAAGAGAACAATTGCAATCTTCCTCCCTCATACATTCAGACTTTACTTCATATTAGCTAATAAATTGCTGTGATTAGCATTATTAGAAATGAAGGTGGCAGGTAACCAAAAAGTCTAATGTGACCAGTTTTCTCATCGGTCTTCCATCAAAAACCCCATTAGTGAAAGATTGGGTAAAATCGAACTCTGGGCTAGAGACATCCATCCACTTGGGTTTTAAGATTAGTTAAAATTAATTAATTAATTAAAAAACACAACCTAGCCCTAAGTAATAGAGAGCCATAGGTAACATTTCATTGAATTTTTTGTGTGTGATGATCTGATATTATGTTGAACTCTGTTTGAATGTTAGTTAAACTTAAAAAATGAAATATTCGAAGATGCTCACTTGGATTTCTTCCTCACTGCAGGAGCCAGACTCACGCTTGTGGCCGTACGTCTACCCCAGCAAATTCTCGGAGGCTCCTAAACCCCAGGAGGATGACAGGTGGAAGGAGGAGCGGGACAGGAAGGGGAAGGAAGACAGGCCGCGGAACAAGGAGGGCCTCCAGAAAGACGAGGCAGTGAAGGAGGCAGTGGAGGGCAGGACGCAGCTGCCCCCGGAGGACCTCCGAGGGGGTGGGAAGGAGGCACGCCCGCCTCATATGCAGTTCCCCTCGCCGCTGGCCCAGCATCAGGGCTATATGCCCTACATGCACGGGCCATACGCCTACAGCCAGGGCTACGAGTCAAGCCACCCTGGCTACAGAGGCATGCCCTCAGTCATGATGCAGAACTACCCAGGTGAGATGGCATGGGGTCAGGAAGAAATACGAAGCTTAAACACAATAAAAAAAAAAAAAAAAAAAAAAAAACAGGGGTACTCTTCACCCAGTAAAACAAAGAGTGTGAGGAAGACAAGGAAAGTAAGTCTAGAAGTGAATTAATTTAAACCAGCAAGGAGCACGGGATGAGAGCTGGAAGCAGGCAGCTGAGTTTCTTTGTTTGACACCCAGAAATGTAAAATAGCCACTTTTTGTGGTTCCTGAGAAAGGAGCCAAGTGTGAAGTGTTGGTTTTAGTTTCTGTTCAGGTTCATTGGTACCAAACCTGCCAAATGCTCACGGTGATGAGACGACTTCAGGAAGCCACAGGTCCAACGTGCAACTTCCTCTAAAAACCACTAATTTTCACTTTTAAGTACTTCTTTGTGTAAACAAATAAGATCTAATATGTTAATCAGACTGGCTTATTTCTGCCATTATGCTCTGCTGAATCTCAGATCTACTGCTTCTGTTGCAGTCACGTTATGAATATGAAATATGGTGAATACAGTGTTCAACAGTTTACCCTGCAGGGCCAGCAGATCAGACCCGAAGCTTGACAATTGTAGTGGAGTAAATGCTGAACCTCTCTGTAGGTGTCTCGAGAGAAGAGACGCTGCCGGCATTCATCAGAAATCTGAGTTAAAGCTCTTTAAAGGTACAGTGTGTAAAATCTTACCACTAGATGTCAGTAGATTGCAGTCAGCTGAGTTCTGTTTTCTTATCCCTCCCAATTCAAGTGCGTAATCATAGCTATGGTGGCCACTGTAGGACAAACATGATTTAGTCACACAAACTAAAAAACATTAAATTTAGGCTGTACCGCACAGGCCACTGTTTGTGTATAAAAATATTTTTGTACACTCAATCTTACTCAAATGTGTTAAAAGGGTTATAAACACATACACATATATATATATATAAAATAAGGGTTATAAAATAAACACTTAGCAAATAATCCTGAATTAAAAACTGGATGTGTCAATGAAATAGTTTGTTTTTACCCCCGAGTCACCTCAAAAACTCTGGCTGCCGTTCATCTGTAGAGTGCAGGCTGTCAGTTTACCTCAGCTGGTGCCCGCGTCTGTTTGCTCTGGAGGCTGTAAAACTTAGAAAGGAGTCCGACAGGAGTCGGTGAAGCTCACTCCTGGCAGCAATACTGAGGTGAGCTGTTAAGGATATGCTGAACTTTTCGCTGCTGTTAGCCTGTGTTAGTGAAATTTTGTTTGAAGTTAACTTTGTTGGACTCGATCACTGAGCGAATAAACTCATGCGATGTGAGAATGTAATCAAGCTGTTTCAGAGGGAAAGTGGGATTTTTAGGATGTTATCTTATTACCAGCCGTTGTTGATTAGCCGGCGGAGACGGGACGGTCGCAGGACTGATCGGGTGATAACTGTGATATCAGGAGTAATTAAGTATTTTTATGCCTATTTTCATGTGTTAGCCATGACTTCAGTTCAGGAGAAGAGGTTTGAGGTGAGGAGGAAGAGGATGAGGTGGAGAGGAGAGAGACATAATGAAATCAGATGAGATATATATATATATATATATATGATATATATATATATATATATTATATATATAATATATATATGTATATATATATATCGTTTCTTCTCTCTCTCTACTCTATCGGTATCTATCTAGTCTATACTGTCTCTCTATATGTAGCTTGTCTCTCTCTCCTGTCTCTCTGTCTCTCTCCTCTGTCTCTCTCTCTGTCTCGCTGTCTCCTCTATGTCTCTATGTCTATACTCTCTGTCTCCTTCTGTCTCTCTCTCTGTCTCTCTGTCTCTATCGCTGTCTCTCTGTCTCTATGTCGTCTCTGTCTCTATCTGTCTCTCTGTCTCTCTCATGTTCTCTCTGTCTCTCTCTGTCTCTCTGTCTCTTCCGTCTCTCGCTCTCTCGGTCTCTCTGTCTCTCTCTGTCTCGTCTCTGTCTCTCTGTCTCTGTCTCTCGTCTCTATCTCTCTCGGTCTCTCTGTGTCTCTCTCTGTCTGGTCTCGTCTAGTCTGTCTTGTCTCTCTCTGTCTCTCTGTCTGTCTCGCTATGTTGTCTCTCTCTATGTCTGTCTCTCTCTCTGTCTGTCTGTCTGTCTCTCTGTTGTCTGTCTCTCTGTCTGTCTGTCTCTATCTGTCTGTCTGTCCTCTCTCCTGTCTGTCTCTCTCTCTGTCTGTCTGTCTCTCCTCTGTCTTTCTGTCTCTCTCTCTGTCTGTTCTCTCTCTCTGTCTCGTCTCTCTCTGTCCTGTCTGTCTCCTGTCTGTTTCTCTCTCTGTTCTGTCCTCTCTCTGTCTGTCTCGCTGTCTGTCTCTCTCTGTCTGCTCCTGTATCTTCTGTCTGTCTTCTCTGTCTGTCTCTGTCTTTCTGTCTCTGTCTGTGTCTGTCTCTGTCTGTGTCTGTCTCATGCTGTGTCTGTCTGTCTGTGTGTCTGTCTCTCGTCTGTCCTCTCGTCTGTCTCTTTCTGTCTCTGTCTCTCTGTCTGTCTCTGTCGTCTGTCCTGTCTGGTGTCTGTCTGTGTGTCTGTCTGTGTGTCTGTCTGTGTGTCTTTCGGTCTGTCTGTCGGTCTCTCTGTCTGTATATCTGTCTCTGTCTGTCTCTCTGTCTCTGTCTGTCTCTCTGTGTGTCTCTCTGTCTATATGTGCTCTCCTGTGTGTGTATCTCTGTATATCTGTCTTCTATCTCTCTGTCTCTCATTATCTATCTGTCTCTTCTCTCTCTGATATCTATCTCTTCCACTCTCTGTGTGTCTCTATGTACTCTCTATCTTCTGCTTCCTGTATCTATGTCTATATATCGATATATCTATCATATCTATATCTCTAATCTCTCTAGATACTATCTCTTCTCTGTATCTGTCCTGTATTCACGGGTGGGACTTAAACACGTTACCCACGTAGACCGCCAAGGTCGGAAGTGAGCAGCTAAGCCGTTCATATCAGCATCACCTGCCGTCACCTCTGCGTAGCTCATGTCGCCTAGCAACTGTGAGTGTGAAGCACAGCTGTGTAAAAACAGCTGGTTAAACGGAGAATGAACATTTTCTCCTTTTTGTGGTTTAATTTTAATTATTTTATTCAAAATAAGCTGTTAAAACAAGCATAACACATTTCAACATCAAGGAATACAGCTGAGAGAATGATTAATTTCCAACTATATTAATTGAGACATTAATGTTGAATAAAACTATCCAGTTATGATGCTTAACTTTAATTTCAGGAGTTTGCTTATCACAGGAGCACTTCCACCCTTCATTGGTCTGTGTAGCAGACTGGTGGGAAAATAAACAACATTTTGAAGTTTAAGCTTATGTATAGGGCTGCATAAAACGATTATTTTAGTAATCGAGTATTCTATCGATTATTCCAGCGATTAATCGAGTAATCGGATAAGAAATACTTTTTTTATTAACAGTTTATCTGCATATTTTAACTTCCGTACTGCAGTTTCTCGCCATGTGAACAAACAGCGGTGAATGGAGCAGCTACAAAGTTCTCTTTTCTTCACCTTAACACTTGCTGATCAGGTGCTTGATGAAGGACCTCCAGCTGTTTCACAGATTTAATGGTGGTTACTAAAAGAAAAAGCTGCTGTTTTGGACGCTGGAAAAACGTTTCCTTTTTCACTAGTTGAGCTCACCGTCCAGCTTCGCCTCTTTGCGCTTGCGCAGTTCAAACCGCTGCCTGCTATGAGTGTTCTGAAAAACTAGTGGCTGCTGGAGCCATGGCGCATGTGTGAGTAATGGTGTAATGCTTTGTATTCACAAGCATTCTCGAAAATACGTTTCTACTGCAGGTCTATATTTAGTCACTAATAAGGGATTAAAGTATAAAAAATATTTTGAAGGAGCCCCTCGGTCCTGGGGGGCGGGCCTTCCGGTACCGAACCATCGCTAGTGCTAATGGCCCGCGCTCGTTAGCAAACCAGTTCTGGTAGCTACAGCTGAAGTAAAGACAAAAATAGCAGCTGAAATTCTCAGCGAGCACAACACACACAGACACACAGAGAGCAGTGGAGGCGTGGAAATGCATGTCAGTGACAGTTGCCACCCGTCCCGTAAAGTACGGAACACGGCATGTTAGGGAGCCGTATTCCACGGAGTCCCGTAACATACGGGGTTCTGTATTTTACGAGACAGGTGGCAACTCTAGTGATGATCCACTCTGTGTTAAATGAAATCCATCGCAGCGACGGAGAGCTTTTTAGAATGTGTGCTTGTGTATACGTGAGTGATTCACACTCCAGTCCAGTAGGTGGCGGTAATGCAGTTCTATGTTGGTTTGCCAGCCCCCAATAAACCCACAAAAAAACGTCAGCAGTAATGCTGCTAATGCTAGTGAGGAGCGCCGCTTACACCAAGACAGCTGAGCGCTGCAGAGTTTAAACGAAGCATCGACACAGTAAATTTGTGTCGATAAATTTTTAGAATCGATTTAATCGAGTTAATCGATGAATCGTTGCAGCCCTACTTATGTATATTGATTTATTCATCAACTAAAATTAAATTAATATTTATCATGTCAAATATTTAAATGTGATTAAAATGTGATTAATTTTGATTAATTAATTACAAAGCTCCTAATTAATTAGATTAAAAAAATTAATCATGTCCCACCCCTAGTATATATCATCTCAGCCACCATTCTCTTCTGCACCCCATGCAGTTCGGGTTTCGCCAGCATCATTCCACAGAGACGGCAAATTGTGTCCTTATAGAAACAGTGAAATCCCTGCTCGATAAAACCACCTGTGTTGGTGCAGTCTTTCTAGATTTAAAGAAGGCATTTGATACAGTGGACCATCAGGTCCTTCTGTCCAAACTGACTTATTTTAACTTTGCCGAAGATGCATTAGCTTGGTTTCAATCTTATTTATCCAACAGGAGACAGTCTGTGTCTGTCAGGGGCACAATGTCGTCATACCTTGACTGTCCAGCAGGGGTTCCCCAGGGCTCTATTTTGGGACCAGTCCTGTTTTCTTTGTATATAAATGATTTGCCAAATGTGTGTCAAAGTGTCCACTTCCAAATGTACGCTGATGATGCTGTTATTTTTACACCTGCAAAAAGTCCACAGGAAGCATCTTCAATCCTCACATTAGCCTTGGAGAATATACAACACTGGCTCCTTCAGTCCTCCTTACTGCTGAATAAGAAAAAAACAGTTACAATGATGTTTACAAAAAAACCTATAAAACTGGAGCGGTCTAGTGTGTTCCTGGGGGGCGAAGAGCTTGATCTTGTGCAGGATTTCAGGTACCTTGGGGTCACACTGGATCCCACACTGTCTTTTAAAAAACATATAAAACTTACAGCAAGCATAATTAAATTTAATTTAAATAACTTCAAACAAATTAGACCATCAATGACAATTATTTCAGCTAAGGTTTTTCTACATTCAATGATATTATCACATATAGATTATTGCATTACATCTTGGTCACTCACTGGAGATACGTTCTTAAAACCAATAGAAATATTATTTAAAAAGGCTATAAAAATCCTTGATCAAAAGCCCTTATCATATCATCAGTGTAATATTTTGGAAAAATACAATATGCTCAATTTTGAAAATTTTATTAAATTTAAAAATAGCTGCTTGATCTATAAAGTTCTTCATGGACTAGCTCCAGTTCCACTTTCAACATACATTAAATCAAGAACTGACCGAGGTTTTGGCACCAGAGCCTCTTCCAGAGGAGACCTTGAGATCCCCCGTAGAAAAACAACCTTTGGACAAACGGTTCTGTCAGTCAGAGGGGGTCATTTCTGGAATACTGTACCGACTAACATCAGAGAATGCTCCACTTACAGTACTTTTAAAAAGCACCTTAAGCAGTTCATTAAAAGTTCCCAGACATGTTCGCACTTTCACTAATTTTTTTTTTTTTTCTCCTTTATTTCTTTTTCCATTTGTATATTGTTTTAATGTTTGTCAATGTGTTGTCTTTTACTACTATTGTATATTCATGACGTTTTCTGTTGTTTGTCCTTCTGCCTAGGGACTACAGATGCAAATTAGCAAATATGCTATAATCTGGCTCATTTACAATCTGTACTAAGTATTGATTGTTTTATTAATGTGCATTGTCCCAAATAAATAAAATAAATAAAAAATATGTGTGTGTGTGTGTGTGTGTGTATATATATATATACACACACACACACACACACACACACACACACACACACAAAACACTGAACAGGATGAGCAGAAATGGATGGATGGATGGATTTCAGTACAATAAGTGTGATCTGAACCGTGGCTTCTATACCGCAGTTATCAGTTAACTGCAGTGATCTGTTATACCTCTGCTCATCGTGAGGGTTTGTTTCAGCCAGTTTGCTTCACAGGTGAATCCATGAGTGGAAACAACATCACTGCTGGCCAATCGGCCTGCTGGAAATGCTTCTTGCTGCCCCTGAGCCATCGAGCTGTCCATTGATAACTGATTTGTGTTATTTGTCTGTCTACGTGTCTCTAGGCTCGTACCTGCCGGCCAGTTACTACGCCTCCTCGTACGGAGGGAAGGTGGGGGCAGGCGAGGATGGTGAGAAACCCTCCAGGTCCAGTCCGTCGGTGAAGTCATCCAGCGAGGCCAAAGCTCTGGACCTGCTGCAGCAGCACGCCAGCCAGTACAAAAGCAAATCGCCATCTATCCAAGACAGCAAGACGCCACATGACCGCGAGAGAGAGAGGGAGGGCGACCGGCCGCGCTCCTCGCCCTCGCAGCGCATCCTGCCTTCCCATCATCACCTTGGATACCCTCTGTATGACCTGTCCTACCCCTCAGGTGAGGCTCACATCCTGATTTCTCTTGTTTTTGATCCTGTTTAGCTCAGATGTTCTCTTGGACCAACTGATGAGTTTAGCGGTCAGTTTCCCACAGATTTTGTCTCTGTTTGTGCCCAAAGGTGGCTCGGCCACGCCTCTGTGAACTAATATTACATGTAGACATTTTTAATGTTTGTAAATGCAGATAAATGGTGACAGTCCTGCAGTATCTTCGTACACTTGCTGGAAAAAGTTGTAGCAGAGAATGAGGAATGAGGAAGTGGCGTGCTGCACAAACCGATCCCGCCGCTGTTAATTTCATCCAAGCTGAACAGGCCTGACAGGATTTACAGCTAGAAACTAAAACTCACCTTAGATCTTGACCTCGTGTGAGCCGGAGCAGGAAAACCACCCCACCAGATTTGCCACTTTAAGACAATCACCCGAAAGCATCCAAAACCCAAGTGAAGACACCTGTGAACTCTGAGACCACAGCTGACTTTATTTCTTCTTAAATAATTTTTTAATCATTTACTGAACGTGTTTGGGAGTCTGAGGACGAGCAGCCTGAGACTGTCTGTGACTGCGGTTCTAACATCATGTTTTCCTTTCAGGCCTGTCCTCCTCAGCCATCGTCGCCAGTCAGCAAGCGTCCGCCCCGTCCATGTACCCCCCCGCACGGAGGTGAGAACGGTAAGATGCACAAACACACACACAAATCCAACAGGGAGGTTTTGTTTTGTTGTTGTTTTTATTCTGGCCCGTCTGCATTTTCCTGTCGGTTCTTTTTGACAAACTAAAAACAAGTACATTTTAAAAAGTGTCGGATTTTCTTTCAGCTCTGGATAAAATTTCTTTGAGGGAACCATAAATTTGGCCATGCAGGATGCCGTAGGTCAGAATTATTCTTCAAATAAACCTACAGAGGTTTGAACCAATAGCTTGAAAGATGTGACTGGACTTCTTTAAGTTTCTTGATGTTTCAGTTCTCATCTGAAAGGCTTCTTCAGTTCTCAAACCAAAGGTGGAGAGACCAGGTATTTGAACCCCTGTGGGTGTAGTTCACTGGAGGTGGTTATGACTCTATGGTTCATGTGTATAATCACACACATCAAGGTGTGAAAGAAGGCGTGGGTCATTACAATCAGTGGTTTTGGGTGAAAACAGTTTGGGACTTTGCTCCATTCTATCAAGTGACCTATTGAGGTCACCTGAACAAAGGTGTGAATGGGGGTTGAGGCGTCTGGGGAGGGAGCTCAGGATCGGACTGTAAACGGGGGAAAGTTGGTGACGTAATCCACCTCCTCTGTTTAATGATGGTTGTTCACAGTGGACCTAGATGCTTCTTTTACTCCTCTTTCAAATCATCTGTCTTCCTGGAGTGACCTTTGACCTTTAGATACAGATGTACAGCTGAGTCTTGTCCTGTCGGAGTCGCTCTTCAATGTTGTGCTTTTGTGAAGAGGCTGTTTGGTTTCTCCAGTGTAGAGGTCCGAGCACTCTTCACTGCACTGGACAGCAGACACTACGTTGCTGATCTTGTTTGGGTGTGTGTTCTTTGGGTGAACCAGTTTTTTCCCTTAGAGGGTGACTTGGTTTGAAGTATACTGGGATGTCATACACCCCCACTGGGGGTTAAATACCTGGGTCTCTCCACTTCTTGGTTTGAGAACTGAGGAAGCCTTTAGGATGAGAGGTGAAACATCTTCAAGAAACAAAAAGAAGTCCAGTCACCTTTTTTTCCAAGTTTGAGAAATACTATGACCTGGATGACTGAGAATCTACACAGACTTTGAACCAATACATCACCCAGAGGGCAAACTCAAACAAGAGGCAGAGCTACCTGTGCAGGTGCTCGTGCAGGCTTTCTGCTCTTGAATCCATAAACACTCTTTGCTCCTGATGTTAAACTCTGACCTCTGTGACTCTTCTCCAGCTGTTCAGCACATTCAACCGCACTTCCTCAGGTGTTTCCTGTGCCACTCACTGTGGTTTATCTCAGTGCAGCAGCTCCATCTAGTGGTTAGATCAGTAAATGTTGGTGTATTTACATCTTTGATGATTTGCGTACCATTAAAAAAAGTGAGTCTGTGTTAAGCACCAAGGTTACATAACAGAAAAATCCTTTCTTCTCCTGGCTGCTCCCTTTAAGGGTCACCACAGCGGACCATCTGCTCCCATCTCACCCTGTCCCAGCATCCTCCTCTCACACCAACTCCTTCCATGCCTTCCTTCACTGCATCCATGAATCTTCTCTGAGGTCCATCCTCTTCATCCTCTGCACATTTCTGGTTGTTTCATAAATGTAGATGTAGCTGATGGCTTCTTCTGTCAGGGTCCCCACCTGAGAACTTACCACAATCAGAAGTCAGTCAGACTTGATCTGATTTTTGCAACCAATGCTTAAAATCTTAAATTCTGTGTTTGGTGCAACTGAGCGGTTTGTTTAATGTGAGGAAGGCGCTCACTGATGCTGGTGAAATGGCATCTTTCTCTCTTTCCCATATCTTCAACATGGCGGCGCGCATAGACACAGCGGCTCAACGCTCTCCAATTAGGTGCTGTTTGTTTGTGTTTTTGTTTGTATTTTTGTCGGCAAAAGTAACGCTATGTACCACGAATCCTATATACAGACGGCAGGATCTTCTAAGTATCGGATTACAGCAAAACCAGGCCGTTACAAGGGATTTTCTGCACTCACACTGCATATCGGAGGAGATAGCCAAAAAACTGGGCGCTCCATGGATATTGATCAGCGCCGGCAGGAGGCGGAGGACACACAGGAAGCAAAAGCGGGGCTGTCGGTCCGGCATAGCAGCTAGGCTAAAGAAACAGCCACACAAGCCAGCGCTACCCAGCGTCTTTCTCACCAACACCAGAACGATCACGAACAAACTGGATAATTTGAGTTTGCTGATTTCCACAAACAAACTAATCGACGACTGCTGCATTTTCGTAATCACAGAGACGTGGCTGCACTCGCTCGTCCCGGACGCAGCCATCGAGCTAGCAGGCCGTACAGCATTCGGTTGGGACAGAAACAGAGATTCAGGTAAAACAATAGGAGGGGGGCTATGCATTTACATACACAACAGCTGGTGTACTAATGCCAAAATCACTGATAGACACTGTTCTTCTGATTTGGAGTACATGACGGTGAAATACAGGCCATTCTATCTTCCCCGAGAGTTTACTGTTGTCCTAGTAACCGCTGTTTACATTCCTCCCGATGCTAATGCTAGCATAGCGCTAAGCTACCTGCTCAGTGCCATTAATTCACAGCAAAACAGCTACCCTGAAGCAGTCCATATAATAGCTGGTGACTTCAATCATGCTGATTTAAAAACAGTTCTCCCCAAATTTGAGCAGCACATCAAATGTGATACCAGGGGGAATAATACACTGGATAAGGTGTATTCAAACATAAAGAACAGTTTTAAAACTACCCTATTACCACATCTGGGTCATTCAGACCACTGCTCCATATTTCTAACTCCGGCATACACTCCCCTCAAAAGAAGATCAAAAACTATCACAAAGGCTGTCCAGACATGGCCTGATGGAGCTTCCTCACAGCTGCAGGATTGCTTCGAAAGAACCAACTGGGACATCTTTGAGGATCAAGACCTGGAAGTGTACACATCAACTGTACTACATCAAGAACTGTGTGGACAATGTAACTGTGAACAAGAACATCACGGTTTACCCAAACCAAAAACCCTGGATGACAAAAGGGGTCCAAATTCTCCTCAACAAGCGTAACATCGCATTCAGGTCTAGGGACAGAGCCTTATACAGCGTGGCAAGAACCAACCTGAAGAGAGGCATCAAGGAGGCCAAGATTGCCTACAAGAGGAAAATTGAGGACCACTTTGCCAACACTAACCCACTTCAGGTGTGGCAGGGTATTCAACACATCACCAACTACAAGTCCAGGAACTGTATGACTGCTGAGGGTGATGCCTCATTGGCAGAGAAACTTAATTGCTTCTTTGCACGCTTTGAGGTGAAGAAGAAGAAAGAAGAAGAAGAAGCAGCCTTTATTGTCCCACAGAGGGAAAATTTGGGTGTAACAGCAGCCGCAGTTATTATAAATATAAATATAATAATTTACACTATTAAGAATATATATATTCACACACACATATATATATATATATATATATATATATATATATATATAAACAACAAACAAGATTAACCTTTAATAATAATAACAATACTACTAATAATAACACTATATACAATGTACATGATGTGCCTGTGTGTTGAACCTTAACAGGCCGGACTATTTACAATATATTATATATTATCCTACAATGTGTAGGTTATTGTGGTTTTGTTGGGAGCAGTGGTTATATGGTTATACAGTCTTACAGCTGCTGGAAGGAAGGGTCGACGATAACGCTTCTTTGTGCATTTAGGATGCAGCAGTTTCTCACTGAAGAGTAAGCTCAGCAACAGCTTCATGCATGGGGTGGGAGACTTTGTCCATCAGTGATGTTATTTTGGTCAGAGTTCTTCTGTCTCCCACCACCTGCACTGAGTCGAGAGGACATCCTAGGACAGAGCTGGCTTTCCTGATGAGCTTGTCTATCCGCTTCCTCTCAGCTGTAGACAAGCTGCTGCTCCAACATACTGCTGCATAGAAGATGGCTGATGCTACTACAGAGTCATAGAAGGTCTTCAGGAGTGCCCCCTGCACTCCAAAAGATCTCAGCCTTCTCAGCAGGTAGAGTCTGCTCTGACCCTTCCTGTAGAGCGCATCAGTGTTATGAGTCCAGTCCAGTTTATTGTTCAGGTGAACACCCAGGTACTTATAAGAGTCCACTATCTCAATGTCCACTCCCTGGATGTTCACCGGTGTCCGTGTGGTGGGTCTGCGCCTGCGGAAATCCACCACCAGCTCCTTGGTTTTAGCGGCGTTGATCAGGAGGTGGTTCCGCTGGCACCAGTCCACAAAGTCCTGAGTCCACTGTCTGTACTCTGAGTCATCCTCACCTGTGATGAGGCCAACTATGGCAGAGTCGTCAGAGAACTTCTGCAGATGGCAGCGTGGGGAGTTGATGGAGAAGTCTGCAGTGTAGAGGGTGAAGAGGAACGGTGCCAGCACAGTTCCCTGTGGGGCCCCCGTACTGCAGACCAGCCTGTCAGAGACACAGCCCTGTGTCCTCACGTACTGTGGGCGGTCAGTGAGGTAGTCCAGTATCCACTCGGACATGTGGTGGTCCACTCCTGACAGCTCCAGCTTGTCTCTCAGAAGTCTTGGCTGGATGGTGTTAAAAGCACTGGAGAAATCAAAGAACATGATACTCACAGTGCTTCCAGGCTTCTCCAGGTGGGTCAGAGCTCGGTACAGGAGGTAGATGATGACATCGTCCACCCCAATGCCAGGCCGGTAGGCGAACTGTAGCGGGTCCAACGAAGACGACACCATGAGGCGTAGATGGTTGAGGACCAGCCTCTCGAGGGTCTTCATTAGATGCGATGTCAGGGCTACCGGCCTGAAGCTGCTAAGATCCTTTGGATGTTTGGTCTTTGGTACCGGTACCACACAGGAGGTCTTCCACAGTTGTGGTACTTTCCCCAGTTTCAGGCTCAGGTTGAACATGTAGCCCATGATGCCACACAGTTGATCTGCGCAGCACCTCAGGAGCCTGGAGCTGATGCCGTCTGGACCAGCAGCCTTTCGCACCTTGATTTTACGTAGCTCCTTCCTCACATGATGAGGGGACCAGATGGAGGTGGGGGATGGGGGTTGTGAGATGGAGTCCTCAGAAGTGAAGGGGGTGGGTGATGGCTGAGAGGTGTGAGGTCCCAAGAAGAAAGGTTGGCAGCCATTAAAGATGGTGGGGCTGACAGCCGGGGGGACTGGGGTGGGGGAGGGGTGGGTGGCTGGTCAAACCTGTTAAAGAACTGGTTCAGGTTGTCCACCCACTTAAGTCTCCCACAACCCTAGAGCTTGGTTTGTGGCCTGAAATTGAGTTCAAACTCCTCCAACCCCCACTGATGTTGCTCTGCTGTAGCTGGTCCTCCATCTTCTTCCTGTAGATGTTTTTTCCATCCTTGATTTTTCCTTCTCAGATCCTTCTGCACAGCTCTCAGCTCCTCCTTATTTCCTGATCTAAAGGCTCTCTTCTTCTCCTTCAGGAGAGCCTTTATTTCAGAGTTGATCCAGGGTTTGTTGTTTGAAAAACACCGTACCCTCCTGATGGGCACAGTGTTTTCCACGCAGAAATTAATGTAATCAGTGATGCAGTCCGTGATGTTGTCGATGTCCTCCCCATGAGGGGCACAAAGCTCTTCCCACACAGTGGAGCTAAAGCAGTCTCTCAGAGCTTCTTCAGTCTCCTCAGACCATTTCGTCACTGTGTGTGTCACAACTGGTTCTCTGTGTACTAAGGGTTTGTACATAGGCTGGAGATGAACCAGGTTGTGATCTGAGCCCCCCAGGGGAGGCAGAGGTGATGAGCTGTATGCCTCCTTGATGTTGGCATACAGTAGATCCAGTGTGTTGGTATTCCTGGTGTGGCAGGTGACATACTGGGTGAAGGTGGGGAGAGTGGAGGACAGGGAGACGTGGTTAAAGTCCCCTGAGATCAGAAAGAGGGCCTGTGGGTGCTGTGTTTGGAGTCTGCTGGTGGTAGCGTGGAGGACATTGCAGGCTGCAGCAGCGTTAGCAGAGGGCGGCACATACACAGTTATCACAATAACATGTGAAAACTCCCGAAGAAAATAGTACGGCTTCATACTAACAGCTAGCAGTTCAATGTCCTTACTGTAGAGCGTCTCTTTGATGGTTAGATTCAATTCAATTCAATTTTATTTATATAGCGCCAAATCACAACAAACTGTCGCCTCAAGGCGCTTTGTATTGCGGGTAAAGACCCTACACTAATACAGAGAAAACCCAACAGTCAAAACGACCCCCTATGAGCAGCACTTGGCGACAGTGGGAAGGAAAAGCTCCCTTTAACAGGAAGAAACCTCCAGCAGAACCAGGCTCAGGGAGGGGGGGTCATCTGCTGAGGGGGGGCTGAGGGGAGAGAAAAGACATGCTGTGGAAGAGAGCCAGAGATTAATATCAATTAATGATTAAATGCAGAGTGGAGTATAAACAAAGTAAATAAGGTGAATGAGAAGAAACAGTGCATTATGTGAACCCCCCAGCAGACTAGGCCTATAGCAGCATAACTAAGGGAGGGTTCAGGGTCACCTGATCCAGCCCTAACTATAAGCTTTATCATAAAGGAAAGTTTTAAGCCTAATCTTAAAAATAGAGAGGGTGTCTGTCTCCCGAATCCAAGCTGGGAGCTGGTTCCACAGAAGAGGGGCCTGAAAGCTGAAGGCTCTGCCTCCCATTCTACTTTTAAGTATCCTAGGAACCACAAGTAAGCCAGCAGTCTGAGAGCGAAGTGCTCTGTTGGGGTGATATGGTACTATGAGGTCTTTGAGATACGATGGGGCCTGATTATTCAAGACCTTGTATGTGAAGAGAAGAATTTTAAATTCTATTCTAGATTTAACAGGGAGCCAATGAAGAGAAGCCAATATGGGAGAAATCTGCTCTCTCTTTCTAGTCCCTGTCAGTACTCTAGCTGCAGCATTTTGGATCAGCTGAAGACTTTTCAGGGAGCTTTTAGGACAGCCTGATAATAATGAATTACAATAGTCCACCCTAGAAGTAATAAATGCATGAATTAGTTTTTCAGCATCACTCTGAGAAAGGATGTTTCTAATTTTAGAAATATTGCGCAAATGCAAAAAAGCGGTCCTACATATTTGTTTAATATGTGCATTGAAGGACATATCCTGGCCAAAAAAATGACTCCTAGATTTCTCAGTGTTACTGGAGGCCAAAGTAATGCCATCCAGAGTAAGTATCTGGTTAGACACCATGTTTCTAAGATTTGTGGGGCCGAGAACAAGAATTTCAGTTTGATCTGAATTTAGAAGCCGGAAATTAGAGGTCATCCAGGCCTTAATGTCTTTAAGACATTCCTGCAGTTTAACTAATTGATGTGTGTCATCTGGCTTCATTGATAGGTAAAGCTGAGTATCATCTGCATAACAATGAAAATTGATGCAGTGCTTTCTAATAATACTGCCTAAGGGAAGCATGTATAATGTAAATAAAATTGGTCCTAGCACAGAACCCTGTGGAACTCCATAATTAACCTTAGTGTGTGAAGAAGACTCCCCATTTACATGAACAAATTGGAGTCTATGAGATAAATATGATTCAAACCACTGCAGCGCAGTACCTTTAATACCTATAGTATGCTCTAATCTCTGTAATAAAATGTTATGGTCAACAGTATCAAAGCTGCACTGAGGTCCAACAGGACAAGCACAGAGATGAGTCCACTGTCAGAGGCTCTAAGAAGATCATTTGTAACCTTCACTAATGCTGTTTCTGTACTGTGATGAATTCTGAAACCTGACTGAAACTCTTCAAATAAACCGTTCCTCTGCAGATGATCAGTTAGCTGTTTTACAACTACTCTTTCAAGGATCTTTGAGAGAAAATGAAGGTTGGAGATTGGCCTATAATTAGCTAAGACAGCTGGGTCAGTGATGGCTTTTTAAGTAGTGGTTTAATAACAGCCACCTTGAAGGCCTGTGGTACATAGCCAACTAATAAAGACTGATTGATCATATTTAAGATTGAAGCATCAATAATTGGAAAGACTTCTTTGAACAGTCTAGTAGGAATGGAATCTAACAAACATGTTGCTGGTTTGGAGGAAGTAACTATTGAAGTTAACTCTGAAAGTTGTCTGGAGTTGCACCATCTATCGTTCACAAACACAGCCAGACCCCCGCCCCTCTTCCTACCACTCTCTCTGGTTCTGTCGGCATGGAGTAAATGAAAGCCGTCCATGTTTATGCGTGAGTCCGGGGTTAGCTCGGTTAGCCACGTCTCCTTCAAGCACATGAGGCTGCTCTCTCGGTAGCTCCTTTGATGTCTCGTTAGCGCCGCCAGCTCGTCCACTTTGTTGGGAAGAGATCTCACGTTTCCCATGATGATGGACGGGATGACGGGTCTGTACCTTCTCCCCTGGCTACTACGACCTATGCCCGCACGTCTCCTGCGTCTCTTCCTTTTCAGTTCGCGGGGAATATCGAGTCGTTCTGCAGGAGTAGGCACAGCGGAGCTCCCGATGGAGATCAGCTGGTCCCGAGAGTAAACAATAGGAGCGTGGCCACTCTCGCAGTCTCCAAACATAAACACCATAAAAAGGGTACATAAAAGCAAAGTTTTCCAGAAAAAAGTCCACTCCATCGTGAGGAAAAAGAGCAGAAGATACAGAAACACAAAAACACATCTAATACTAAACAAAATGAGGAAAAAACACGGAATTAGTGCTGAGCTGCTGAAACTGGCTGCCTGCTCGCGCAGCGCCGGAAGAGAACAGCGGAGACAAATACAAGACCTCCATCAGTCTCCAATAACCACATCATCATGGTGCAAGAACATGAGCTGAGTCGTGCACTTAAAGCAGTGAACTCCAGGAAAGCGGCTGGTCCGGATGGTGTGACAGGAAAGGTGCTGAAAATATGCGCGGACCAACTAACTGGCATTTTCACCAAAATCTTCAACCTGTCCTTGTCAAAATCCATCGTACCACCATGTCTGAAGTCTGCCACCATCATCCCACTGCCAAAAAAACCCACCATCAGTGACCTCAATGGCTACCGTCCAGTTGCGCTCACACCAGTCATAATGAAGTGTTTCGAGAGACTTGTTCTACAGCACATTAGAGCCACTCTCCCACCCAGCTTTGACCCGCATCAGTTTGCCTACAAAGCAAACAGGTCCACTGAGGATGCCATCAATACTGCCCTTCATACAGCACTCACACACACCTGAAACACCAGAGGAGTTATGTGAGAATGTTATTTATAGACTTTAGCTCTGCCTTTAATACAGTCAACCCCAGCAGACTGGTGACCAAACTCACAGACCTTGGTCTTTCCCAGCCCAGCTGCATCTGGATTAAGGACTTTCTAACAAACCGCACCTAGTCTGTTAGATTAGGTCACCATCATTCATCCAGTGTAACACTCAGCACTGGAGCTCCCCAGGGCTGCGTCCTGAGTCCTCTCCTCTACGCACTCTACACCCACGACTGTACCCCCACCCACTCCAGCAACACAATCATCAAGTTTGCGGATGACATGACTGTGGTGGGACTCATATCTGCTGGAGACGAGACCGCCTACAGGGATGAAGTCCAGGGACTGGCTGAGTGGTGTGCAGAGAACAATCTTTCCCAGAACTCCTCCAAAACAAGAGAACTGGTCATAGACTTTCGGAGGAAATTCATAGACCTTGCACCACTCTTCATAAATGGTGACTGTGTGGAAAGAGTCCCTTTCTTCAGATTTCTGGGTACGCACATCTCTGAAAATCTCTCCTGGACCACCAACACCACAGCTGTGGTCAAGAAGGCACAGCAGAGACTCTATTTCCTGAGAATTCTGAGGAAGAACAACCTCCAGGAGAAGCTGCTGGTGTCCTACTACCGCTGTGCCATTGAGAGTGTGCTGACCTGCTGCATCTCAACATGGTACAGCAGCTGCACAGTGGCAGAAAAGAGAGCACTACAGAGAGTGATCAACACGTCCCAGAAAATCATCGGCTGTCCACTGCCCAGTCTGGGGGACCTGTTCAGCTCCTGCTGCCTCAGCAGGGCAGCCAACATACTGAAAGACTCCTTCCATCCTGGTAATCATCTTTTCCAACAGCTGCCCTCTGGAAAACGCTTCAGATCCATCACATGCAGGACAAACAGACTGAAAAACAGCTTTTACCCCAGTGCTGTACAGGAATTGAATACACGCACATGAATTTTTTTATTTAATTTATTTAAGTATTTATTTATTTAAGCTACTTAGCCCTGTGCAATAATCTGCAGTTTATTGAATGTTTTTAGAGTTTTTGAATGTTTTTATTGGGTCTAGGCACCTTAAGGATTGCTGCTCAATTTCGTTGCACTTTAGTACAATGACAATAAAAGCTATCTATCTATCTGGTGACAGTGTGAATGAAATCAAAGAAAACGTGTAAATTTGAACAATTTCAACACTTCTGTGATCTCCTCTCACTTTCTGCAGGTACACCTGATTGGCCGACCTCCACGCCTCTCCGAGTCATGTGACTGGATCAGATGAAGAAGCGTTTCTGTTTCCGTAACATCAGCTCAATGGTGTTGTGTGTGTGTGTGTTTGATGTCTCTGCCTGGACGCCCAACTGGCCGCTCCGCCCCTCGCCAAACTGGTGAATGTTCTTGCCAGTCCCACCGGGTCCAGACAGTGCCATTGGGCAGCGAGGTTTGGCCTCACAGATGCTGCTGGGACGAAGGAGGGAGGAGCTAACAGTCCCAGGCCTGCAGTGAGGGCTGCGCCGTCACTTCTGTGTCATTTAATGACCCTCGGTTTGGGTTCTTTTTACCTCCTGCTGTGACCTCTGACCTCTTTGAGAAGGAGCGGCTCAGGTCCAGATGTCATCACACCTTCACCTGGATGTATCTCAGCCTCACGGAAAATAAAGAGAACACTGTGGATGGAGGAGGGCCGGCCAATCAGAGAGCAGCACGCAGACTGCTTCCTCAGGCTGACTGAGTGACAGGCTGCTCCTCCTCAGTGTGTAGCTGTAATGTACTCTGTGTGTGTGTGTGTGTGTGTGTGTGTGTGTGTGTGTGTGTGTGTGTGTGTGTGTGTGTGTGTGTGTGTGTGTGTGTGTGTGTGTGTGTGTGTAAATACTGTACAGAGGAATTATTTTAAAGAGACTGTTGGATGATGTTGGATTTCCTACTCTTCTTTTTGTCTGGTAGCCTCTGCCTCTGTTTTTCTACTGTTGTTGATCTGATATTAAACCTGTAGCTGGTGGAGCGGCGCTCAAGCTCAGTGTCGTCATTTATTCTCCGCAAATGCCAAAGAAAAGCTGATGTCATCAAATATTTTCAGGGTCCAAAGTCTCCTTCAGTTCCTAAAATGAGTGGTGCAGATGATGGGTGTGGATGTTCTCCCAGGTGTTCCTGCTCAGGTGGATGCTGGCGGAACTGCGCATTGAGCATCAGTGTGATGGCATCAATCATGGTCTGAATCGGCTGCAGCAGCTGAATGTCTGACACAGAGGAACAGAAACGAGCATCGGTGCTCTGATAGTTCACTGGAGGAAACTTCAAGCAGTGCATTCTGGGTAAACTTTCACCACTTTGTCACACATTTTAATATTTTAATATTAGACAAAAACGTAAATGCAAAATGGAGTTTTTAAGATCGTCACCCTGCTGGAGGCCAAGTTTCAACTTTGTGAACGTGATAACTCGAGGACCATGTGATCCAGGACATTCAATTTCATACCATAGATGGATCCAGTAAAACTCTTGGATGACTCAGTTCTTACGATAATGATGCCAATCACAGAGTTACAGTATTATCAGCAGTTCATTTGCACCCCATTAAGATCCACTAAGACCTATAATTATGTGTTCAAATACTTTGTACTACCAGGGGTTTCATGCCACCTAAAGGTTCTGCTGAGGGGGAGCTGACAGTATTTTTAATGATTTCATTCATTAAGGGAACAAAGCCCTATAAACCTACCTACCCTGTGTGAGAATGTCATTGCCCCCTAAACCTGACTCCTGGCTGTTCCACCCTCAGCAGCAAGATAAGAGATGAGATAAAGCTTTAATGATCCCACGATGGGGAAATTTGTGCATTACAGCAGCTCAGTACAGAGAAAAATGTAAAGGATGAGTAAAAACAAATGAACTAAAAATAGAATAGAATAAAACAGGGGTTTTCAAAGTATGAAAGGGTGAGCCCCCCCTCCAAGGAGCGCAATGCCTGCTGCGCCCCCCCCAATAATCAACCCACACAAACAAATGCAACTACAAAACACCTAATTGCTTTTATTTTAGAACCATCTCATCTTTTAAAATGACACTTTATCTGAATGAAATTTAACGCATGAACATTTTAAAACATTTCCTCCCATTTTAATTATTTTATCAGGGCCTTTGTATGGCAAATATGCCCTTTTTTCATTTTTCTAATGATAAGAACAACCCCAAACTCATCACAAAATCCATACTTTAAGTAGTCGTGGTCATACTTCCTCTTTTTTCTACTTACGCCAGAGCTTGTCTCCCCTGCCTTTTTCTTTACTAAAAATGTGTCCATTCTTTCTCTCACATCAGTAGACAGCAAGCAGATAGCTTCTTTTCCCGGTTTATTTTTTCCCTCGCACCGCGCCTCCCCTAAAGTGCTCTGGCGCCCCCTAGGGGAGGCGCGCCTCACACTTTGAAAACCGCCGGAATAAAATAAAATAGAAAAAACACTATATACATAAAATATATATATATATCAATGTCAATACACACATGTACATATACACACACATCAAAACATATATACATTTGTAGGTACACTGCATACACAGTATGCATTATATGGGTGAGTGTAATAAATAAAATGTATCTGACTGTATGGATAAAGTGATGGCAGAGGAGGTAAAGTGTTCAAGTGACTCAAGACATTATGATGTGTCGTACAGTCTAACTGCTGTTGGGATGAATGAGCTGTGAAAGCGCTCCTTCCTGCAGCGAGGATGTTTCAGTCTCTGACTGAAGGAGCTGCTCAGCTCACCCACGGCCTCATGCAGAGGGTGATGGGGGGGTCCATGATGGATGTCAGCTTTGCTAACATCCTCCTCTCACCCATCACCATCACAGACTCCAGAGGACATCCCAACACAGAGCTAGACCTCCGCACCAGTTTGTCGATCCTGCTCCTGTCCCTTTCGGTGCATCCACCCCCCCAGCAGGCCACTGCATAGAAAAGGGCAGATGCTACCACTGAGTCATAAAAGGTCTTTAACAGAGTCCTGCAGACACCAAAGGACCTCAGTCTCCTCAGCAGGTGGAGTCGACTCAGGCCCTTCTTATACAGGACATCTGTGTTTGTAGTCCAGTCCAGCTTGTTATTGAGATGAACACCCAGGTATTTGTAGGAGACCACTGTCTCCATGTCCTTTCCCTGGATGTTCACCGGTGCTGTAGGGGGTGGCTTCCTCCTGAAGTCTATGATCATCTCCTTCGTCTTGCTGGCGTTGATTTGGAGTGCGTTGTTCTCACACCAGCTGACAAAGTCACCGATGACCCCCCCCCCCCCCCCCCCCCCCCCCCCGTATTCCTTGTTGTTCCCATCTGATACACATCCGATGATGGCCGTATCATCTGAGAACTTCTGTAGGTGTCAATGGTCTGAGTTGTACCTGAAGTCTGAGGTGTACAGACTGAACAGAAAGGGTGAGAGGACCGTGCCCTGTGGCGCCCCCGTGCTGCAGTCACGTGTTTGTGGTAACTGTTTGTGATAACCCAAGTGAGCTTCAGGGCTCCAACTGATGGGCTGACATTCTCCTCCGGGATCTTCTGGTAGCAGATTTCATGGTTCCATCAATGACAGCAAAGGAGCCCCAGGCCATCACACTCCCACCACCATGTCTGACTGTTGGTGTTCTTTATGAAACCCTGTGTTAGTTTCTGCAGATGTAACGGGACTCAAACCTTCCAGAAAGTTCAGCTTCTCTCGTCAGTCCACAGAATATTTTCCCAGAAGTCTCGGGGATCATCCAGATGTTTGTTGGCAGATGTGAGCTGAGCCTTTGTGTTCTTGTTGGTCAGCAGTGGTTTTCTCCTTGGAGCTCTCCCATGGAGGCCATTTTTGCCCAGTCTCTTTCTGATTGTTGAATCATGAACTCTGACCTTAGCTGAGCCAAGTGAGGCCTGCAGTTCTTTAGATGTTGTTCTGGGTTCTTCTGTGACCTCCTGGATGAGTCCTCGATGCTCTTGGAGTCATTTTGGTAGCCGGCCGCTCCTGGGAAGGTTCCCACTGCTCCAAGTTTTCTCCATGTGTGGATAACGGCTCTCACCGTGGTTCTCTGGAGTCCCAAAGCCTCAGAAATGTCTCTGTGACCCTTTCAGACTGATAGATGTCAGAGAATTTGTTCCTCAGCTGCTTCTTTAGATCGTGGATGATGTGCTGCTTTCTGAGATCTTTCAGCTTCACTTTGTCAGACAGCTTCTATTGAAGGGATTTCTTCATTCAGCAGGTCTGCAGTGATCAGGTCTGAGTGTGGCAGTGAGGCTGAACTCAGCTTTCCAAAAAAATACGTTCAATCAGTTAATTCATGATTAATTGTTAGGGGGGGGGGTTACTTCATCACACAGGGCAGGTAGGTTTGGAGAGCTCCAGCTTATTGCAGTAGTCAGTGTCTGATCCAAAGGCAGGAATCTGTCTCGGCTTGGTTTTCCCTCCTTTCCTAGTTTTCCTGCAGCCTGAACAACAACTACAAGTTGTCTGTGCAGAGAAGTGTTTTCAGGTATGGTGTAATGTGCAGTTTCTAAAACAGTGATTAAACCTTTGACTCCTCAACAAATATTTTCTGCTATGAGGCTTCATGAATGTCCTGCAATAGAAATATTGTGGACAACTATCCAACCCTCTCTTTTCAGTATCTTGTTGGGATGTTTAACTGCGCTATTACAGGAAAAGGAACCTGAAACATTTCCTGATGCAGTGCAGTCATTTGACCACAGAAAGGTGCTGCTGAGTTGTTAAATAGATCTGCAGAAGCATTTAAACTGGAGGTGTGTTGAAATCCATCCATCCACTTTTCTTCCACTGGAAGCTGGAGCCTATGCCAGCTGTCATAGGGTGAGAGGCGGGGCACACCTGGACAGGCCACCAGGTCTAACACAGAGAGACAGACAACCATTCACATTCACAGGCACATCTATGGGCAATTTACAATCACCAATTATCCTAACCCCACTAACTGCATGTCTTTGGACTGTGGGAGGAAACCGGAGAACTCGCACAAACACAGGAACATGTCAACTCCATGCATAGGCCAGTTGGTGGATTTGAGCCCTGCAGTTTACAGATGTCCCCTGAACGCATCATTCGGGTAAAGTTGGTTTTGAACGGAGAGCAGCTGGAAGGAAACTGAGTGTGTGAGAGAGATCAGAATGGACAGATAATGTGTTGCAGCTTCTTGGCTGGAGTGATTTTTCAGGGAAAAATCCGTGATTGACTCACCTGTGAGAGTCTTATTGGTGCATTAAGGGAGCAGCATCAGGAGGTTTGAATAACTGCTTTACAAAGAATCTTAATGAAGTCATATTTAAGTATCAGGAAAATATTTGTTATCAAAATCAGAGATCTAACAGTCTGAGCTGTACCAGAGTTTGCTGCTGAGCTTCCACTATTTTTGATGCCTCATGTTGGACACCAGTGCAGCCCGGCCTGCTGACCGCCACAGAGCCGCTTTCTTCACTTCCTACTGAGCTAAAGGCACCTGGACGACTTCTTCCATTCATGATGTTTCACCTGTCAGCCAGGGGTCCTCAGTCAGTAAAGATGATGTGCAGGTATTTGGCCCTGAGAGTCATCACGTGGGTTAAGCTGTGGGCATCGGTCTCTCCAACTGGCTGACGTCAGTAGGTCTGAGCGCGTGGATGTGATGAAGGTGGACGGGACAGGTGCAAAGCAGACAGACGTTCAGGTAACGGATCATAATCCAGGGCGTAGGTTTGGTATTAACACCGATAGGGACATGGACCGAACCGGGTTTCAGTCAGCTGTTCAAAATGCAGCAGCTCATCTTTTGACAGGTAATAAACGGCGCGATCACACTACACCCATATTGGCCTTCCTACACCGGCTTCCATCTGTTTCAGGATCCGGTTTAAAATCTTACTACTCGTTTTTAATGATTTGGCGCTATATTTTCATTGTATTTGTGTACAATGATAATAAAGTTGAATCTAATCTAATATGCCTACCAGAGCCCTGAGGTCGACGAGGATCCAGGCTGAAAGATGGAGCCTTTTCAGTGGTGGCGCCTAATCTCTGGAATAACTTACCCTTTCATATAAGAACAGCCCAGACTCTCATTTTAAAGTCATTTTAAATCACTTCTAAAAACGTATTTATATTCGCTCGCGTTCGGGGCTAGTTGAGCTGAGTACTCTGGTTTTACTATGCTAACACAGCTTATATTTATTATTTTTATATTTGATTCTTAGTTTATATTTATTGTTGATTTGTTGACTGGTGTATAGTATATGTTTTGTGTAAGCTGTACAGCACTTTGGTCCGCTGAAGTTGTTTTAATGTGCTATAGTAATGAACTCTGAGTTGACTTCAGTCAGAAGCGTCGGTGAGGACTGATCATAATGAAGCGTCAGTTCAACAAGCAGACCTAAGCCTCGCGTTTTATTTTGAAGGTCACTTCCGCTCACTTCCTCCGCTGGATGGTTACATGCTACGAGCGTGCCCGCGCAGCTCGTTCACAGAGAGAGGGGGTGCGTCCTTCAGGTCTGTCGGTGCTGAAGGACGGACTCCGGACCGACACCGCGCCGAGCGACCGGGACGCAAACGGCCGTGATTGAAGACTGAAGGACCCTCGCAGGTAAAGGTGCGTTTGTGCAGCGAGTCGTGCTGCATTAATTTGGTTTCTATTGTTGAGTCTATTCGGAGGGTAATTTAATGGTTTCTATCGTAACAGACAGACTAAATGCAGCTGTCATATTTTCGGTAATAAAACAGTCTGTGGGAAATCCGCTGTACAGTAATCAGATTACCGCTGTAATCTTTTGAGGTTACATTATGTTGGATATCGAACATCACATGAAGCGTCAGTTTGAACTTTATGGACGAGTCTTTGTTTTTGCTTCCAGCATCTCATGTTCTTTCCAGCAAACAACTCACAAAACAGAGCGACTATATTAGAGCCACAGACTGCATATAAAAGATGGAAGTACCGCCGCGACGTCACCCGCTCACACCTCAGTTTTAGCATTTTGGCCACCTGTGTGTCAAATTTTGTTTCCAGAAGCGAGTCACCAAAGCTGAGCACAAAAATCCGCAACACAAGATGCTCTGACCTCCTGTTTTCTCTCCGTCTGCAGCATCCAGAGTGAAGCTGGCTGCAGAGCTGCAGAGCAAAACTGGGAATTTCACGTTGTAATAGCAGATGTTAGAGACGGAAGCAAGGAAAGAAGGCAGGAACAGAGAGGAATGAAGGAAGGCAACAAGGAAAGGCAGGAACAGAGGAGTGAAGGAAGGTTGGAGGAAAGGGAAAGGAGAGAAGAGAGGAATGAAAGAAGGCAGGAGAAAAGACTAGAAGAGAGGAAGGAATGAAGGAAGGGGAGAAGGAAAGGAAAAAGGGAGGAAGTTATAAGGAAAGGAAAGGAGGGCTGGAAAGAAGAAAGGAAGCTTGTGTAAGGAGGTGATATTCTAAGTACAATCTGTCGAGGAATTCTGGGAGTAAAGTCGTGATTTTTAAAGGAAAAAAATGAAATTTTCTCTGAACTGATAAAATCAGATTTTCCGGGAAGACCTGATTTTTGTGCATCTTCGGGAAGTCTTCAGTTCGCTGGACCACCCTGATCAGCTGTTTGGCCTCCAGAGGGTGGATTAGTCAGATTATACTTCATTGTGGTTTTGCTGTTTTTAAAGTCGGACTTTTTCCTGCGCTGTGTTTTTTGCATGTTCACAAAGGAAACGGTCAGCCTCTGAAAAAGCCTGTTTTTACATTTTTATTAAGACTCAATGGCTGCTCAAAGTAACAAAAATATAATTTGCACCCTTTATCACCCGATAAGTTTGCAGACACACTCAGGAGCATCTGAAATAAGAAACTGATGCATAACGAGGATTTTATTAAAATGATGAAAAGTAGAAATGAGGAACTCGGGTGGAGGATTGTGGGTTTTTGTGTGAGCCGGCCTCGCTTTGCATCTCCTTACTGAAAGAGGTGTTTGTTTGTGGTGCTGGACACACACACACACACACACACACACACACACACACACACACACACACACACACACACACACACACACTCACTGAGGCCTGCAGGGGAGGTGTTGCATGTTAACGACAGCGAGGCACAAAGTTCATGCAGAACATCAGTGATCAGCAGCACAGAAGGAAACTCACTGTGAGTGTTTTTGTAAATGCAGGATGAAATCAGGACCAATCAGCTTAGTATAGTTTATATAATTAGCTTGTATAATTTATACCGCTACCGCCATTGATTTTGGATTCTATTTATTGTGCGTGTTAAACTGCTGGATGCCTAATTTCCTTCAGTATGCATCCATCCATCCATCCATCCAGTTTCCACCTCTGAACCTGCATTTTTTTTCTCATCATGACCAGCAGGGGGCGACTCCTCCTAACAGCAATTGTATGGAAGTTTATGAGAAAACCAGACTCTCTGAGCTCAGTAAACACCTTCCTGATGAGTTTATGATACTAATTGCTGGTTTCAGGTCTTACTGAGTAAAACATGAAGGTTATTTTAGAAATTACGGTCATGTTAGAGTCAGAAAGGGGCAGGCAGCAGTGGAGGATTTACAATGTGTGATTAGGAGCTGGCCTCAAGTGCCCAGTAAAGGAAGTTCAGTTTATTCTGCAGTAGCTTAATTTTTCTTGGTTGAGAAATGGGAATAAAAGGTTTGTGTGTGTGACCTGGTGTTTACTCCCACAGGATCCCTGAACTCATGTTGTGTTACAGAAAAATGTAAAGTCTGATGCAGAGACATTTCTCTCTGTAGCTACATATATAAAAAAAATATGGAAACCTTCAGCCTTCTGCACCCCCTGTCGCTGAATAAAATATTGCTTCTATAGTTCTCATCCAAATATTTACTATTAGAATTTTAGATTTTACTGGACAAGCAGTGCCTGCCTTGTTTGCCCCGCTCAACGTAGATACTTGTGAGAGTTCAGTTTGTACACTGCCATTTTCTAGTCACAAGCAGTTATGTATTCAAAATTAAATCCTAAATTTTTACTTCACTTCTTTGTGTCTGTGAAGTGCTGTGTGGCAGTATCAAGATATTTTTTTTAAAGTAAAAGTATGTGTTTTTGATTCTAATAAAACTTGAACTCCTGCACTGAAGTCTTGCCGGGTAAATAAATGTACTTTGACTTTATATGTATCCATGATGTATCCAGATATTTGTGGGCTTCACTGTTGTGACATCAGTGTTGGCCTGTAATAATACAAACATTAAGCTTTAATACAGTTTAAACAGGTGGGTTATAAATGAGCCTGCCTCTAGTGGACATTAGAGGCACTGTGGCTTTTGGTTACTTCCACATAGACGCAGAGGTTCCTGTTTGGGTCGATTGCAGGACAGAAGCTAGAAAACTTAATTCTAATTAATTTTAATTCTTTAAAATTCCTCCACAGGGTTGTTAAGGTAAAATTTCTTCTCCTAACACACTTTCCTTCCTCCCTGACTCAGACCCAGATCCTCACACTCCCACCTCCATGGTTTAATTTGGGCACATGCGCGTTCTGCTCCAAACCATTTTATTTTGGCCTCACTGAATAAAGACCTGCCAATGTTCATCAAGCTTCTCTTGATGTTTCATCTTTTTTTTTTCTCTGTCCCTCAAGGCTTACTGTATGCAAAGTCCTGCACACTATTTGAAACACCACTTTCCATAGATAATCCTGAAGCTCAGCCAGTAACGCTTAACTGTTTTTCAGTGTGCGGCTGCAGAGTCATTATTCAGTGACAAATACTGCTCTTCCTGTTCCTCCTAACCACCACCACAGCATAAAAACATTTTCTCTCATTTATCCCATAGCAGGTATCATTTTTTTCTCTTTCTTGGAAAGATGTCTGACTATGAAGCCCTCCAAAGGACAATGGAGAAAGATGCGCTTTTGCAAGATCCCACAAAAGTTTTTTTTAATTTAAGGTCACGCACTTCCACCTTAATCTTGATACTGTAGCATCCGTCAGGACATTGAAAGGATGAGCGAGAGGCTGCTAGTCATCTTTAATTCATAACTCAGTGGTTACTGTTGGCCGCAACCACCCAAAACTGTACATGATGACCCCCCCCCCCCCCCCCCCCCCCCCCCCCTACACACACACACACACACACCCCTGTCCTGCCCCTTTCTCCTCAGCCACTTACCTGCCTAGCTCAGTCTCAGCACACATTTGGGTAACAGCATCTTTTATTTTAAGTTTATAGTTTAGACCAAACTTTAAATAAAAATATCTGACTCTGTTCCACAGGTGTGTCCTGATGTTGGCTAAAGTCAGACGCTCATCTGTGCAGATGTTCTGTAATTTCCCACTGTTCTCCTGTTACCTGCTGAGACTGAGCTAGGCAGGTGAGTGGCTGAGAGGAGAAGGGGGTGGGACAGGTGGGGGGGGTTTCAGTGGTTCATTCCTGTCCAAAGTTGCTGTCCACATAGGTGCATGATTTAGAGCTCCACATGGTCTATCGTGAACCCACAAACTAAGGTCCAAATTCATATAAAACAGTGCATCAGAGGTACAAGCCAATCTACATCCCACATCCACCCACAGCAAATGAAAATGTCCTTTTCAGGAGTCCATAAAAACCCGAAACCCTCTGAGTGTGAAGCAGCCGGGGTGAGCAAGCTGAAGCTTGGAGCGTGCACACTTGAAGAGTTGCTGCCTCAAGTGGAGGTGTGTAAGTATCTCGGTGGCTGGGCTGTCCCTCAGAGATGAGGGGAGGAGCTCAGAGTAGCATCAGACCAGGATACCTCATGGACACCTCAACAAGGTGCAGTGTTCCTGGCATGTCCAACTGATGGAGGCCCCAGGGCAGACCCAGTACACTTTGGAGAGATTATGCCTGAGTTAGCATGAGGGCTGGAGGTGTTCCAAGTAAACACCATTCCCAAACAAGTTAAGAGATCACTGGAAAAACTTGCGGTCATTTTTTTCATTAACAGGGAGCTGAAACCCAGATTGGGTCGTCCTCAGTTCATCTGCAGGATGTGGTGTCCTGATGCTCAGAGGCAGGTTATGAAGATGAAGTGGTTTTCCAGGAGTGTTATTTTCTTATTATTTGCGTGTATGCCATTAATCAGGAAACACTATGAGGATAAAGTAGCATGGTTTGACCCCACACAGCCAGGACAAACAAGGTCTGCACTGGTTTCTGTGTGCTGGAGTCAGTCTGCTGTTTTCCATTTGATTTGGTTGTCAATCAGCATCACAAATGAAGCTGAATGTTAGATTACACAAGCAGGCTCATAGTTAAAGATGTCCTGCATGTGCTGAAGCTGCTTCGTATAAGAACCAGAAAATGAATGCAAGGAGGAAATGTTCTTCATCCTTCACTGAAGTTAAAGCTCTTCACTCTGTTTTATGTCATGTGATTGAGGACTCTTCCTCACATGCACAGGTGCTTTGTGTTGGGACCAGTGTGTGTTACATTATACATGCTTCCTTGTGACTTCCCCCCCTACTTCTCCTCTCTGTGACATCACACAGATCCAAGAGTAGAAAAAACTGTGATAAGCTGAGTGTTTAGAGGGTGTTTAGAGCTTTTGTCTCATTATTAGATCCAGGTATATGACAGGAAATGAGGACAATAGCAGCACTTTTTTTTTTTTGTATTGTTGCACCAAGTCCAAGTGAAAGTGTTAGAGTCCCACTCCAGATAAACAGCCTGCCCTCCCTGAGGTGTCTCTAATTTAATCAGCCCAGTGAGAGGAAACCAGCAGAGGATTCGATGAAAATCTTCAGGGAGGAGGAGGAGGGTTTAGCACCAGCCGAGGCAGAGTGCGAGGATCACGCCTGTTACCGAGGCGACTGCAGTGCATTTCCACCTCCTCGGTGTCAGACATGTTTGTGTTGGTGGAATCAGCTGCATGACGACTTACTCGAATCTTTTACTTTGTACTTTGTGTTGCTCCGTCCATGTGTGCTAGCAGGCCTGTTAGCCACTGTAGTTTGAGGCATTTTTGTCAGTTTGGGCAGTTGTGGAGATGGAGCAAGTGGTTTGATCCTCGTCACCTGTAGTCCAGGTGTCAGACTGTCTAAATGCTCCTTCAATGCCTCCTTTAGTGTGTGTGTGTGTGTGTGTGTGTGTGTGTGTGTGTGTGTGAGTGAGAGAGAGAGAGGAAATGCCAGAGACCTGTGACCTGGCATAAAACACTGATTTGGGCTGTTTTGAGAAACTTCCTCCTGATTAACTGTAGTTCTGTTTTTAAAAGCTTTTTCTTTAGTATGTTAGAGTTCTGCCACCATCTTTGCTGCTACCCAGGACCTAACGTGCCACTGACTACAGTCTGCTCTGTGTTTATCCCAGAATATAAACTGCACCACAGTGCTGCGTCCACCCAGCTTAGCCTTCGACTAACACACAGATCAGGTTGTTTTCACACATTTCACAGTAGTAGTTATGTTCTTCTTCCAGCTGCTCCCTGTAGGATGCACCGTGATGGTTCATCTTCCTCCATCTCCCCCTATCCCAGCATCCTCCTGTTACACCAGCCCTCTGCATGTCCTCCTAAAATACTGAGATAACAAAAGAGTAAACATTTAAAGCCAATTTCCTTAAAATGAGGAACTGATTGTGCTGATGTAATAGGAAGAGGAAGTTTGTTTTATTTAAAATGACCCATACAGCTCAGCGGTCTAAATGACGACGAAGCCTTCTTCCTCCCCCATCTTGCTGTTGCCGTGGCAGCACAGGCGTGTTTCAGCGTGTATTTTAGTAGTTCTCCTGACCAATCAGAGTGCTCCCTCAATTTCACACAGTCACCTGTGAGCATCTTCCAGGATAATCTGTAATCTACTGGTGCTAATATGATAGGGCAGGTCATCCATGTTTTTTCCTTTCACAATAAAAGCCCTTCACATACGCATTGCATGAGTGTTAGGACCTCTGACCAGAAAAAAATAAAACCACTTCTACGTGCTTGCTGAAGTAATTTATGGTCTTTGTTTGCTTGTCATGATACTAAAGAGTAATAATAATATAATAAGAGTTTCTCCTTATTGCTTCCATTCATGAACAAAAATGAAATGCTGACATTGCTTTGATAAAGTTGAACGTTTTTTTTCAAAGAATAATAAAGTATTTTTCTGTGTAACAGCTGCTGATTTTTTTAGGTGGCGGCAGTGACGTGAAAACAATGCACACGTATGTTTCTCTGCTGTTTTATAATTAATACTTAGATTGTTTAATGCTGATGTTCCTCCCAGGGTGATAATGATGTCAGAGCAGTTGGAGCTCAGTGATGACGTAGGTGTCCTGCCCCCCCATGAGGTGGAGCCCCCCAGGGAGGAGGATGGACCCTGCCCCTTACCCTTCAGGTGAGAAGCTGCACTTTATTCTGGACCCCGTGAGACTGAGTGGGGAGGTGTGCTCTCTTTTAAGAAGCTCTCCTGGCAGCTGTGACAGAAGCAGTTTGACCCGAGGAAGCAGATGTGATCAGCTGGAGGAACCTGCAGCAGCTGCAGGCTGAGGACAGGACAGATGTTGAGAACAGATGCTGAGTGAAACTGTGTGTCAGTGCAACTTCACTCATGACAGAAAGTGTGAACAAAACTGCAGGTGGATGAGTCGCTTCCAGCTCATCCTGATCAGCCCACGGCCTCATTAGTTCTGACTGTGTGTGTGTGTGTGTGTGTGTGTGTGTGTGTGTGTGTCTGTGTGTGTGTGTGTGTGTGTGTCTGTGTGTGTTTGGCAGCACATAAAAGCTGAGGAGACGTGCAGGAGAGACAATCCACAGAGAGGGGAAACCTCAGTGTCTCTCACTGCTCTGTTATTCCCGTCACGTACGAAACAAGCTGCAGGAGAAGCTGCAGAGTCACAGGCTCCGTTTGTGTGTGTGTGTGTGTGTGTGTGTGTGTGTGTGTGTGTGTGTGTGTGTGTGTGTGTGTGTGTGTGTGTGCCTGTAGCACGTGCACTCAGCTCACGTTTCCTGGCAGCAGAGCTCAGAAAAAGACGGAGAGGCTGAAGGGAAGAAAAACAAAGCTGAGAATTCACTGACGGTTTATTTAGTAAAACACAAGAAACTGAAGTGTTCAGACTAAATGATCATCACCAGTATTTCTGTTGTTCATAATCAACATGACCCGAGTTTCTAATGAGTATCTGCAGACTGCTCAAACTCATCAGTTTTTTCTACAGTCAGATCTCTGTGATGTCAGAGAGGGGTGCTCTCAGGCACACAGCTCTGATTGCACAGGTGGGTACAGTCACACCCTCTGAACCTGCTGAACAGCAGCACGTATTACATCACATCAATATTTATTCAACAAAAAGCCAAAAAGCAGGAGCTCCTGTGTGGCTTCATCACATCACTGTGGAGGAGTTTGGTCCACTCTCCTTCACAGCGTAGCTTCAGCTCAGTGAGGTTTGCACCATTCATTCCTACACAGCTCTCTGAAGGCCCCCCCACAGCATTCAGCAGACTGAGGTCTGGACTCTGACTGCAGCTGGGGTCATTGGGATCATCGTCCTGCTGATGTCACAGTTTGGTCCCAGCTTCAGCTGATATCAGAATTTTCAGGTTTTTCATCGTGTGCTTTATTTCTCACTCTGGCTTTTAAACTCACAAACTCATTCAAAGTAAAGAAAAATCAAACCACAGATCTGCAGACATCACGACCCCATATTTTATTCAGAACATAGAAAACAAATCAAATGTTTAAAGTGAGACATTATACTGTCTGTGGCTGTGAGTGGCACTAAAGAGAAACGGGTAATCAGGTGAACTGATAACAGGTCAGTAACATGATCGGGTATGTAAAGAGCATCTTAGAGTTTCTCAGAATAAAGATGGACAGATCTTCTCCATCTGCAGAAACCACGTCAACACACTGTGGAAGGATTTCAGAGTAATGTTCCTCAACATAAAACTGTGAAGAGTCTGAAAATCTCATCATCTGCAGCAATAATATCGAAGGTTCAGAGAATCTGCAGAAATCTCTGTGCGCAGGGACAAGGCTGATAATCAGTGTTAGATGTCTGTGGTCTTCAGACCTTCAGGCAGTAACAACAGGCCTGATCCTGGAGATCACTGCATGTGCTCAGGAATCACTGAGCACAGCTCCCCGTGCCATCCACTGATGCAGGTTACAGCTCCATCATGCAGAGAAGAAGCCGTATGTGAACATGAGCCATCCTCTGAGCCAACGCTCATTAAAAATGGACCGAGGCAAAGTGGGAAACTGTTCTGAGGTCAGAGGAATGTTGTGAATAAAATGAGTTTCTAGGGTTTGTAAATCATTGCATCCTGTTTTTATTGAACTTCTTCAGAATTTGATTTGACGTTATTTTGATCCTTGTTTTTGAAGGGAACCTGAAAATGTGACGGCTAAGCCCAGCTTGGCATGTAAACAACAATTTTCTAATCCGTGTGAACACGTCCCCCTCCCTCTGCCCCGCTCCCCCTGCACGCTCTAACGGTTCACACAATTATGCCTTTTATCTCATTTCAGAGGAAGAAGCCTGTCTCAGAGCTGCAGTGGCTGATGGGAGTTACTCTGTATTAATAACACTCATCAGGAGCACTCATGGTTAAACCTCCTCCACAGTGTGTCATTTGTTTGTTCTTTTGCATAAACCTCACATGGATTCACCCCTTCCTGCCCAGAGTCCTCATTTACATCAGGGTGAAACCCGACACAGGGAAATGGATGTGGGGGTGTGTGTGTGTGTGTGTGTGTGTGGTTAATAAAAACTGCAGATCTAGAAGCTGTTCGTTAGAAGGTGGATTAACACCTTCGGCTCAGCTCTCCACACTGACAGAGCTGTTTGTTTTTGACACAAATCTTCAGAGTTCATCCAAACATGGCTGACGAGAGGCGCCACAGGTAGACACAGATTCTGCATTTCTAATTGGGGGAAAGTTCCTCCTCCAGCTTTTTTCATTTTTAACAGGAGTTGTTCTGTTGGTGTGGTGGCCATGATGGAAGGGTGTGTGTGTGTGTGTGTGTGTGTGTTAACATTACAGGATTGAGTTTTATGTTTGTTCAAGTTTAGTGTGATGTAGCTGAGGATGAAAATCAACCCGACTGCGAGGACTTTGTTTGGATTTGTGGTGATCAAAGTGTTACAGAGTCAGCGGGCCGTCTTCAGTCCCAGCAGACTCGAATGCGTCAGTAATCAATATTATTTTATATTATCTTATGTTGCTTGGAGACGATAACCATGTTAGAACAGTAGGAGTGAGACGGTCTCCTGGGGGTCGCGCTCGGTTACTGTTTGTGGATTTCAGGAATGTCTGCAGCTTCTGTCACCGCGATCAAAAATAATCGGGGCTGTTTTGTTGCTTCTTATCTGCAGAAATGAACATCTGTGACCTTCTAGAAAGTGTTTACGGCCTCGCCGTGTGAAACGCCCACTGTCCCTCAGCCCACCGCTCGTTCCGATCTGACGCCATGAGTCGTGTGTTTTTTTTTTTAGACTTTAGAAGACTGTATTTGTCATTATATGTAAACATATAATGAAATTTGTGTTCCAGAACACCCAGCCAAGAGAAATACAAACAACATAAACAAACAGTGGAGACAGGTGTCTGAGGTCATGCAGCTGTTAAACAGGCGCTACCTACAGGATAGGTTAAAAAAGATTCATCTTGTACTGTGCTCATTAAGAGCACAGTGCCAGGTTCCAAAAAAAACCCACCTCAGCAAAGCATATAGCACATTTAAAGCCGAGATAGCAATATGGTGAGGGTGGGGGCAGGTAGGGTTTATGTTTATGTTTATGTTTATTGAGATCCCCATTAGCGTCAGCAGCATGCTGCATCAGCTATTCTTCCTGGGGTCAGTTTACATAAAAAGACAAACTCTTCTCTTCCTGCTCTTGATGGAGACGGTCACATTCTATCTCTCTCCCTGCCCTCCCTATCTCGCTCCCCATCTTGCTGTGAGAGCGTCTCTCACACACTGTCTGAATAAGAATAAGATTGAGAGCATCATGGATCTGGCAAACTGGGCCCTAAACACCATTGATCAAATTTTTTCCATTATGAGATCGGGGAAAGGGGAGCCTGCGTGTCCAAGTGGAACAGATCCGATTGGATACGTCATCGATTCTTGGAGCTTGTGGAGACCTGTGTGCTTCTCAGCCCTGGAGGTCGAGGACGTGGAAGACATCTACATATTTGGCTATGTGGTAGGGGTATCTTTTGTTTGGGCTCGGAGGATACCTGATTTACCGGGAAATTAAGAAAATCTGGGCAGCAGTTCGACATCTGCAGAGGCTGCCGGCCCAGGTGGACGGGCTGTGCAGGGCCGTACAAACTCAGACTCAAAGCCTGTTGGACCTGAGCCGTAAAGCAGACGGGTAGTCCAGCTGAGAGCGTGCTCGCAGGCGAGAGGGGTTCGATCTGGAGATAAGGTTCGGTTCTGCACGGTGAGGATAGTAACTAATGAATTTGGAATATTGGATTTACTGAATGGTTCCCAGTGAGACTGAAGGCTGTTGGAAAAAAAACAAGCAGCCTGTTCCAAAACAACCAAAATCCACTGAATCACAATGGTGGAGTCGGTCCACAGGCGGATTTGACTCAGCAGCATATTCAGAGCTTGTAGCAGATTACTACCCATCCTTGCAGCAATCACAGCCCCCATGAGTTCTAGACGTGGCAGTGTGAGTTTCTTAATAGGTGCAACTCTGGATTTGGACATTACCAGCCTTGTTATAGGCTCTCCCTCGGGTGTCTGTCCTTGCCTTCTCACTTGCATCACTGAACACATGAAGAACTTGAATATTTTGCATCCCTTCAATTCCATACCACCTAGGGATGGCAATCAGATTAAGCTGAAGGAGCTCTGTACACCACTGCTGCCATCTTTTGGAGAGATCATCTGGCAGCTCCTCATCCCAGCTGACACCTCTTTGCCACATGTCCTGGAAGAGACATTTCACTATTATTGTGAATGGTGTCAGAAATCCCATGGGATCGAACAGTTTGGCAGAGGATCGCAGAACACTCCTCTTTGTGTTCTCTTTGTTCTTGAAAATGTTCATGAGGTGCTTCAGATTAAAGACAAAGTCATCAGTTTCCGGCCTCCATTCTAGGCCGAGCACCTTTAACACGCAGCCGTGTGTTTCAGACCCCTTGGAAAGGTCAAAGTCATCTTGTTGCCACTTGCTCTTCAGTTCAGGAGAGTTTGTAGTCCATTTGCAGAGGTTCATGCTTGCATCAGACAGGATTTCCCTTGCACTTGTTGTCAGTGCATAAGCCTCTTTAACATTGCTTGAGCTGGCAATCAAGTCGTCGACATACAAGGAGTCCTTGATAATGTTGACGACCTGTGAGTGACTTCTTTGGTATTTCTCTAGGTGATTTCTGATTGTTGCTGCCAGCAAAAATGGACTTGATGAAACCCCGAATACCACACGAGTCATTCTCCACACACGTAGGTTTGTGGTCTCCGCATCAGGGCGACCAGTGAGCCACAGAAACCTCAGTGCATCCCTGTCCTCTTCTGCGATGGATATCTGGAGGAACGCCTTTTCAATGTCCACCATAAATGTGATGGGATGCAACCTGAACCTGACAAGGATGGTGAGGAGGTCTGGGTTCAGGTTTGGTCCAGTGAGTAGACAGTCATTGAGAGATGGGCAGCCATCTTCATGTGCGGAGGCATCAAAAACTATTCTCAACTTGGTCTTTGCCTTGTCCTCTCTTATCACAGCATGGTGAGGTAGGTAATATTTGGTGTTGTCTTTAGCGCCAACTGTGACTTTAGTTTCTGGGACATCTTCACATATCCCCTGTCGAAGATAGTCCTCCATCACATCGTTGTATCTTTTAAACAGTGTCACATTAGCCCTTAATTTCCTTTTAAGGTCTTCAAATCTCTTTTCAGCAAGTCTCAGACTGTCTGGTAGCTCTGGTTTGTCCTGTTGCCATGGCAACTTAACTTCATATCGGCCTTCCTTACAGGTGACTGACCTGTTGAAATGTTCTTGAGTATCAAAGTGCTCCTCCTTTTCTTCGCCCTCGCTGGAGATGCCCAAAGACTCTATTTCCCAGAATGCACGCAGCTGGGTTGAAACCTGTGCGATCTCCTCTGCGCAGATCTTCATGCATGAAGTCCCACTCATGCTTAACAGTGACACTGGGCCCTGTACTGTCCAGCCAAACATGGTCTCAATGGCAACTAATGGGTCTGACAGTCTCTCAACCTTACCAGGTACCATTTTCCAGTAGTGATCAGCACCAATCAATACTGACAGTTGCAGGTCCTTGCTGATGCTTCCTGAGACATCTGCTGACATCAGTCCTCTTCTTTTCAGCTGTCGTTGGATTTCCTCTCCTGGTACCTGCATGACTGCAGAGCTAACCTGAGGTGTCTCAACAGCTTCAATTTCAATAGTTCCTTTCTTGTCGTGTATGTTCTGAAGGATTAGCCTTACAACATTGCACTCTTGCAACTGGAGCGTTGCTACCAAAGGTGTGAAGCTGTAAAGTCTCTATCTTCACAACAGGTAATCCTAAAGCCTTCACCTGCTTCTCCAGGACAAAGCTCCGCTGACTTCCTCCATCCATGAGGCAACGCACTTTGGTCTTTCCCTTTATTCCCTGCGTCAATGCAGTCACTGTTTGCAGGACAACTGTGTTCTGCCTTGCCGTGCTTGTCTTCACTGTCTGTGGGGCCACCGGCGAGACTACAGCTGCACTTGTCACTTGAGCGCTGTTCTGGGTCTCCCCAGCATCACCTTTGTCACACATGGTGAGGTGGTGTCTCCGTCCACACACCCTGCATGAGATCCCTTTAGTTTTGCAGAATTTGGCCAGATGTCGCTGTCCTAAGCATATGAAACACCGTCCCATTTTCTTCAGCCTTTCCTTTCTGATATCAAGTGTGTCATCTGTACAGAGTTCAGATTTGTGACCTGTGCTATTGCAGAATATACATCCTTGTGGGGACTGCTGGTCACTGGTGTAGAGCATAGCTGCTGATGGCAGAGTTGACTTTCTAAATTTCCCACTTGCTGGATCGGTTTTATATCTGTGCTGGTTAGGGGACTGTGGCTCTTTGTTCTGGGCCCCTGCCTTAGCCAGGTGCATGGCACGCTCTCTGCTTTCAACTTCTTGTTTTAGAAGGGCTAGGAGCTCTGGCACCCTCAGCTCATGTTCTGAACCTATCTTGCATGTATAAGCAAGAGCAAGGTCATCTGGGATCATTTGCAGCAATATGGGGCACAGTAATCCTCCATATGTGTCTGACACAACTCCCATAGCTTCTAAGCCTCTAATCTGGACTTCACACTCATCATATAGTGTTCTGAGTGCAACAATGTCTGATGATCTTTTAACTGGATTCAGACTTAGCAGGTTTGACATGTGTGCACTCACAATCAGGTCCTTTCTTCCAAACCTCTCCTTGAGCATGTCTACGGCAGAGTCATAATTGCCCTCTGTTATCTTTAATCCTGCGATGGCTCTGGCTGCTGGACCCACAAAGTATGACTTGAGATATGTGAGCTTTTCAGTTTTACTTAGGTTGCTGTTATCATGTATCGCCGTCTGAAACTGGTCCCAGAATTCTTGCCACATTGATATATCACCGTCATATTTGCTTATGTACAACTTGGGCAACTTTACCGCTGCTCTGCCAGTCAGCCCGCTCGAGGGGGTGGCGCTTACGTCGCTCAGTCGGCTGGATCTCTGCTCGACTGTAGCGACTGTTTCTCTTTCAATTAGTCTAGTTGCTCTTATTTTCCAGTGGTTGAGATGGTCCTGATAATCCACAGTCTTTACTATATCTGCCTCCAACTCATCCATCAGTATCGCCTGTTCAATGTCCTTTTCCATCTCCAAAAGATTGGCTTCCTTCACCAATAACATGGACAGTAGTTCCTGTAGTTGGTCACAATTCACATCATCCTTCGATATTTCCTCTTCAATAGATCGCAGGAGTTTCATTGTGGAGGCTCTTATAACCCCACATTTTTGTTTGAGTCTCTGTAGACGCTCCGCCATTGTCTCGGTCTGTGTCGGTGGTCAGCTTGTTACAGCTATCGGCTAACGGTTCCCATCGTCACTCATTAGTCTGCCCGTGTCCCGGGTTTCGGCACCAAAAAATGTGGGAACTTAACTGCAGCTACTAACAAACAAGGTCTCTTTATGGGCTTTACTGAACAAAACACGGCCATACAATACATAACTCTATACTGTTGTTATTGTTTTTCTTCTTCTTCTCACAAAAGTCATTCTGGCCCGCACATGTAACACAAACGCCACCTTGTGGAAGTGCAATAACATGTAAATTCAATCATGTTCTAACTTGATTTTTCTTTTAACTAATAAAATGAAAACCATGAAATGTAACTTATGAATAAATAACAATGAAATAAGGATACAACAGTCTGCACTGGTAACAGAAACGTCAGTACACGATCCTCCGCTTAGAAAAGGGCAGAGAGCATCCTGGCAGCTGTGGAGGCGGCGTTCTCAACAAAAACGTACACAAGGATACACACTGCACACCAAATATGAACAGCCTGGCACCATGACAGCAGTCCTTTTTAGTCAGCTGCTGGAGGGAAACCTCACCACCCATCAGTGCTCTTTAGTAAGGATCTTTAACCTCCACGAGGACACAGACATTCTTTCCATGAAATCTGCGTAAAACCCTTTGCTCGTAGGCTGGAACAGTTTTTAGGTTTTACATGTCATGTGAAGTTTGCCATATATTTGTGTCTTTTTGGATGAGGGACCTCATTCTCTGAAGATGGTCACAAACCTGCAGAAAAATAATTATTTAAGGTGAGTAAAGTGTTCTCTTGGATTTCAGATTTCTGCACAGATCAGACCACCCTGACTGCTTCCACAGGAATTTAGAGAGTAAGAAGCAGCCAGGTGCTGCTGATCACATGCATTAATTAACTGATCGTCAGCAGGTGTGAGTATCACACCTGCTGACGATCTCATCTACAGTAATATCAAAGACTCAGAGAATCTGCAGAAATCTCTGTGCGCAGGGACAAGGCTGATAGTCAGTGTTAGACGTCCTTCAGGCAGTAACAACAGGCCTGATCCTGTCCTGGAGATCACTGCATGGGCTCAGGAACCTGGAATCACTGAGCACAGCTCCCCATGCCACCCACTGATGCAGGTTACAGCTCCATCATGCAGAGAAGAAGCCAGATGTGAACATGATCCCGTCTCCTTGGAGCCAAAGCTCATTAAAACTGGACCGAGGCAAAGTGGGAAACTGTTCTGAGGTCAGATGGATCCAAATCTGAAATTCATTTTGGAAATCATGGATGCTGCGTCCTCTGCACTAAAGAGCACAGGGACCATCCGGCTTGTTATCAGCGCTAAGTTTTGGCAGTTTTTGTAGAAGTCTTTGCAAAGTGCAGATGTTTGTCCAGAATGCACAGCAGCACGTTTGGAGGAAACCAAACTCAGCACATCAGCACCAACACCTCAGAGCAGCTGTCAGCACGGTGGAGGAGGGCGGAGGATCTGGGCTCCCTGCAGTCACTGATGCTACTTTCCCACCAACAGGGTTCCGGTGCTGGTGCCTTAATTTGAACCGTTAGGCGGGTTTTCCACCGCGGAAGCACTCGGTGCTCGGCCGAAAAACGGGTTCAACTCCGGCCCTGCAAACTAGCTGGTCTCGAACCAGGAACGCGTGCCGAAAGTGGCAGAAGGGCGTGACTCTGCCGTCCCAACATCAAGTTTTCTACCATATTACATGTGTATTACATGAGAAAAGCAAAGCGATTTTCACGGTTGTGAATTAGGTTGGGCTCTAAGGCTGAACTTGCTGCTCTGTATCAGTTCATGTCACAGATAAAAGGACACAAAGTGCGTACTTGTCGTCTTGCTCTAATCTCTGTCTGTGTTTCCCTCTGTGCTGCACACAGATGCTGCAGTAGTTTGGTTTGGACCCTAAAACGTGTTTGCAGCATGAGAAAGGGGAGCGTGTTCTCCCACGTTTGTGCGCTTCGGCTTCGTGTCCAGACGAGGACCCGCCCACACTCATACGTAAAGGAGCAGTTCACAGAAACGCGGTGGAAACACGGGCCCGTTCTTAAGAGTTTCACCGGTTCATTGGGAACAGCACGAGCACCGGCTCCTCCGTGGTGGGAAAGTAGCATGAGTGTACCATGAACTCCTGTAGACCAAAGTAATTCTAGAGGCACATGTGGACCAAACTGGGTCATCAGGACGTCTTACTATGCTTTTCTAATTCAGTTGGTTTAATTGGCTTTTTTGCATTAAACTGAATTGAGCTGGTACTGCTCTCTGTAGAAACTGCAGTTTATTCTGAGTCTAATTTACTGTGCTGTGTCCTGCAGGATGCAGCTGATCGATGACCTGTCCTACGAAGATGTGAAGAAGTGTTACAGAGGATCAGTGAGTCCCTCATTAAGTAAAACACACACACACACACACACACACACACACACACACACACACACACACAGCAGGGGTCCTTTTAAAGCTTTTTTTTTTAAGTCTGTAGAACTTTGCGGCGTCTGTCTCGTCTCCATGGGGACATGTTCTCTGTGTGTGTGTGAGTAGAGAGAAAAATGCAGGTGACCATCAGGAAGCAGCACCTCCAATCAGAACGATTACTTTGAGTTTATTGCTCGCAGCTTCAGGAGCGATGAGGATCTGAGCTGGTGTCGAGCTGCTGCTGCCGTTTCTGTTGTTTTAGTCTTTGTTGTCTCAGACAGGAAGAGGAAAGCAGGAAGTCTCCATGTGGCTACAGAAACAGTACAGGTGTGTGAGGGGAGGGCGGTGTTTACATGATGTAATGTCTGACCTGCATATCAGGAACCCAGACAATACTCCAGAAAGCAGCTGTTCCGACTGCAGTCAGCCGTGCCAGAGGAAGTGCTCAGATCTTTTGTTTTCAGTGATGGGTGATCCAGCAGGAAGCTCCTCCACACTTTAAAGACATGAACTCGAACTTGTTTCTTCATCATCAGTGCAGCTGCGGCAGGTTTTAATACTGACATTTAAAACCGCATCGTGCAAACCACGGTGACAGGAAGGCAGCGGCAAGCTTTGGGATTATCCTACTTATCAAATAATAAATATGCTCTATAAACACTATAAATACACTATTAAACTGAACATTAAACCAGTTCTGACTGTACAAAGGAGCAGCAGCATCTTCACTTAGGCATTGATGTAAACGTGTACCTGTGTGTTTTTGTGCGTCCACAGACTGTCAGCAAATACAACTCTCAGTACCACAAACTGTTCCAGACGGTTCCTAAAGAGGAGGTCCTGATGAAAGGTACGAGCAGCTCCCACACAGTCCTGTGACGCAGTCAGCACCTCATGCTGACCTGTTAAAGGGACGGTTCACTAAAAATCACACATTTGTGATTGTTCTCGGTTCAGTTCACAGATCGGTTAGTTAGTGTGATTTTCCCTTTTTGTTTTTTTAAATCTTCACAGCAGAGTCTCTTTGTAAAAATCAGGACTCAAAAGAAGGACCTACAAACTTTGCTGTGAGCAGGTTTATGTAGGAGCTGCTTTCTTTTTACTGTCCACATCCACCAGATGAAAAACTCTGAGGATGCTCATATCCAATCAGCAATCTTCTTTTGTGGCGGTGAACAAATTCAATGAAAGGCGGTAGAGTGACAGAATATGAACCCCACCAAAAAGCTTTGGAGGACTTGAAACAGAAAATCCCTCAAATCTGCCGTAACTGAACGAATTCAGATGTTCAGCAGCTGGCAGAAAGATGTAGCAGGAAAAAACTGAAACAAGATTTATTTCTGCTAAACAAAGTCAAGCTTCCTTTTTCTAAAGTAGCAGATTACATCTGCTGATATATTTGTCAAATCAATTATTGAATAAGCTAATATCCTTTTAGGCATATTAATATTTGCTCTAAAAGACTCGGGTGTCTCTGGGATGTGCCCGTTTGAATTTGATTTGAGTCTGAGGAGCGTGAAGCGATCCGGTCTCAGGTGTGTCTCTGTCTCGCTGCAGCGTACTCCTGTGCTCTGCTGAGAGACATTCTGCTGCAGGGACGCCTCTACATCTCCAGGAACTGGCTGTGTTTCTACGCCAACCTGTTCGGTAAAGACATCAAGGTGAGTCATCCTGCTGTTGTTCAGGATGTCTGTAATGTATGATTGTGATGTCTGCGATTCAGTTTGGGCTTTCCGAAAGAATAAATGTCATTATGACCGTGACGTGAGGTTTGTTGGCCCAGCAGTGACGATGGAATAAAAAGAGCTTGTTGCTGAAGAAGGCTTTGGTTGTGGGGGAAGTTTCTGACCTACAACTCAGTCTGGATTGTGGAGTAACAAAAGCTGAAAGAGTGGATGTTAGAGGAACTGCAACTTTCGATACTCAAACTTCATTTTTCTGCCTGGAGGTTGGTTTGAACTCGGTGTTTGGACTCCTTAAATGGTAAATGGACTAGCTCTTATATAGCGCTTTTCTACTCAGTATGAGCACTCAAAGCGCTATTACCAGAGGTGGGAAGTAACGAAGTACAAATACTTCGTTACTGTACTTAAGTAGATTTTTTAGGTATCTGTACTTTACTTGAGTATTTATTTTTCTCAGTACTTTTTACTTTTACTCCCTACATTTTTACACAAGTATCTGTACTTTCTACTTCTTACATTTTCAAACAGACTCGTTACTTTTTAACACGTCAGGGAGAAGTTTGCATTTCCAGTCAGTGCGCCGTCAAACAAACGATCTGAGGCTAAACGGAGGAATAATAACAGATACGAGACAATCGTACTGGCCTATCCTCCATCCTCCGGGGCTTAAAGGGTACAAAGGGATTAAATACGTAAACCCGTATAATTAATGTATTGTAGCGATTCTCTTAGTTAGAGAGCGTGTTGATGTTGTGGGATTTCGGACTGTTCGGGAGGTTCGTGAAGGCAGCATGGAGAGAGAGAAAAGACCAAGAGCTTGCCTGTGTGTGTGTGTGTTGCTGTTCCGCTGTTGGAGTTGTGGTTGGCGTGGCTGTGGCCTACAGCAGTGGTTTTTCTGCTAATAAAGACGACCTTTGTTGTGAATATCGCGACTGTGGAAGTGTGTTTACAACGTTACATTGGTGTCAGAAGTCAAACTGCTAACCGTCGGCTAGCCCTGCTTCGGCTACCTCAGTTGACAGCCTGCGCTAACTATGGCAGCGCAGCGAGATGTGGCCGGGGCCCGCCCGAAGATCAAGAGAGAGGCTATGGACAGTGACTTTGGGGGCACGCTGGGTCCTGAGGGAGCGGACAGTGCCGGAGAGCGTTTGGCCCGCCTCAGACGGACTGCCAGAGGCCTGGCGGCCGCCGCTAGCTTTAGTCCGTCGACTGCAGGAATATACGCGGGCGCGGAGACGCCCGCCCCGAACAGCGCGGGGCCCGTGCTTGGCGATAGTGGCGCCCGGCCCTGCCAGGCAAATGTGAAAGTACTCCGGTAAGGCTGACTGGGAGGCCTTCCATGCTCAATTTGAACTGTTAGCGCATGCTGCGGCCTGGTCCAAAGACACTAAAGCACTCCAGCTAGCCTTGTGCCTCACTGACGATGCTTTGGCATGCCTGCTGCTGCTTAGCCCAGCGGAGAGGGGTGACTACAGGGCTCTGGTTGGTGCTCTGCAGCGGCGGTTTGGGCAGTGTGGCCAGCCTGCTGTCCTGCGGTCCGAACTGACGAGTAGACGGAGACAACCGGGTGAGCCGCTTCGCGCTTTGGCTAATGACATTGAGATGCTAGCGAAGAAAGCATATGCCCACATGCCCATCGGCGTGCAGAACGAGCTGGCCAGAGACCAGTTCATCCGCGCCATTATCCCTGGTGAGCTGCGCATCCAGACTCAACTTTCCCACCCCCGCAATCTGCACGAGGCCCTGGAGATGGCCTTGGAGAGGGAGGCCGTGGTGGCTTCTGCGGGGTGCGACCATAGCGAGTATGACCCGGTGGTGAGGGCTGCGGTGCCGGAGGCCCCGGGCCAGGGGGTGCCAGCTTGGGCGGCCGAATTGACCGAACTGGTTCGAGGCGTGTCTCTACAATCTTCACGCCGCGGTGCTCGTCCTCGCCGAGACCCTCCTGTTTGCTGGACGTGCGGACAGCTGGGCCACATCAGCGTGCGATGCCCAGACCGTGCCGGTGTTCAGGGAAACGCCTCAGGGCCTGCGTAGGCGGGACGGCGCAGGCCCCCTCTTCTGTGTCCCAATCCGCCGGGGCACCGGTGGACAGAGCCCAACGGTACAGCTGGGGGTGCGGGGCTCAGCTCCCCCCAGAAGCAGACGACAGCACAGAGTCCGCGAGGGTGGTGGGCTGGACGCGTGCAGGGGATTTTTGTCACATCCCCATCACCCTGGCAGGGGCTCCGTGCACAGCTCTGGTTGACACTGGCTCCACTGCGACCTTGATGAGACCTGACGTGGTGCCGGTAGGAACCCAGTTGGAACCAACTACAGTAAAACTGCGTACAGTGACTGGTGAGTTAGCCCCGATGTTGGGAAAAGGACTGGTCCCTATTCAGGTGGGGGGCCTGGGAGTGAACTTGGAGGTGTGGGTGGCAGCGGTGCAGGACGTTTGCATATTAGGCCTGGACTTTCTGCGGGCCTCACAGAGTGTCTTAGACCTGGGGAATAACACGCTGACCTTTCCAGGGGGCCCCATGGTTGACCTGGTGCGCCCCGCACAGGCCCCGAACCTACACCCGCCAAAGTCGAGAGCAGCGGGGGTGCACCATGAGGCACACCTTCCGCCCCCGATCTACCCCCCTGCACCCCTGTCCCCTGACCCTGATTTAGCCACCGTGGTGGGTTCTCCTGCCTCAGACCAGCACACTGTAATGGGGGAGGGGGATAGACTGGCAGTAGTGAGGGACATATGGACACGTAGCTGCCAAGATTTAGATCATCCACAGCGGGAGGAGCTGTGGCAGGTGCTGCTGGAGTTCAAGGACATTTTTGCTCTGTCAGAAGACGAGGTAGGCTTAACTCACCTCCTGCAGCACGACATTGACACGGGAGATTCACGGCCTGTGAAGTCACGCCCTCGCCGCCTCCCCCTGGCGCATCAGGCTGCGGCTGATAGTGCGATCGGGGAGATGCTCAGGGCTGGCGTCATTGAACCCTCCGACAGCCCCTGGGCCTCGGGGGTTGTGATGGTTAAAAAGAAGAAGAGCCCCAAAATGAGATTCTGTGTCGATTTTAGGCCGTTGAACAGTGTGACTAAGAAAGACTCATACCCGCTGCCCCGCATCGATGAGTGCCTGGATTTGGTTTCCGGCTCTTCCTGGTTCTCCTCGCTGGACCTGCGTAGCGGGTATTGGCAAGTGCCCCTCAGCCCCGCAGCCAGACCAAAGACTGCTTTCAGCACAGGCAGGGGGCTGTGGCAATTCCGTGTTCTCTGCTTCGGCCTATGCAATGCGCCGGCCACGTTTGAAAGGTTGATGGAAAAGGTGCTGGCCGATATTCCCCGACAGGAATGTTTGGTCTACTTGGACGACATCCTGGTCCACGGAAGTTCCTTCGAGGCAGCTCTGGCATCCCTGCGGCAGATTCTACAGCGGATAGCGGCAGCGGGCCTGAAACTCCACCCTGATAAGTGCTGCTTTATGAGGAAAGAGCTGGAGTTCCTGGGACACAAAATCGGGGGTGAGGGTATCAGTACGCTGGAGGAGAAAGTGCAGGCGGTGAAGGACTGGCCAACCCCCACAAACTTGAAGGACTTAAAGAGCTTCCTTGGTCTGGCGTAGGGTTTAATCCCGGGATCCGGGATTCCCGGGAAATGCGATCAGAACCATTTCCCGTTTCCCGGGAAACGTTAGACGGGAAACCGGGAAAAAAGTCGCGCGCGTCGATTTGACTTTCAGAAAGAAAAGAAAGCTTCAGAATGTTAAATTTAAGGAAATATTGAGAGAAGGGTTCGTTTAATGCGAAAAGCATTACTCTTCATTTCAGGCACGTTCAGCCTCCGTTTAAGGCTTCAGCCTTCATCTCAAGCGTTTTAATAGAGGTATTACACAGTTGTACTTTTTTCCTCTTTAATTTGTTGAAATCGTAGGCAATGTGTTTACCCTAAGGTATTTTGTATTATATAATTTTATATTATTATATATTGTTATATTGCATTATATAGCCTATAAAATATGCCTGCCCTGAACAATAAAGAAATATCTGTTTAACTTCGAGTGTTTCTTTTCCTCGTTTGCAGCCGCTTACTAACAATCATGAATTAGGATGCGGGCCTAATGTGTGAAGAAATTATCATGAAATAGATTGCTTTAACATATTTCGCTTTTAAAATGGAGTTGAGTAAAATGTATATTTTTTAGGCTATAATGATTTGCCAGTTTTTCAAAAGACGATTCACAGCGAACCTACTTTAACCCTCAGACACGGTGTTATAAATTTGTTGTTGCCAGAATGGCAATGACCAAGTCGTAGTGCATTACTCAAGGCCCTGTGTTATGCCATATTATAGTGTAGTACGGTAGTTAACTTTTCAATGACTATTACAGCGTTCCACTGGTGGAGATATAGCGCAACAGATGTCGCCACGACAGCGTGGCTGAGCCATTATCAATGCTGTGGAGATGAACCGTATTGTTTTGCACCAGCAGTTGTAAAAAAGCTTGGTATAATTCCATGTACAATGGAGGAATATTCGAATTATATTTGTTAAGGGAGTGTTGAGGAACGATACAACACCGCATAGCTCGAGCACTCCAATGTCGAGATGTAGGTTTTATTGCGTTAATCAAGCCGACGTTGCCCCCTACTGGGCATAACAGGACATAGCTGGAAAGCTACATCTACAATATCAGAATAGGTTAAGGCCGACACAGGCTACAGAAGGCCTAATTAAAATAAATAAATAAATAAACTTTTTCCCGGGATTCCCGGGAAATGGCTCGTCATTTCCCGGGATTTGATTCATGTCATTTTCGGGAAAAATATTAAACCCTAGTCTGGCGTCCTACTACAGGTGGTTTGTAAGGGGGTTCTCCTGTATTGCTGCGCCCCTGTTCCGCCTGCAGAAAAAGGATAGTGACTTTGACTGGTCAGCAGGATGTGAACAGGCTTTTGAGCGGCTGAAAAACGCCCTAACAGAATCTCCCACCCTCGCCACCCCGGACCCCAGTCTGCCGTTTATTCTAGACACAGATGCCAGCGATGTCGGAATGGGGGCAGTGTTGAGCCAGGTGGGGCCAGCGGGGGAGAGAGTGGTGGCGTACTTCAGCAGAACCTTTAATAAGGCTGAACGACGCTACTGTGTGACACGAAGGGAGCTCCTGGCCATAGTACAGGCAATAAGTCACTTCAGGTACTACCTTTGTGGCCTGCCCTTCACTGTCCGGTCAGACCATTCAGCCTTGCAGTGGCTAATGGCGTTTAAGGAGCCAGAGGGGCAGATTGCACGCTGGCTGGAGGAATTAGCGCCATACGTCTTCGAAGTGAAGTACCGAGCGGGGGCTCACCACGCCAACGCAGATGCCATGTCCCGCCGCCCCTGTGCTCCAGCTGGTTGCCGGTACTGCGAAAAGCGGGAAGCCCGGGAGGAGGAGCTCCGGGCTGGGGGAGAGCATGATTCCGGGTGTAGCGGAGGTGAGCTGGCCTGCAGAGTGGCACAGGTGATTGACCCGCTCGAGTGGAGAGCGCAACAGGAGCAGGATGTTGACCTCCGGCCAGTGCTACAATGGGTGGAGTCTGGTCAAAGACCGCAGTGGAGCGGAGTGGCTGGATACTCACCTGCAACTAAAGGACTGTTTGTGAAATTTTCAGCTCTCCGAGTAAAGGACGGAGTGCTGCAGAGAGCCTGGAAGGAGCCAGCTACGGGGGAGGAGAGGTGGCAGGTGGTGGTCCCCAGGGCCCTGAGGGAGGCAGTTTTGAAGGCCTCCCACGGAACCGCCGGGGTGGGGCATTTTGGAGTTTCCAAAACCCTTCGGCGGCTCCGGCAGAGTTTCTACTGGGGGCAGCTCAGGAGGGATGTTGAGGACTTTTGCCGCCGGTGTGACCTCTGTGCAGCGCACAAGGGTCCCTCAGACCAGTCCCGGGCCCAGCTACAGCAGTTAGCAGTGGGAGCCCCGATGGAGAGAGTAGCAGTGGACGTGATGGGGCCTTTTCCACGCACAGACAGAGGAAACCGTTATGTCTTAGTTGCCATGGACTACTTCACAAAATGGCCGGAGGCATATGCCATACCCGACCAGGAGGCGGAGACGGTGGTCGACAGGCTGGTGGAGGGCATGTTTGCCAGGTTCGGGATGGCAGAAACCATTCACAGTGACCAGGGAAGGAACTTTGAGTCGGCTGTTTTCTCTGTCATGTGTGAGCGCTTAGGGATGCGAAAGACCCGGACGACACCGTTACACCCGCAGAGTGATGGGCTCGTCGAGCGCTTCTACAGGACCCTGGCGAAACAGCTGGCCATCCTCACTGCAGAGCACCAGCGTGATTGGGACATGCATCTCCCCCTTGTTTTGTTGGCGTATAGGTCCGCTGTGCAGGATTCCACCTTGTGTACGCCTGCCCTGCTCATGCTGGGGCGAGAGCTACGGACGCCAGCGGAGATGGCACTGGGGAGGCCTCCGGACGCTCCGGTAGTCATACCGGGTCCGGAATACGCCAGGAGACTGCAGGACCGGCTGGAGTCGGCCCATGCTTTTGCCCGTGATCAGCTGGAGAAAGCGGGAATGAGACAGAAAAGGAATTATGACTTGAGGGTAAAAGGGAAAGACTTCAGGGCCGGTGACCTTGTGTGGGTGTACAGCCCGAGGAGGAAGAAAGGCCGGTGCCCTAAGCTGGACTGCCACTGGGTGGGGCCTTGTGTAGTGGTAGAGAAGCTGGGGGAAGTGGTGTACAGGGTTCAGCTGCCGACTAGGGGGAGACGAGTGGCCCTTGATAGAGACAGGCTGGCTCCATATAAGGGTGATGTGCGCCCGGTCCAGTCGACCCCCCTGAGAAATGAAACAGCCACAGCCCCAGACTCACTGACCGTGCCCCCTTCTACTGCCCCACAGCTTCCTCCACTTTTGCACCCCATCCCAGATCAAAAGCAGGGTGCTGCAGGACAGCAGACACAGCCCCAAGTGTCGTCTACAAGGGGGCTGCAGAGGCAGAGAAGACCCCCAGGTCACCTCAGAGACTTTGTACGGGATCCCTCGGGGCGAGGGATTTAGTGGGGGGGGGCAATGTAGCGATTCTCTTAGTTAGAGAGCGTGTTGATGTTGTGGGATTTCGGACTGTTCGGGAGGTTCGTGAAGGCAGCATGGAGAGAGAGAAAAGACCGAGAGCTTGCCTGTGTGTGTGTGTTGCTGTTCCGCTGTTGTAGTTGTGGTTGGCGTGGCTGTGGCCTACAGCAGCCGTTTTTCTGGTAATAAAGACGACCTTTGTTGTGAATATCGCGACTGTGGAAGTGTGTTTACAACGTTACAGTATCATTTATAGTGCTATAATCGGGCCGGACCGAATCCGTAAGTTATGCTCGCAGGACATAAACAGCTTAGCTAGCGCTACTGAAGAGGAGCGAGCATGAAGGGAGTAACGTGTGGCAGGTAAATGCAACGTTTCTAAATGCTCAACAAATATCAGCAAACACACAAAGTGTGTGCAGTTTGTAACACAGTGTGTCTGCGAGCTAAAAGAAGAGCTGCTGCATTTCAGGGAGAGCAAAGAGAGAGAAGTTCACTCAGAGATGGAGAAAGAGGACAGGAGAGGAAGAAGAGAGGTTAGATTTAAAGGTAAGGACCGCAAAATAAACTGAGGTATGCTGACTTTGTGTAATTCAAAGATTGTGTGAAAATACTGTAGTTTAGTGTGATAAACAGGTTAGCTTGTTGTACTGTATTTACAGTAAAGCTCTGTGTTGGACTGGAGCACAGTGTTTGTGTTCATGGTCAGAGTTACAGGTTACATCAGTGCAGCAGAGATGAGTTTGAATCAAAGCTGCTGATGCTGAGATTCATTCACTGAATCCAACATTTCTACAGCCTGTATGCTGTCAGTGTAGGGGATGGAGATCAGCTCAGAGAGCTGTGAAATACTGGGTTACATCTTTGTGAGTTCAGTTCATCCACACAGAGCAGTAAACCTCAGAGCAGCAGCAGCAGGTCAGCTGATCACAGCCTGCACACCAACATCATTTACTGCAGCTACAATAGAAAGCTGTGGTTCTTCTCCCCATGCAGAGCTGCTACAGCTGATCTTAGGGTTCCTCCACCTTCTGAATCCCACTGTAACCCCTGAGTATCCTCATGTTTGTGTTTAGGTGGAGGCACAGTCACCCTCTACTATGGAGGACACAGAGAACAGAGCTGTTTAAATTGCCTTTCACAGTTTTTGTCCTACATAACAGATTCAAGCTGAGTGCATTCATTAGGATTAAAATTTAGACTGGAGTAACATTTGTGTTCTCATGTTTATTTTATATAATTACAATAATATATAATGAGGTTCGGTTAGCTTTACAGAAAAATAGCAGGTAGAAATGTCTGCCAAAGAACTACTTTTACTTTCTTACTTTGAGTACATTTCAGAGCCTGTACTTTTTTACTTTTACTTAAGTAAAGAAGTTGAACCAGTACTTCGACTTTTACCAAAGTATTTTTGAACACAAGTACTTGTACTTCTACTTAAGTACAGAATGTCTGTACTTTTGCCACCTCTGGCTATTACAACATGTTTTACATTCACCCATGCACTCCCATTCATACAAGCACTTCCATATGTACTAAGCTAAGTGCTTTTTAATTAACTATCATTCACACACATTCATACTCCGACGGGACGGTCAGAGAGCAACTTGGGGTTAAGTATCTTGCCCAAGGATACATTGGCATGTAGCCCGGAGTAGCCGGGAATCGAACCGCTGACCTTCTGATCAGTAGGTGACCTGCTCTACCTACTGAGCTACAGCCACTAAAAGGGGGCATGAAACATGTACAAAGGCTAATTTACAGCACACAGATTTAACCCTGTCAGTGAAGCTTCAGTTTTTAGAGTTTTGGTAGCATCCATCATCTAATGTGAGTACAGAATAGGCAGTCACTGGGTTGGTGGGTGGTGCCGATAATAGTCCTATATTCGTTTATGTTAGCTAACCAGTGACAGAACTGCTAATTCAGGAAAATAAGAAACTGAAACAAAAAAGCAGCCTATGGGCGTCACTTAAACAAGGAAACACTGTCCACGCTCACTCTCTCTTAAGCAGTAAGTGGATCTTTATGGTTGGCCAGCTCCACCTGTTAGCCGTAATGTTCAGGTTGTGGTGGTTCGCCGGGCTGACAGGCAGAAGTCGATGCTGCTTCCCTCCCTGAGCCTGGTTCTGCTGGCGGTTTCTTCCTGTTAAATGGAGTTTTTCCTTCCCACTGTCACCAAGTGCTGCTCAAAGGGTCGTCTGACTGTTGGGTTTTCTCTGTATTATTGTAGCATCTTTAACTTACATATAAAGGACCTTGAGGTGACTGTACTATATAAATAAAATGGAGTTGAATTAAAGATCAGGTCACCTGAGCATCTTTCTTGTATTTATCCTCTGACTTTGTGTGTTTCCTGAATCAGGTGTGTATACCGGTGGTGTCGGTCCGGCTGGTAAAGAAGCACAAGACGGCAGGTCTGGTTCCAAACGGCCTCGCCATCACCATGGACACGGGACAGAAGGTATCCGACTTCTACTGCACGAAGCATTAAGTGATTGTTTTCTTTTTGCCTCCGCAAGTTGCAGAATGATGACATCATCCGCTCTGCGTGGTCAGTCTGGAGTACGCTCAGTCTTATACACCAAAACAAAGGCATTTGTGTCATCTTTCAGCTGATGGCATTCCCGTTGCCATAGCACTTTCTCAAAGAGCACGACTTCCACAGAGACTTGTTACGTATGAAAATCCAAAGTGTGGGGTGTCTCTCCTTTTTTCCACATAATGTCGAGAGGGATTTGCTGCCAATCACAGGGAAGAACTGAAGTTTTGAGATTTGCTTCTCTGTCTGTGGGCCCTTCGCCAGTGGATCAATCAGCACACCGAGTTTTTTTCCTTCCAGTTTGAGTACTTAACCTTAGTCTGTAGGCTCTGTTTCATACAGGAGCAAATATTATGCCAAATATCATCCAAATGTAATTTAGATTATTTTCATTTAGTTAATGAGCCTCTTTGTTCAGCTTTTAACACTTGTTTGAAAATGAGCTCGGTCATTTGTGAGGAATTTGGAGTTGAGTCACTTCTGCACATCCAGAGGAGCCAGCTGAGGTGGTTCATCTAACCAGGATGCCTCCGGGGTGCCTAGGCATTTCAGGAGGAGACCCCTGATTGTATCTCTCTGCTGGCCTGGGAACACCTCGGTGCCCCCCCTGGATGAGCTGGAGGAAGTGGCTGGGGAGAGCAAGGTCTTTGCTTAGAAACAGGGTGGATGGATGGTGGCTGTAAATTTGAAAGCGGCTCCTCCTGTTTCAGTTGGTTTTGATGGAGGACTCAGAGGACAGACTCTAACCTGCCTGCTGTCTTTTTTTCTGTCTTCAGTATGTGTTTGTGTCCCTGCTGTCTCGAGACAGCGTCTATGACGTTCTCAGGAGGATCTGCACTCACCTCCAGGTTTGTTCAGCTTCAGTCTTGTGGTAAAGAAGTGTCGCTGTAAGCTGTAGCTTCATGTTACCCTGACCTGTCCTCCTTTGTCTGTGTGTAGGTGAATGGGAAGAGTCTGAGTCTGAAGCAGTACCTGGAGGAGCCCAGCTCTCTGTCCATGGTATCAGTTAGTCACAATGAGTTGTGTCTCATCAGCAGACGGTGCGTCTCTAACTCTGCTCCGTCTCTGTCAGGACGAGTTTCCAGAGGTGTTGAAATGGAGGCGGAAACCGTCACTTCCTGCCGTCTCCTCCTCCCTCCCTGACTTGCTGGGAAACTCCTCCCCCAGCCTCGCTGCTGACACCACCTTCAGCGCTCACACGCTCACAGGTAGCCTCGTCTATTCGCCCACCTGCACATCCACAGATAACAGTACGCTTACCCCCGTCTTCTCCTCCTGTGTGCAGACAGCAGCCTGGAGACTGAGAAGATCCTGCTGACAGAACCAGTACCTGAGCTGGGCCACACGGAGTACCAGCTGCTGAAACTGTTCATCCTGCTGTGAGTCCCACAGCCACCGGAAAAATCACAATATGACCAGTCACTATCTTTCATCACAGCCATGAAACTGAAAGCACATTAATGTAAAGAGTAATCTGCTCCTCCTGTGTGATACTCAGACATCTATAGGCTTCAAGCTGTAGGAGCTACAGAGGGATGAAGCTGATGAGCCACCCCGTGAACATCTGGGAAAGAGCTGATGAAGCTAGATTAAGAAGAGAATTGATATGTGTGACTGAAAAGGAGACAGGTGGAAAGATGAACATGCCAGGAGCAGAGGGAGTGAGTTTAAATACCTGGGGGCAACCATCCAAAGAGAGTGAAGAAGAGGGTGCAGCAGGGTGGAGCGGGTGGAGATGAGTGTCAGGGGTGATCTGTGACAGAAAGAGAGCAGCCAGAGTGAAAAGGAAGGTTTCCAGGATGGCAGTGAGACCTGATGGATGGTTTGGAGACAGAGGCTCTGACACAAAGATGGGAGGCTGAGCTGGAGATGCTCAGATCTTCACTGGGAGTGAGCAGGAGGGACAGGATTAGAAATGAGTCCATCAGAGGGACAGCTCAGAGTCAGAGAGGCTGAGATGGTCTGGACATGTGCAGAGGAGGGAGGGTGGAGATACTGGACAAAGGAGGATGAAGATGGAGCTGCCAGGCTGGAGGAACAGAGGAAGACCTCCAAGGAGATTTGTGGATGTAGTGAAGGAGGACATGCAGAGGGTTGGAGTGACAGGAGGATGCTGGGATAGGGGGAGATGGAGGCAGATGATCCAGTGTTCTTCTTTTTGGTGGAAGCTTTGAAATCATTTGTTTTATCCAGTGTGAAATATTTGCTCTGTAATTTTATTGTATGTGTGGTGTTATGAATGTTTCAGGTTTGTTTACATTGGGTCTTTCTTGTCTACAAACTACCTCTGGGTTTAGTGGAATTTCTTTAAAAACTTTCGTCTTCTTCACTGGATGTTTTAAGTCCTTTCCAGTTCAGTATTTTTATTCTGAAACTCTGAAAAGCTTCTTTCAGCTTCCTGATGTGTTTGCAGTGACTTTGGACACGTGAGGTGTGATCAGGTATTTTTTTTTTTCTTTACCTGTCTTGTCTCTCAGGGTCTTCCTGCTGGTTCTATCATCCTGCTATCTCGCCTTCAGAGTTTGTCGTCTGGAGCAGCAGCTCAGCTTCCTGAGCAGCCAGCCGACGCTGAGAGAGAGGTATGCACCTGTAGTGGCACTTCACAGCTGACTGCAGCTGTTTGCAGGTGTGCCCTGACACACCTTTCTTCCTGACACAGTCAGGAGTTTAAGGTTTGTTTGTTTTCGTTGTTTTGCTTCTGTTCATTCATCCCTGCTACTGTGGCTAAGAATATGCAAACCTGTCTTTTGAGGCAGGCCAGTTTTATTTATTTTTATTTATTTGATATTCATGTAAAACAAATCACTGGAACTGCCTTAAATGAGCATTTATAAACATAGCACAAAAATAAGGAAACCTGTGTTTGGAGGCTTATGTCTTTGTTGTAGCGGTCTGGGACCGAACTCCATCCTCAGAGAAAACCACGCTCGCCCCCACAGGGCAGGCTTATCAGAGACTTCCTCCAAAATTTGGGAGTGTGTGTTTGTGGTTGTTTCTTCAGACTTCAGCCAATCCAAGAAAGGACACCAAACAACAGCAAATTCATCTGCTTGGCAGAGACAACGTAACCCACAAACTCACCTCTGCTGCTCAACACACAAACGCAAGTTCCTCACAAACTTGGCTCCATTTAGGGAATAAACAGGATCAGATTTACTGCCAAGAAGCAACAAAGAAATAATCGACACAAACTTCCCGACCTTTGTGCCAAGTTTAGATAAAAACCAATCATGGAAACTCAAGTTTGAACAAACCCTACCCTAACCCTTCTACTGCATGGCACTGAACAGGAGTGACCCTCCAGTCTCGTTGTACACTCTGTATAATGATAAATAAAAGCATTCTATTCTATTCTATTCTATACACAAAACATTTGAATGATTTCTTGGAAGCCTTCAATCACATACTCACTGAAATGCACATGTGGCTTTTCCAGGTGTGGAGAGGTGCCCTGCTGGCTGGCCAATCAGAAGACAGGAACCTGATCGCTCATGAGCACGAAGAGAGAGTTTGCATTGTAGAGAATTAGCTGGTGTTAAGAGGAGATGGCTCTCGGGAGGACGAAGGAGCCGTCAGCGGCTAAACTCTGACCCCCCGGGACCTGGTTACCATAGAGACATTACAATAGTCAACACTAACCTTTGACCTTTGGGACAGAAATTTTGGAGTGTGCATTGCTGGGTCAAAGAAAGTTCAGGGTCCCGAGGACAGAAAATATGATGTAAGATACAAAACTGTGCAGAAGTATTCGGTTCTTTAGATGTTCAGACTGTTTTCCACCTCAGCGCCGGGAGGTGTCCGCACATCCGGCCTGTCTGTCCAGCTCTGATCCGAAACCAGCGACTGATTGTCGTGTCGTGTCAATGCAGTATGCCTCCTGCTGGCCATACTGCATTGGTTTCACTTAGGTCTGGCTCTGTCTACGGGCTCATCAGATAACCATTTTAGAGGGCGTCAGGCTGATGTTCTTCGTCCTTCTTCTGATAGGCTGCACAAACCTGCCGAGATCAGCGTAGCAATTTTTTTTCGTGAACTGCCCCGATGGAGGTCCCTCAAAGGTGGTTCCTGGGGTAGACAATGGTGCTGTCTGTTTGTGGGTTTGTACTCGTCATAGGTTAAATAAGCACCAAGCTTCTCCAGTGTCTCTGGACAGCACCTACCTGCAGTAAGTGCTTTTCTCCTCACCAAGACCCTTAAAGTGCTTTTGGGGGTATTTGGTCAAAAGCAGCTAATTTCACGATGACGCTGAGACAGACTGAATCCACAAAATATCTACATTGAATTCTTTAACCTCTTAACATGGGTTAGGGTCAGTGCCACATGCTGAATGAGCACAGAAACTATAAGAAGTTTCCTCTCAGATCGGCTTTTATTTCAGTCTGCACTGCTGCCTGAATGGCAACAAAGTTCATCTGAATTTAGGCCTTAAAGTTCTTCTGTTATTGGATTAGAGGGCTATATGTGGCTTTAATCTTTCATCTTTTAACCTCTAAAACTTCCATAGAGTGATGGAAACGAGTTTCCGTGTGTCTGATCCCATTCCTCGTAATCATGGACGGGATCTGAAGGTGCAGTCGGAATGAGGAGGGTGTCTGGGATGCTCGGCCGCTCAGCTGCTGTTGGTTTGCAGCTGGGACGAATGGGTTGTTACCTGAAGCGAAGCAGGTGTCGTATCTTACTAATCCAGGTTAGGACCTCTACGGAGATGAGCGTGCTGAGTCAGAAGGCAGATTTTTCAAATTTATCCTTCACTCCATGTTCCGACCCTCACCTGCAGTCATGTGTGTGGGTGGCGACTAGAAAAATGAGATTGCAGATGCAAGCAGCTGGAGGTTCATTCCTCTTCCCTGAATCAGTCCATCTGTGACCAATTCAGGGAAGAAATGATGGACCAGGAGTTCTCCTCCTCGTGCAAACTTCGAGCTCTTGACCTGAAACCAACATGACGGCCTGCCTGAAAACCTCCTCTTACACTACACAAAGACCTCAGACTGTGAAATCACACTGAATCCCAACTGGTTTAAGTAAAGTTAACTTGTCCTCAACTTCATGCAAGAAAAGAGCAGCCAGCTCATCTTTACCAGATTGAATTCATGGCTGGGTTTCTGCACATAGACATTTCTCAGCTGGCTGGGAAGATTTCCAGATCCCTGTAGGAGGAATTGAAACTTTTCCAGAGGATAAACACTCCTGAAATTCTCTGCTTTGATCTCAGCTGACCTCAGATAGGCAGAAGGACATGTACATACAGTAGATCCCAGCCAGAGAAAAACCTACAAACACCTGCTGTGAATGAAGCAGGTAAACATGTTTAATCATCCTCAGTGTTGCTCAGGATTAATAAGCTCACATCGCTGCAGCATTTTATGACTGTTTCTCCTCCTAATATCTACACAGACGGTATGTGAACTTCGGAGAAGAACATGGTGCTCCCTTCACGGCTCAGCTCTGCATTCATAACTCCACTGATTTTTCCTAAAAGATCCTCAGAAATAAAGAGCAGCAGAATAATAACGGTTAATAGACAGACTCAGTCGCCACCTTACGTTCAAGCCGTAGCATCAAGATTTGAATGTTTTTATACAGAAAATCTCACTTTTCTCAACCTGAGTCTGTCTGCACCTTTGTGCATATTTCCCTCTGATATTTTATCTGATTGGCTGTTTGTATGAAGTGTGATGAATGTGCACAAAGCTGGTCTTAACAAGCTGGAATGCATAATTAAAGCTGTTATTTTTATTCTGCTGTGCATCATTCATTACATCATTTCTCCTTTGACAAGACTCTGAAACTGAAACAAAGTCAGGTGAACTGTTTTGTAGTTTATAAAACTTTATAATCCTCATATTATTTGTTTGTAAAAGTCTTAATTTGTAGTTAAATGATTGAACGAAGCAGAACGTTCGCCTCTGAGGAGTCGAGGAGGAGCTGGATAATTGAGAAAAAAGAAGCACAAAAACTTCAGATTTGTGTATTTGTAAATGTGCGTTCCACCAACTGAACGTGATGCTCGTTTCACGGGAACAATAACTGCACCAGAAGATGCTATAAAAGCAAAAATGTCTGAAAAAGTTTTACAGGTCACTCTGCAGGTTAGGCTTCACAAATGTAAGAAAAACAATAAACCAGCATTTTTGTTGCTGTGTGCCCAAAACTCCAGAACCTGAAAAAGTAGATTAAAAATGTTGTTTTATAAATTATTGAGCATTAAGTTAACGATACTCATGTTCTTCCCAAACCTTTGACCTTTTTTCACTGTTTAGTTTTAAATTTTTGCTCAAATACACTTTTCATAATTATTTAAATTATTTATTTATAGTGGCACATTGATAGATTACATTGGTAAATAATTTTTAGTGCTAAGAAACAATAATGTAATTATGCTGCTTGTTCATGCATCACAGTATGAATTATGTTGCAGCCATTCGCAGATTTCACACCTGAAATATGAAAATCTTCTATGGCCAAACCTTTAAGTATTTAATTTGTGTTTTCAATGATGAACTTTGACCTTCAGATTCATCCACCTGTCCACAGCTTCATCAGTTCAGATTTTATCCTACAGAATTCAACTAAAAGGATGGACGTGTTTGAGCCCACATGCAGTAAGTGCTCCTCATCCTGCAGGATTAAATCATCTAAAAGCTTAAAATTCTATTTTCATATCTGGTTACATTTCTTACAGGACAAAGTCATAAAGATGAAAGCTTTCAGTTCACTGAATCAAAGTATTTACTGGGACTGGGATGTACAGTTGTGTTCAAAATAATAGCAGTGCATTTAAAAGCAGGAGTAAAGCTGAACCCTTAAATTGTTTTTATTTCCAGGCATTGGGAACACTGCACATTATATTCTAAATCATAATTTAGAATACATGTAGAAAAATGCATATTTTCCCAATTACTTTACAGGAAATGAAGAAAAATTAATGTTGGGTTGTTCAAAAAAGTAGCAGTGTCTGCATTTTTCTTTATAAGCTCAAATATTCACTTTATGAACTGAAAAATCTTTAGGAATTAGCATTCCTGTCAATCACTAAACTAATATTTAGCACCATAACCACTGTTTCTGAGAACTCCTTCCCATCTGTGTTGCGTGGAGTCGACCAACTTTTGGCACCTGTGAACAGGTATTCCAGCCCAGGAGGATGTGACAACTTCCCACAATTCCTCTGTATTTCTTGGTTTTGCATCAGAAGCAGCATTTTTGACGTCACCCCACAAGTTTTCTATGGGATTAAGGTCCGGGGATTGGGCTGACCACTCCAGAACTTTAATTTTGTTGGTCAAGATGCTGCTCCCTTACTGGTGTGTTTGGGGTCTTTGTCTTGTTGAAACACCCATTTCAAGGGCATTTCCTCTTCAGCATAAGGCAGCATGACCTCTTCAAGTATTTTGATATATGCAAACTGATCCATCATCCCTGGTATGCAATAAATAGGCCCGACACCATATAGTAAGAGAAACATTTGAATATCATGATGCTTGCACCACCATGCTTCACTGTGTACTGTGGCTTGAATTCGGTGTTTAGGGGTCGTCTGACAAACTGTCTGGGCCCTTGGACCCAAAAAGAACAATCTTACTTTCATCAGTCCACAAAATGTTTCTATGTTTCTCTACAGGCCAGTTGATGTGCTCTTTGGCAAACTGTAACCTCTTCAGCACATGCCTTTTTTTTTTTTCCACAGTGGGACTTTATGGGGGTTTCTTGCCGGCAGATTAGCCTCACACAGGTGTCTTCTAATTGTCACAGTACTCACAGGTAACATCAGACTGTCTCTGATCACCCTGGAGCTGATCATTGGCTGATTATTTGCCATCCTGTCTATTCTTCGATTCATTTGAATAGTAGTCTTCCATTTTCGTCCACATCTCTCTGGCTTTGCTTTCCATTTTAGAGCATTGGAGATTATTTTATTGTTTTCTGCACTTCTTTATATGTTTTCCCTCTCCAATCAACATTTTAAAGAACGCTGTTCTTTTGAACGATGTCTGGAACGGCCCATTTTTCTCAGGTTTTCAGGGAGAAATTCATGTACAACATGTGCTGGCTTCATCCTTAAATAAGGGCCACCTGATTGATGCCTGTTTGTCACAGAATGAATGACCTCACTGATTGAACTCTACACTGCTATTATTTTGAAAACACCCCTTTCAATGAATGATTCAATTACACAGACTCAGGAGTATGAATATCATGAATGTTGGGTCTGTTGGTTTTCTATGACTCTACTACACCTACTGGTAAATTATTTGCCATGTAGTAAAATTATTTCTACCAAAAATATTGATTGATCTGGTTAGTCATGTTGGACTGCTATTATTTTGAACACAACTGTAATACTGCATGGATTACAATACTACATGCACTGCAATACTGCATGGACTGCAGTACTACACTCTTTGTGTCATTTGCCTTTTTATTAGGAACCAGAGGTGTTTGTGGTGCATCAAATCCATGTTCCATTTTTAGGGAAGTTCATGAACTTACGTGACCTTGAGCTGTTCACCAGAAAGGGAGTGAAATTTCCCAAATGCCTTGGCTCCCTCCAAATCCAATCTCAGTGTTGAGTCGTAGACTTGTTCTCATTCTGTCTTTAAAGGAATGCCAGCTTCACAGAAATCTCATGAACCACATTCAGGAGCCATCTTCATACATGCTGTCAGTAATACTGAACCCTTCCAGAGAGTCTCAGGCCCAAATACAGAGAAACAGGCTTAGGGGCAGTTACCTTGAGTTTGTTACCTGGAATATTTTTCCATGACTGTCTTTACCGTACGCCAGTACTACTGCATTAGGGGGCACGTCCACCACAAAACTTCCAACATCCAAACTCTTTATTGAAACCTGTGCTGTGCAGGTGACCTGAAGAACCTCATTCAGTTGATCAGGACCTCCTCAGAGACAGAACACATTTACTTTCTCACTGCCGTTTAACTTTCCCAGGTTTCCTGTAGTAATGTGAAATTCTCCTGCTTTTCCCATGTTTTTCCTTCACGTATCCTGTCTTTTTGGCACCAGCCTAAAATTTGCCTATGACAAACAGCACCTTCATTATAATCAGAAATCATCACTCTGGAAGCTAACTGAACTGTGGGACTGGACTGTGGGAGGAAACCCACACAGACACGGGGAGGCCCGGGCTGAGGTGGAATCAAACCCGGACCTTCTAGATGCTATTGTAGCTGTGAGGCAGCAGCGCTAACCACCACACCACCGCGCTGCCATGGATTGTGCGGCAGCATGGATTTTTTAAATCATCACATGAATCGCTGTGAATCCAGTGTGACCACCAAGTACCTGCCAGAGAGGGGGGAGGACGCTGGAAGAGAGTTCATCCAGAGCTGAGCTCCCGGCTCATCAGCATCATCAGCAGCCTCCACCTGAACGACGGGGAGTCAGTCACAGCTTTTCACTCTATTTTTATTAAAACCAGGAAGCAGGTTTAAATAAACTCAGAGTTTGTTAACCCTGAGATGAGGGAAAGTTTTCTGTTCCAAAGACAACTAAAACTGAGTTACAGAGGGCACTGAACCTGAAGGGTGTACTGTGAAGCAAGTTTAAATTAGCCTGGTTTAACTTAACCAGGCTTTCTCTGAGTCATCAGAAACTCTGGGCATCACAGTCGTGGTTATCAGCTCTCTTGGTTAAACTGCACTTTCTGGTTCAGTCTCACATTAAAGCGAGCATGTGAAACATCATTTGACTTCCTCTCAGAAACAGTTGCCATTTCTGGTCAGTGCCACGAGGGCCACAGGAAGTTGTTTTACATGTTATTTCACAGACATGCAGAAAGACACTGCAGATGTCAACATGAATGCATTAAAAATTTAAGGCTTCATTGCTGGATTTTCTTATGCTTCGGTTGCATGCTTGGTTATTTATCTGTTACCTATTTTATTGCCAAAATGTTCCGGCCAGATTGTGTTGTTTATTTGTGTGATTTCAATAATTAGTTGCCACAGATCTGTGGGTAAATGTTTAATAATTAACTGAATAAATCCTGCAGACAAACTTGCCCATTTATTACCACATGAGGGCGATATTGTCAAGCGATTTGACCAGTTCTTGTGCTCCAGTGATGGATGGCGTACCTGTCTTTGGTCATCACGATAATCTGTGTGTTTCACCATGACTGAATTCATCCAGCCTGTTCTGTGAGTTGTTAAATACGTGGCTCCTTTTACACCATGGGAAGAATCCTCTGATCCATCCTCTGCCACACACTCCGTGGGCCACACCACCTCCTGTTGTCACTGTGGAAGCAGTACACTGTGACTCTCTCCATCCACATTCAAAGCGCTCTGCAGCTTTCCTGATCCCAACACTGCGACAAAGACCCCAGAGTCCAGTATTTAATCTGTGAGAACAGTAGCAGCACTGAAGCTTTCCTGTTTTAATAATAGGACATTTCTTCCATTAGTTAATAATGATGCAAATTAAATGATTATATATTAAATGTCACATTCAGCATTGGTGGAATATACAAATAATTTATAATTAATTAAAGTCAATTATGAAACTGTCTGAAATGCTGCCTAGAAACACACTTTGTTCAAATAAACTATACTGCGAATGCTACTTCTCAGTCTAATGACTTTATTCTATGGAAGTAAGCATCCTAAAAAAAAAAACTTTCTTTGGAGGTGAAAATATATTCGGGTCATGCTACAGTGAGTTTCAAAGATTGTACAAAATTAACCCTTTACTTTATAATTTTCTGTTATGTATTTAAGAAAAATAACTAAAAAAATTAGATTTGTCCAGCTTAGACAACAAAGGGACATGTTTTAAGAGATATTTTAGTTTCTGTGTGCAATGATTGGTGCAACCTAATACTCTTATAAAATATTTTTTGATAAATTCTTCACCGTCAAGTTAAAGGCAGTCACACTCAGACTGAATTCATTTTCAGATAAGAATTGTATTAAATGAAGCAACTTTTGAAAGCTACCTTTCCCAATTTTTCAATAATCACAAGAAAACATTTGATTATTTTATTAAAAAATATATGCTAACAGGGTTAAAATTAGAATACCAGAGTCGAATGGATATATTGCTGTTAATTGTAGATTGTTACATGAATGTGACAAATACGCAGATGTGCAGAAATGCTGTTTAATAATATAAAGACATATAATATATTGGTCATAGGGTTGCACATGTCTTGGAACACAACTTACATTGCATGATTCATTCATCCATCCATTCATCCAGTTAACAACTATAAGAGGCATCAGAATGGTTCATAACTTATTTTAACTTCCATATTTATCAAACAATTTGATTATCCAGAAGTTGGGACATGAGAAAAATGCTAATGTAATGTTTCTTTTTCATATTTATTATTATTTATTTATTATTTATTATTTTTATTAAAACCTCTTTATTTAATGGCCATATTTATTAATTTTTAGTTTTGATTTGATATTTATTTATATTTGTATTTATTTTTAATACTGACACTAATGACATTCCATAGTTGGCCATCATGGATTCCTCCAGTCTGAGCGGGACAGGGCGGAGCACGGCAGCGGAGCACTCGGTGGAGCTCGGTATTCTTCGGGCTGAGACTGTGGCGGGAATCTAGCTTGTTTAGAAGCTAGCAGGGTACCTTTATCCAGGTCAGTTTTTTATCAAAATAATGACATTTTTTCGGTTATGAATTAAAAATAGAAGCCGTTTGATTTTTAGGATTTAGTTAAAACCGAGCTGTGTCCGCGTGTTCACTTTAAACCGAACAGGCGTTATTAACAATAATTTTTAATCTTTTAATAGCTCAAGCTAATATTAGCCTTTGGGGGCTGTCCTATATATATATATATATATATATATATATATATATATATATATATATATATATCTTTGCTATTTAGAAAAAGTTGGAAGGATGGCAGCAGCCAGAAAACAGATGAAGAAAAAACACCTGGAGGAGAAGGCAGATGAAAAGGTTTTTGATTTTATTCCTGAGGATGAGAAGAAGGAGCTGAGCGGCTCCGAGGATGAAGTCAGAGAAGGTGAGCCAAGTGTGGGGGTCACCTGGATGACATCAGGAGCTGATTTTAAGGTGTTACATTTGTAATTTGATGTCTGTTTTTAGATGAAACTCCAGTAGTGGACAAACTGGCAAAGAAGAGACCAGCTGACTTTGAGGAGGAGGCACCCTGTGCTGTGGGGTATTTATTATTTCATAATTCTTGGTTTTATCTTTAAATTTGGCACAAAATATAAAAAGTAATTCCTAAAGTTTCCTGTATAATAGGATAATGCTTTTAAATATAATGTTTTGTGTGCCTGCCAGTTTAAAACCTGAAGATATTAATTTCACTATCTTCATATTTGAACTGATTCTTCTGTGGCAGCTCCAGTTTAATTAAACCTTTATTTCATCCTGTTTAATGTGCATTTGCCATGGTGGGTCTTAGTGTTTTTGTCTCTTTTCACATCCAGAAATGAGGTGCAGTCCATGTTGGAGAAGTTTGGAGGTAAGGAGCTGCTTTTATTTAATCATTAAGTATATCGCTGTGTTTGGTCTGTGTTACACCGATTGGGCTTTGTCAGTATAACACAACACATTTTAGCTGTTTGATGTAAGAATTAGTTCTCAGAAAAGCATCGGTGCATCCTATTGTTTTATCAACACGTTATTAAATGACAGTGAGTGGCTGAGCCAGGCCTCTGTGTCCTCTCTGCTTCCAGCTGATATCAGCAAGGTGATGCAGGCCAAGAAGAAACGTTTGGAGTGTCTGACAAAGAACTACATGAAGGGAAGCCAACACAAGCTGGAGCAGCTGTGGAATAACTATTACAGCCAGAGGTTTCTACTCCTTCCTCCACTTTAGAAAAACTCACAGAAACAGTTAAAATTCAGTCTTTAAGATGACAAAAATCTCCACACCCTTTAAAACGGGCTCCAGAATCATAACACAACTTCCTGTGAATCACTAAAAACTCTAAAATTAAAGTCGAGGAAATATCTTATCATTTAGTTGTCACTCAAGGATGCAGCGACATGGACATCCTGGGGGGGTGGGGGGGCACTAACCTAAAAAATGATTACATTAAATTTCTTCTGGTCTTCTAGCAACTTCACAGCAGCATTGAGTAGGACCAGAAATCCCACGGGTTATTAAATCCATCCATCCATTTTCTCCCACTTATCCGGGCTTGGGTCACCAGGGCAGCAGCCTAAGCAGAGAAAACCAGACCAAGGCATTCCCAGGCCAGCCGAAAGATATACAGGTGCTGGTCATAAAATTAGAATATCATGAAAAGGTTGATTTATTTCAGTAATTCCATTAAAAAAGTGAAACTTGTTTATTATATTCATTCATTACACACAGACTGATATATTTCAAATGTTTGTTTCTTTTAATTTTGATGATTATAACTGACAACTAATGAAAACCCCAAATTCAGTATCTCAGAAAATTTAAATATTACTTAAGACCAAAACAAAAAAAGGATTTTTAGAAATGTTGGCCAAAAGTATGAACATGAAAAGTATGAGCATGTACTGCACTCAGTACTTAGTTGGGGCTCCTTTTGCCTGGATTACTGCAGTAATGCAGCGTGGCATGGAGTCCATCAGTCTGTGGCACTGCTCAGGTGTTATGAGAGCCCAGGTTGCTCTGATAGTGGCCTTCAGCTCTTCTGAATTGTTGGGTCTGGCGTATCACATCTCCCTCTTCACAATAGCCCATAGATTTTCTATGGGGTTAAAGGTCAGGTGAGTTTGCTGGCCAATCAAGAACAGGGATACCGTGGTCCTTAAAGCAGGTACTGGTAGCTTTGGCACTGTGTGCAGGTGCCAAGTCCTGTTGGAAAATGAAATCTGCATCTCCATAAAGTTGGTCAGCAGCAGGAAGCATGAAGTGCTCTAAAACTTCCTGGTAGACGGCCGCGTTGACCTTTGACCTCAGAAAACACAGTGGACCAACACCAGCAGATGACACGGCACCCCAAACCATCACTGACTGTGGAAACTTTACACTGGACCGCAGCCAGCGTGGATTCTGTGCCTCTCTTCTCTTCCTCCAGACTCTGGGACCTTGATTTCCAAAGGAAATGCAACATTGACTTTGATCAGAGGACATAACTTTGGAGCACTCAGCAGCAGTCCAGTCCTTTTTGTCTTTAGTCCAGGCGAGACGCTTCTGACGCCGTCTCTGGTTCAAGAGCAGCTCGACACGAGGAATGTGACAGCTGAAACCATGTCTGCATACGTCTGTGTGGTGGTTCTTGAAGCTCTGACTCCAGCTGCAGTCCACTCTTTGTGAATCTCCCCCACATTTTTGAATGGCTTTTGTTCCACAATCCTCTCCAGGGTGCAGTTATCCCTGTTGTTGGACACTTTTTTCTACCACATCTTTTCCTTCCCTTCACCTCTCTATTAATGTGCTTGGACACAGAGCTCTGTGAACAGCAGCCTCTTTATCAATGACCTTTTGTGTCTTGCCCTCCTTGTGCAAGGTGTCAAAGGTCGTCTTCTGGACACCTGTCCAGTCAGCAGTCTTCCCCATGATTGTGTAGCCTACAGAACTAGACTGAGAGACCATTTAAAGGCCTTTGCAGGTGTTTGGAGTTAATTAGCTGATTGGAGTGTGGCACCAGGTGTCTTCAATATTCAACCTTTTCACAATATTCTAATTTTCTGAGATACTGAATTTGGGGTTTTCATTAGTTGTCAGTTATAATCATCAAAATTAAAAGAAACAAACATTTGAAATATATCAGTCTGTGTGTAATGAATGAATATAATAAACAAGTTTCACTTTTTGAATGGAATTACTGAAATAAATCAGCTTTTCATGATATTCTAATTGTATGACCAGCACCTGTAATCTGTCCAGCGTGTCTTTAGATTTGTAAATGAATTCTTTAAGACTGGGAGAGCCCAGAAATCATTTCTGTTTTTGGTAGCGTGTCTGTCTGTAAACATGACATTTTGAATGAATTCTGATCAATCTTTGTAGGGTTGTAACAATCATTACCTCATGAAGTCCACAGCTTTTTGGGACTGAATAAGAAGTCGGTTTGCTCAGGCCACACTGTAAAGATCAGAAGTGATTCATGAATAAAAAGGCAGCTCACCACTTGCTGTGGACCTGTGGTCTCCAGGTGCACAGCAAGTCCAAATGAACCACAAGGCGGGAGAACCTGAACTAAAAAGGGCAAAGGAGCACTCTCTGCGTTTTTCCTGCTCAGATGGGGGTTCAGTGGCGACCACAGTCACTGTGATCGGCCCTCAGTGAGTCTGTGTTGTAATATTTGACAGAAATCTTTGCCTTCCCCATAATGAGCTGGCAAAGACCCACTGACATGATCGTACAGACGTTATAGGCTTAAAATAACCAGTTATGTTTAAAGATGACCTGGTCCAGGACGTCGCTTCGCTCTGTGTATAACTTTCTAACCTTTTTTTCCCAGAGAAAGTTGGCATTATGGAAATGAGGCACCTTGTTAGACCTCTGAGCTCTGTTGCCTGCGAGCCGGCTGCGTAACCACCAACAAGAAGATTTAGCTTCACGTGACTTGTGACTTTCTCTTTGGGTAGTCATTTTACATTCAGATAAAGGAAAAACTTATAGAAGCAGCTCTGATAGCAGTGAAACCACCAAGCGAGTGTGTACTGTGTCTGAGGTGGTCCTGCAGAGCTGATCCTGAGCCAAAAGTCTTCCGACAATTGCACGTTAAATTCATCATTAAATATCAGACAGGCGTTAAAAAAGTGAATTATGGCTGGGTGATATATCGAGTTTTTTAAAAATAGATATATTTTCATACACGATATAAGATGAGACAATATTGTTTACATCACTATAGTCTAGGTCACATTACAATACCAGTTCTCTTCTCCCAGTTTGCCTCTCCACAGTTTCACACTGCCCTGCCTCTCTTCGCTTCACCCATTAATTATGCAGGAAGCGACAGCATGGCAGTGTTGCCAACTTTGTGACTTTGTTGCTAGATTTAGCAGCTTTTCAAACCCCGCTGGGGACCATTTTTTTCCAAAAGCCAATTTAGCAACTTTTTCCCGATGAGGTCAGAGAGTTTTGGAAACCTGAAATCCTCTGCTGTCGTCGTGTTTTGTGTACATACATATGGCAAGCCGATCCGGTCATAATTTATCACTTTTCTAACGCATTTAATAAGGATTTATTTTTAGAAAAATGCTGTAAAATCCATTTAAAATCCCACCAGAACACCGTATTTTACGACATTTTGAATGCATCATTTGAGTGGTGGAAAAAACTGCATTTTTCCTGGTCATTGAATACCGCATTTTACGTCATACGGCGTTCAGTGACCAGATCGAATGCCATTATTTACGGCGTTCTGTGACAGATATGATGGCGTTTAAAATGCCGTTTTCTTAAATTTTGCAGTCCCCTCCCCCCTGGTTTTCTCAGTCACTTAAGTTAAACTGCAGTCAACCAAGTGCAGACCACACTAGTTCATCACAGATTCCCTTTTCTGCAATGTAACTGCTTGCTTGGCTCACTCTATCCATTCTGTAGCAAACCATTGTCACAGACTTGTCTTATGTACTAACCTCACTATGCATTTTGATTTTTTAAAGCATAATAAAGCAAACAAAAGACAGAATGCTCTTTCTGAAACAAGCAGATACATTCGTTTTTTATTAAAATACAGTTTTGCTCTACTTATATTAGTGCCACTTTATAATTGCCTTGAAATTTAATAATCTTACTAATATTGTTATTTTTGACTCATGTAGGTAGCAGATATGCAGGTCTGACTCCTCACTGCACGAGTCACATGGCTTGGCCTGTAGAGGGCACACGTGCATACACACACGTGTAAATGACACAAAAATGATGGAATTTAACATTGAATAAGATAAAAAAAAGTTATATTTACACAGCTATGGAATTATTTACACAAATGTGGAATTATATTTACACAGTTAAGGAAAAATATCACAATAACGAATATACTTACCAAGAATATGATTATGGATGTTTATGGGTATAGATGTGTGTTGGTTATTAGCAACAGCAGCAGCAATTTGGGATTATAAATAGTCGCTGCGGAGCCTGCTCTACGCTGTGAGTAGGCAAAAAAAACCCGTGTACCATAGAGCTATTACTTACTGCGCACACACTGACAATGAGAGCGCCACTGCCACCTACCTACTGGATGTGCAATTACACAAGAGGGAAACCAAGCAAACATAACTTTATAAAAAATTCTATCATTTTTGTGTCATTTACATGTGTGTGTGTGTGTGTGTGTGTGTGTGTGTGTGTGTGTGTGTGTGTGTGTGTGTGTGTGTGTGTGTGTGTGCGCATGCGCGCCCTCTAGAGGCCAAGAAATGTCTGTGTGACATTTGGGACACGTAGCTTTGACTCTGAAGGGCCTTTTTGTTTATACCTTTGGGAAGAAAAAGATATCGAGATACATATCGTATATCGCCATTCAGCTAAAAAATATCAAGATATTACTTTTGGTCCATATCGCCCACCCCTAAGGTGAATCAATATGTTGATTATTTGAAATAATTTCAGCTTCCTTGTGTGTTTGCAGGCAGAAGATAACACAGCAGTACTCCCAGCAGGTGTCCTCGGCACTGCAGCAGTGGGAGACTGAAGCCCAGCGAGCTGAAGAGCAGGAGGAGAAACTCAACGTCAGTCCACTCTTCCTTTCCCATCAGATACTCCATGCTGCACTCTCACTGTATGAAAACACCAAACACAGAGAGGATCGATAGCCTTGAAGCCAGCGTACTGCATACTAGGGCCGCATAAGTTGATTATTTTAGTAATCGAGTATTCTATCAATTATTCCATCGATTTATCAAGTAATCAGATAAGAAATAATTTTTTTATTAACAGTTTATCTGCATATTTTAACTTCCGTACTGCAGTTTTTCTCCCTGTGAACAAACAGCGGTGGATGGAGCAGCTACAAAGTTCTCTTTTCTTCACATTAACACTTGCTGATCAGGTGCTTGATGAAGGACCTGCAGCTGTTTCCCAGTAAAGATTTTAATGGTGGTTACTAAAAGAAAAAGCTGCTGTTTTGGACGCTGGAAAAACGTTTCCTTCTGCACTACTTGAGGTCACCATCTGTAACAGCTTCGCCTCTTTGCGCTTGCGCAGTTCAAACCGCTGCCTGCTATGAGTGTTTTGAAAAACTAGTGGCTGCTGGAGCCATGGCGCATGTGTGAGTAATGTTGTAATGCTTTGTATTCACAAGCATTCTCTAAAATACGTTTCTACTGCAGGTCTATATTTAGTCACTAATAAGGGATTAAAGTATAAAAAATATTTTGACGGAGCCCCTCGGTCCTGGGGGGCGGGCCTTCCAGTACCACACCATTGCTAGTGCTAATGGCCCGCGCTCGTTAGCAAACCAGTTCTGGTAGCTACAGCTGAAGTAAAGACAAAAATAACAGCTGAAATTCTCAGCGAGCACAACACACACAGACACACAGAGCAGTGGAGGCGTGGAAATGCATGTCAGCGATAGCTGCCACCCGTCCCGTAAAGTACGGAACCCCGCATGTTAGGGAGCCGCCACGGAGTCCCGTAACATACGGGGTTCTGTTTTTTAGGAGACAGGTGGCAACTCTAGATGATCCACTCTGATAAAGGAAATCCATCGCAGCGACGGAGAGCTTTTTTCAAGCTGTGTGGGTGTGTGTGTGTGTGTGTGTGCGTGATTCACACTCCAGTCCAGTAGGTGGCGGTAATGCAGTTCTATGTTGGTTTGCCAGCCACCAATAAACCCACAAAAAGACAGAGCACTATAACGCTGCTAATTAGTGACGGTATAATGAGGCCCCGAGAATGTGTCGAATCTTTCCGGCCAACTGATTCACCAGAAGCCTGATCACACGAAGCCCCATTTAACAGCTCATTTAGGAGTGCTGACATCTGCTGGACATTTGATGTATAGCATCCTTGCTGTTCCGTTACATGTTGGCTCGAGGATCTTTTAGCCTAATTATGCAATTTTGTCAAAATCTCCATTGGAATAAATAAAATAAAAATATGCTTAACAAGAATAGCTTATAGAAAACTTATAGAGCTCTTCTTGTAAAAGCAAATATGTACATTAACGCACTGGGATCATCATTCTGATTGCAAAAACTGCCAGACATGACAGGCCCTAATAAAAAAAAGAAAAAAATGGACCTGATTCAATTGGAGCCTCTTGGCCAGGTCATGTTTGTAAATGAGAACGAGTTCTCAAACATTTTACCTGGTAAAATAAAGGTTTTTTAAAAAATTGTAAACCAGATTAAATAAATCTATGTTGATCATGGTATATTAATAAAATATAAGATAAGATAAACTTTGATGAACCCACAATGGGGACATTTCCATATTACAGGAGCTGAAGTACAGAGAAGGATGAAGTGAGATAAAATAGAAAACACTATATACAGAATTACACACATACACGTATACATCAAAACTATATATAGTAGAGAATAGAGACAGTATATGGTGTGTTTGTGGGTAAACAGTTACAGGAAGTGCTTGGGTCGAGGTGGAGGTGCTTTATTAAAATGTTGGCTCTGAGGCGATTCATTCTTTCTGGTATAACTTCCACAGCCCTAGAAAACACTCACAGAAGACTGAAGAAGCATAAACTGAAATTCTAATTTGTACAGGGGCTTCTGATTATGCAGCTATAACAGTGGATCAGACTTGGATCACCAAGAACCTTCCTTTGTTTCCCACGTCTTTTCCAACAACTCCAATCACATAATGTAGCAGTCACGTGATTTCAGAAAATGGGGCCTCGTTCAGCTTTTGTCATGTGATTTTCTCAAAAACGATACGGGCCTCGACACAGGCTTCGTTTGGACACGCCCCCTTTGCTCGGTACAGGCCTCGGGGCTTTGGTACAAGGCGTAACATCACTACTGGTAATGCTAGTGAGGAGCGCCGCTTACACGGAGACAACTGAGGGCTGCAGAGTTTAAACGAAGCATCGAAACAGTAAATTTGTGTTGATAATTTTTTAGAATCGAATTAGTCGAGTTAATCGATGAATCATTGCAGCCCTACTGCATACTGACGTGTGAGGTTAACCTGCTTGACTTTGTGACGGTGATGAGGAATCATCACTGATGGAGTCTCTTCCTTTCTCTGTCTGCAGAACCTGTTCCGGCAGCAGCAGAAAATCCTGCAGCAGGCCAGAGTGGTGCGGAACCAGAAGCTGAAGACTGTCAAAGAGCTGTACGAGCAGTTTGTCAAGGTGAAGCATTTCAAAACCAGCTCAGGAGCACTTTTCCCCTCCGGTTTAGTGGAAGTCATCATGGCTTTTCCCTGTCCTGCACCTGAGGTTTCTGGTTTTACGCTAAAGATCAGGAATAGGGGCGCCCGGGTGGCTTAGTGGTGAAGCTGGTGACCACATACATATGCTGCGTTGCACAGGTTCGAGTCCTGGTCTGTCGCCAATTTGCCTGTGTGTCGTCCCCTGTATCTTTCCCCATTTCCTGTCTCTCTCCACTGCCAATAAAAGCTGCTGTGGCCAAAAATGCAAAAAAAAGCAATAAGAAGAAGGTTCAGACTTCCCAGTAAGCTTGGGGGCCTTCCTCCGGTGGTCTCTGTAGGTGTGAATGTAAGTGTGAATGGTCGTCTGCCTCTGTGCAGTAACTAAATGAAATGGTTCAAAAACAAGCCCGTACTGCACAGAGGGGCTCAGGACCATGCTAACCAGCCCTACTGAGGTTAACGCAGACCTGCAAACCTTCCAAGGTAGCTGATCTTCCCGTGGCTCTTTTGAGGACTCTTGGTGTCTCTGCATGTAATTTCAGTTTGTTTTCAAGCTGGAAATGTGAAAATCAGGCTGAATGCTCTTATTTTTTTTGTCCTCTAGAACATGGAGGACATGGAGAAGAGCCACGAGTCTTTCCTGCAGGGGGCACAGCAAGAGCTGAGAAAGGAGATGGCCTCCCTGCAGAAGAAGATCCTCATGGACACGGTGGGTTCAGTCAGTGTCATAATGAGCTCTGCATACTAACAGGAAAGGGAAGTTTAGTCATTTAAGTAGTTTTCAAAATAAAATCTCCATATCTCAGAGAAGAAGATGATCAAAGGCCACAAACAGGTTTCCTGCTGACTGAATATTTAAGGCAGTGAAACAGGAGAGCTTTAAAGGGCCAGTGTCATATAAATTGCTCTGATGGTCAGAGGTCAGGAGGATTTATCTGTGGCATAAACGCCGACAGCATTGGGAGCTTTTATGAGGAGCTTTGTGTCATACGTAAGGCCAGCCTGCCACAGAGCCACCTTCTCCACCCTCTGAGGCCGTGGAAAGTTCTGAGATACTTCTGACTCTGAAATGAGAGCAGTTAAGTGTAGATGTGAAGGCTGAGTGAGAACATGGAGAAAGAAACCCTGACAAACATGAATACTGACTCTGACACGGTCTGATCAGGGACTGATGTTCTGTGTTTCCACAGCAACAGCAGGAGATGGCGACGGTCCGGAAGTCCTTGAAGTCGATGCTCTTCTAGGCTGCCGCCGGCTTGGTTCCCGCTTTCAGGAGGGTCCTGCTCAGAGTTGTTCTGCTCGTTCCTCACGGTTCTCGCTGGTTTCCTAAAAATCTGAACTGTTCTCACGTCATATTTCTGATTTCACTGCTGCGTTTCCAGAGGAGCAGCCTTCAGCACTCACTCTGAGAGTCCGCGCAGAACCAGAGGTGCCTCTGTGATGCTGATGCATTTGTAACTTTAATGACGATGGCTTTTTTCTTCTTTGTTCCTGAGGTTATTAAAATAAAGAACGTGTTGGTGATATGCCTGCAGCTTTGATTAGTCTGCTTTTTATTTGTTGTATGAAATGAAAAATGTCTTTCAACACGTCCTAAAGCTGAATATGATTTTGTAACAAGCCGAGAAGAAATTCAGGTTTCTTTGGGATGAAACCATCCATCCATCCATTCGCTTCCGCACATCCTGTTAAGGTCGCGGGGGGGCTGGAGCCTATCCCAGCTGTCATAGGGCGAGAGGCAGGGTACACCCTGAACAGGTCGCCAGCCTGTTGCAGGGCCAACACAGAGGGACAGACGACCTTTCACACTCTCATTCACACCTATGGGCAATTTAGATTAGCCAATTAACCTAACCCCAGTAAGTGCATGTCTTTGGAATGTGGGAGGAAACCGGAGTACCCGGAGGAAACCCACGCAAGCACGGGGAGAACATGCAAACTCCACACAGAGAGAGGGAGAGGGAGAGGCCTGGGCCAAGGTGGAATCGAACCCAGGCTTTCCAGATGGTATTCTAACTGTGAGGCAGCAGTGCTAACCACTACGCCACCGTGCTGCCCGGGGATGAAACCAACAAAAGTGTATTCACAAAAATGATAGTTAAATGGTTTTTGATCTTTTGTGTCCACGTGCTGCCTTACTCCTGCAATTTTAAAGGCTTTGATGAAATCTGATGTCCTCAGGCTTCACCACACAGAAGAAGGATATCAGTGCAGCAAATCAGGACATCTTTTATTATTTTTCAGTCGGATTTGTTCAAAGTGTGATTTGGATATTTGTGCAACTATTTATTTGCTATAACTGAAAATATGAGTTATAAGTGAGTAATGTTGCAGTCCTTTGTAGTCCTGAAGTGTAAGAGAATTCAGGGAAATGTACATGACAATGAGAGGACTAATAATGAGAGAAAACTGCATTTGCATAAAACATTTCATGAAAAAGAACTTCATGAAGAACTTTTTATGAAGTTTTTCTGTATGTGGGAGTCACTGGAGTTCTGACCAGTCTAACACTGGGAGCCTAAACTGGTACCTCGCTGAAGCAACAGACAAGCAGGAGTTTACGCCGTACGATTCGGGTAACAAAATCCAGATACTGCAAAGTATTCGCTCGTCTGCCTTCACAGAATATGAACCTGAGTGACATCCCATTCTTTATGTCGGCCCACTCTTTGCAGCTATAACAGCTTCAACTCCACTGCTCTAGAGTCCAGAGGCGGCGTGCTTTACACCACTGCATCCGACGCTTTGCATTGCTTGGTGATGTAAGGCTTGGATGCAGCTGCCATGGAAACCCATTCATGAAGCTCTCTACACACTGTTCTTGAGCTGATCTGAAGGCCACATGAAGGTTGGAGGTCTGTAGTGATTGACTCTGCAGAAAGTTGCTGACCTATGTGCACTATGACCCTCAGCATCCTCTGACCCCACTCTATGATTTTAGACATAGACCTAGACAAACTTTATTGTCATTCAAAATTGCACCATACAGTGCGCATAAGAACGAGATTTCATTGCTATAGGCTTGGATTAAATTTGGAGGAACTGCAGCAGTGATGTTCAAATAAGACTACAAGAAAGAAATAAAAATAAAGAGGAAAAAAAATCATACTAATAATTAATGAAAAATAAAGTATGTGTATGTACATACACACACATCTATACATATATACATACACAAGACATACATCTATACATATTTATATATATATATATACACATACCATACACATATACATACTTTAATATATATATAGATACATACTCACACACACCTGTATATATACATTTACACATGCATACACATGTCCACACACCTGCATATGCCCAGATATACCTATATACATAGTATAAATATATATGTGGTGATAAATATATAAAATATAAAATATATTGCGCACAAAAGTGTTTCACTGGAGCTCCATAGAATAGAGCAACCAGGTAGGATGGAGCAGCATTTTAATTTGAGTTCAGCAGTCTGATTGCATATGGGAAGAAGCTGTTTTTAAATCTGGCTGTTCTGTTTTGAAGACTGCGGAGCCTCCTTCCAGAGGCCAGCAGGGAGAACAGCCCGTGGTGGGGGTGTGAGGGGTCTTTGAATATGTTCTGAGCTCTGGACAGGCAGCTGCTTTTACGTGACCTACCACTTCATGGCTGAGTTGGTGTTGTTCCCAATTGCTTCTCCTTTGTTATAATCCCACTAACAGGTGACTGTGGAATATTTAGTAGTGAGGAAATTTCAGGACTGGACTTGTTGCACAGGTGACATCCTGTGTTCCGCTGGAGCACCTAAATGCAATTATTTGCATCCTGAGTAAATACTTTAGGCAATATGGTGTCTCACAGATTAACTTTTGATTTTACATGCTTCTTATATACACGGATCTGTGATGTCAGAAAGCAGGGATATCTTGTTTCAGACAGGATGAGCTGAGGGGCTGCTGGATGAGATAAAGAAGAATTATTTTAATCAGTGAATCATGCAAAGCTGCTTTAACAGAGTCCAAGAATAAACATTCGAAATGAGCAGGTAATGTTTCATGTTTCCTCCTCCAATCTAATGTTTTTAATACTGTAGTTTCATTTTTTATGGTATAATTATAAAGCTCAAAACATTTGTCTCTTAGTGATTTATTTATTTTTGTTGTTGTTGTTGTTTTCTGTTTCTTTCTTTTTTTTTTTTATCAAGGTTGATTTAGTAACTCCAAATATTTGAATTTTACTCAGAGGTTTTGGGTGATTTATCAGAAGTTTAATTTATTTATTCTTATGTACACAGTTTGTATAGTAACACTTTGTGAGAATTAAAAAAAAAATTTTTAATGTTGTTTTTCCTGCTGCCATTATTCTGAAAATCATCGTTCTGGGCTTCGCGTCCCTGTCGTTATGTTTAAATTTGGCGTTTAAATTAAATGTTTTATGAAACGATGAATGTGAAACCAGAAGAGAGATTAATCTGTTGTCTATGTGTAAAGCTGAAAGCCTTCCAGTCTGCTCGGAGGACTCTCGGAGACGTTTCGCGGTGACGCCGGAAATGCATGCTCTTACTGTGAAGTGCACTTCCTGTTTTGGTGTCAGCGGTGGACCGTCCGTTAGCGACACAGAAAAGGAGCGAAACTTTGAGGTGAGCGGCTCAGGTGTCGCGGTTTTAGTGTCGTTTCTGTGTAGCGGTGGAGATGAGGTGATTTTCCGTGTTTTTCGTGGTTTCGTTGGGCGGTGAGGTCTTTGTTTGCGCCTCCCTGAGCTAACAGAGCTAGCACACGACGCGGCTCGGTGCGCTTTTATTGAGACAGTTTTAACCTCTGATCTTTGCTTTCGTTCCTCAGATACATGATATGAGTCTGAATCTCAGGTGATTCGGGGACCAGGTGTTTGCCGGAGCTCGAGGAGCAAGAGGAGACCATGGAGGAGAAGTTAGCAGACAGCCCCTGTTCGTCGGAGCCGGACAGCCCCGGAGGTCTGAACCGAGGATGCCTGCTGGACCCGGAAGACGTCCTGTACCATGAGCTTCCCGTCATCGTCCCAGAAACCCCCAGGTACCCGAGACCCAGCGGGACTCACCACTGCACACATACAGGGGGTGCTGGTCAGGTTTCTCCTGCCAGAATGGGTGATGCACCCTGCAGTACACACAACTGCTGTGCAGTGAGTCCGAGTTGTGTTATTTGCCACAAACGTGCGTTTGTCTTTCATTGAGAGCATCATTAAAGAGATTAAACACACAGTAATAGGTGGCTCCAGAGTGTTGTGGTTTACACATATTGGCTTGGCAAGTGCAGCATTGCTGGTTCGATTTCAGTCGGCAGAGCATCTGATGTAAAAGTGCCAAATCAAACATGGAGAGGTGCTGGCTGTGGCGATCCTGTCACAAGGGAGGAGCCGAAAGCAGCTTTTTGTAGGTAAAATTGCTCTGCAACTTTTTTTTTTAGCAATGAAGAGGTTAACTCTTCTCAACCAAAATGTTTCTATTCTCGCTAATCGGCATTTTGAACTGCTGGCTTATACGTTCATAATGACGGCAGCCTTTGTAATGGCCTCACTTGTTCTTCTCACTTTCACTCAAGAAGAAGCACCAGGACTTTCCACATGTACAATAACAGCAGCTCGTAGTTCCCCTCGAGACAAGGATAACCCCATGAAGAAAGATGGCTGCAGAGGTGGGGATGGAGCGCAGTGAAAGCTGGCAAAGGGGCCAAAAGACGCTGCACCGAAATGCTGAAAACCTGGAAAACTGCAGGAGGCCATCTGGCTGCAGACCTGAATGCCTTCTACTGCAGGTTTCAGAGGGACACATTCACACCCATCATCCACCCCAGCCCAACAATAGCCCCCGTCACATCTCTGACTCTGTTGGACACCTGGTGATCGCAAAAGGACTACTTGTCTGCTCATGAAGACGTTTGAATGTCTGGTGTTGGCACACCTGAAGAGCATCACAGGATACCTGCTCAGCTCTCTGCAGTTCACTTGTGGATTATGCTCTCAGTATAGGACTGCCAAGGCACTTATGCAAGAACCCTGTTAGTAGATTTCAGCTCTCCCAGCTCCATGTATCTCCTGCCATCTGCCAGTGGACCACCAGCTTCCTGACAGACAGTAAACAGCAGGTGAGGTCAGAACAGGTGCCCCCCTGGGATGTGTCCTCTCCACACTGATGGCTGCGCGTCCAAGGACCAGGCCATTGAACTCAGAGTCTCACTCGCAGGTTCAGACGTGTGCCACTCAGTTAAACACCAAAACACTGCGTCTTAGCAGCTGTGGATGAAGGAGCGTGGACTGCTGGGCGTCAGAGATTGTTGTATTTAACTTCATGTGCTGCTTGTTGAGCTGCTGTTCAGTATTAAAAACTGCTCTATATGGGCGCCCGGGTGGCTCAGTGGTGGAGCAGGCGACCACATATATATACCGTGTTGCGGTGTGGGCACCACGGGTTTGAGTCCTGGCCTGTCGCCTGTGACTTCTTGTATCTTCCCCCTCGTTTCCTGTCTCCCGCTACTATCAATGAAAGCCGCTGTGGCCAAAAAATGCAAAAAAAACCAAAAACTGCTCTATGTAGGAAAAATCCTGTTACTACAACAGTATGTGGACACGAGTCAGTTGTTTCCTTTCACTATCAAACAGAAAGTGGACTGTTTGGAGTTAAAGGGGTTTTTCCAGCAGGATTCTTAGACTTTGACTTTCTGATTCCTCAAACTGTCAGCGAGAGAGTTCCTCTGAGACATTCGTCCTCTTAACGAAGGCGTCATTAACAGAAGAGGCTGAGTCACAATGACAAAGATGTATACTCCTCATGCATGAGCTGCTTAGCAGACAGCAGCAGCAGTCCTATTGGTTTGACCAAAGCATATGTGGTCAATGAAAGAAAAGTAAGAAACCAAAAACTCCACCTTAAGTGTTCCCGGCAACCTTCAGACAAGCTCAGTTTACACCACTGAGGAGGGACTCATCCTCCAGGATTTTAACCTGCACACAGTGCCTGAAATAGGCCGAGGTCAGGAGGAGAAGCCTCTCGCTGACATTTACAAAGCCAGACTTTTCAAATCAGGCCAAATCTGAGCGATAACATGACTGTCGGGGCCACTGAGTGAAGGAGGAAAAATACACGTTGTGTGCATATGGTTATATATGGGTACCACTGAGGCTTAAAACACACTGAAAACCTTGAAGATGATGATGAAGTAGGCAAGCTTCCTGTTAAATAGAGTAAATCATTTCATTTGACTTCATTCTCCATTTTCAGGTGACATTTATGTGTTTTATTGCTTATTTATTGTCTGTTTGCCTGGTAACTTAAAGAGGTCTTTGAAAGTCTTGAGCTGAACTCGTTTGTGTGCGGACACTGTGGACGTCACCTGCACACACGGAGACACGGGATACCAGCCGCCTGAGCTCAATCAAAGGCTTTCTTTTTTTGGTTTTGAGGTAAAATCTGTGTCTTTGCCCCAGCCCACAGCTCACCAAGCGGAGAAGGCGTCGGTGCGTCGTAGAGGAGCGTTTCAGCCCCGTGAGTCGCTGCGCTACGTGACTGATTCCCATCGTGATCAACTCTTCACTGCCCACTCACTGTTTTTAAATTATCCTCAGGTGCCGGTGAAGAGCTCTCCAGAACCAGAACGTCCCACCGCCAGCGAGCGATGTTTTTCACATAAATCTAAACGCCGGCGATTGGCCAAGCAGAGCGGCGGATTCGTTCCTGCCTCCTCTCTGAGGATGTGTCCTCTGGGCAGTTGGCTGGAGGCCCCACAGTCCATTGCATCCTGTTCATCCTCCTCATCATCCTCCTCTTCTTCCTCATCATCTTCATCATCTTCTTCCTACCTCAGACCAGTATCCGTCCTCCAGCCGAGACCAAATGAGACGAATACTTCAGCGTCACCGTCAGCATCACTGCCACCGGCAGTGCCGTTGAGCTCCGACTCTCTGTCCTTCCTCACCGAAGAGGAGAGAAGGTGGCTGAACGGTGACGAAGGAGGCGCCTCAGCAGGTATGAAGGGCTGGCTTGCAGACTTCCTGTCTGAAGCAGATTTCAGTTTTTTATATAAAAGCCACAAAGTGAAGCTGTTGCTTTCCACCAGAGTCCATTCACAAAAACATGAATTCAGCCTCATAGAAACCAGGAGCTGTTCTCCTGCTGCTGCTGTCACTGGTTAGCTGAGTTTGGATTATTGTGCACCTTTGGTGTTTTAATGGGTCCAGAGTAACAGCTTTGGGGTCGCCTGGTGAGAGGCATACAGAGAGGAGACACTCAGAGATCGTTTTTCCGTCAGGCTGTCAGTGTCTCAGAACCACAACCCTGCCTCCTCTGCTCCTGCTGTGATCACTGTCATCACCTTTTTCCAGCATTCATTCGTCTCTCAGCTGTCTCATCTCTGTATTTCCTGTATCTTCATCAATACTAAATGAAATAACCTTCATGTATATACATGAATGAACTTTATGACAAGTCTTTGAGCCGGTGACATGTGTTCTTTGGAGCACTCTTGAATAAATGTCACACAAAGTGACCAGGAAGTTAGATTTTCTGTGAGGTAGAAATCGCAGTTTTTCTCAGTGGAGTCTGGTGGAAGCTCTCCTTCTGCATTTATGATTAATTAAACAAAATCAACACAAGTCTGAATCATCAGCTGAACTCAGGATTTTTCTGTTTCTTCTGCAGCTGCGGCGGAGCAGATCGTCATCAGCGACGATGAGGAGGCCGCTGTTCGTTCACTGCAGATGGAGGAAGACGAGGCGCTGGCCCGAAGCCTCCAGGTAGACACCGACTCAGACACCGACGCCTCACCTGTGGCAGAGTGGACAGCTGTTCATGTTTCTGTTTGTTCCTTCAGGCTCAGTTTGACCGCGAGGAGTCTGAGTTGCACAGCAGACACCAACATCATCATCATCACCACCACCATCATCTTCATCAGGAGAGCCACCACCCAGTAAGGCAGAATAAAGGAAGTATGCAGATGTTTTGGTTTGATTTGGTGACTGAGGTGTGAACTTCTCTCTGCAGTTTTATCCCTACATGGAGCCCCGCTGGATGTCTCAGGTGCTCGCTGCCGTCTCTCCTCTGGTGGGGCTTGAAGAAGGTAAGGACCAGAGCATCAGGCAGAAACACTCCAGAGCTGTGGGAGTAAAACCGCAGAGACATTATTGACATTTAAAAGAGCATTTTAGTCACATCTCATTCAACCAGAGCCCGCTCAAACCTGATTGGTCAATAGAACAGCAGGTAAAACTGGATCTGTGTCTTTATTCTTCATGTCACTCTGCACACATCTGTTTTAGAGCTTTAATCGGATTTCAGTCATTTCACTTCTTGTGATGCAGCTGATGTGTTTCCACAGACCTGATTGGTCAACGCAGAAGACGTGGGCGGAGCAGGAGGAGGAACGCCATACATGATTTTTCAGACGACCTTCAGGGAAACGACTACGAGGTGAGGAAGAGGAGAGCGTGGATTCTTTTAACCCTTTAATAACTCCACGGCCGTAGCGAGATTATAGTCATTTAACTGACTCTGGTGTCACTCTCCTCTGCACGTTACGGCTTGTTAGCCAGGTTGGAAAATAAATGGGGGCTCATCTGGGATTTGAACCCAGAACCTCTCACAATCTGCCTCAAAAGACTGTGACAAAGGAGGGAGAGCACACATTTGCATAAAATGAAGTGACCATTAGTATGATTGAGTGTCTCCATGCATAAGGAAAGACCCCATGAGAGGTTCTGGTGGGCCTGCTTTATACCGTTATTCCTGCTAAGGAATTCACTCCTAATTCTTTTTCCCATTTCTGTTTCACTCACAGTGGGGGAAATACTTCTTTGATCTTCTCCTGAACTTCTAAGTTTGCTCACTTACAAAGAAATGAACAGTTAGTTTTTATGGTAGTTTAATTTGAATGGAGACAGACTATCAACCAAAAATCCAGAAAAAGACATCACATAAAAGTTATAGATTGATTTTCATGTCACTGAGTGTAAGTATTTGATTACAACCAGTCAGAATTCTGATGCCCACAGACGGCTGATTACAGATTATACTCAATCAATCAATTAATTATAGATCCTGTGCAGGGCCGTACAAACTCAGACTCAAAGCCTGTTGGACCTGAGCCGTAAAGCGTGCTCGCAGGCGAGAGGGGTTCGATCTGGAGATAAGGTTCGGTTCTGCACGGTGAGGACGGTAACTAATGAATTTGGAATATTGGATTACTGAATGGTTCCCCAGTGAGACTGAAGGCTGTTGGAAAAAAAAACAAGCAGCCTGTTCCAAAACAACATCTGCATTATCAGGAATTCTGCTCCCTAGCTGGCCTTGGGCTGGAAATCATATCTCTCCAGGCCTATGTGTGACGGTTGCTCTCCCCCTCAGCCCTCTCTGTGATCTGTGAAGCTGGATCTGGTGTACCACGGCCGCTGATGAACTTCCACCACTATCAGTGATCTGTTTTGGCTAGGAGCTGGCATCTGGGCTCCACAATGCCCCCACCCTCTCGTCTCCGTCTGCATCCCCTCCTGACCCTGACCATACCCACCATATTGCTATCCTGGCTTTAAATGTGCAAATATGCTTTTGCTGAGGTGTTTTTTGGAACCTCGTACGGTGTTTATAATGAATACAGTACGAGATGATTTTTTTGAACCTACCTATCCCAGTGTATCTCTTTCTGTTCTTCTGCTAAAGGTAGCGCCGGGAAGACGGCTGCATGACCTCGGACACCTGTCCCCCCGTGTTTCTGTTTGTGTTTGTTGTATTCTTGGATGGGTGCTCTGTTAACTGCAATTTCCAATGTGTGAACCTGTTCACCCACATGGCAATAAAACCTTCATTCATTCATTCATTCATTCATTCATTCATTCATTCATTCATCCATCCTCCTGATCTCAGCTCGAGACACCTGTCCACAGAATCAGTTTCTTCCAGTTCCTCCTCTCCACCTCCACGGGCAAAGACCAAAGAGCTGTCAAAGGACATCAGGGACAAGACTGTAGACCTGCACGAGGCTGGACTGGGCGACGAGACCATCAGCAAGAAGCTCGGTGAGAACTGTTGGTGGGATTATTTGGAGATGGAAGAGATATAAAATGTCCATCAGTCGGCCTCAGTCTGGAGCTCCACGCAAGATCCTGCCTCATGGAGTGAGGACGAGGAAGGTGGTGGATCAGCCCAGAACTACACGGGAGGAGCTTGTTAATGATCTGAAGGCAGTTGGGACCACAGTTGGTAACACACTGTACCAAAGTGGACTGAAAACCTGCAGGACCCACAACGTCCCCCCACTCAAGAAGGCACAGGTACAGGCCCGTCTTAAGTTTGCCAGTGAACATCTAAACGACTCAGAGAAGGTTTGGGAGGAAGTGCTGAGTATGACCCAAAGAACAGCATCCCCAC